>NC_081853.1:59132391-59432391 GCF_963259705.1 Myotis daubentonii
TTCGTGTGTCCATGTGAGAACTGTCACCCTACCAAACCCACAGACGGCAGAGCAGTGTGTGGCCCACCGAAGTAGAGGGCGGGCTCCCTCGGGGGGGCTGGGGTGCCGCGACTGCTGGGTGCCTCAGTTTACCCTTCCTGGAAAGTGGGAGGCGTTCAGAGGCACGGCGGCGGGACCAGGGGAGGCCTTGTCTGGGAGGCAACGTGCCTTTAGTTGGTGAGACTCAGGGGGACGCTCAGGTCGGGGGAGAACTTAGTTCCTGGCTGGTCCTGGCCCTCTCGCGGCGTAAATCGTCTCTAGCAACCCCCCCAAGTCCTTTAGCAAGTCCATGCTCCCCCTTTTTTCCTTCTGCCACCTTCTCTACCTTCTTACTGATTTTTTAAAAATATATTTTATTGATTTTTTACAGAGAGGAAGGGAGAGGGACAGAGAGTTAGAAACATCGATGAGAGAGAAACATCGATCAGCTGCCTCCTGCACACTCCCGACTGGGGATGTGACCGAAACCCAGGTCCATGCCCTTGACCGGAATCGAACCTGGGACCCTTCAGTCCACAGGCCGACGCTCTATCCACTGAGCCAAACCAGTTAGGGCCTTCTTACTGATTTTTAAATTTTACTTGAGCCCTGGCTGGCTTGGCTCAGTGGACAGAGTGTTGGCCTGCGGACTGAGGGGTCCCAGGTTCGATTCCGGCTGAGGGCACATGCCTGGGTTGCGGGCTCGATCCCCAGTGTGGGGTGTGCAGGAGGCAGCCGATCAATGATTCTCTCTCATCATTGATGTTTCTATCTCTCTTTCCTTCTCCCTTCCTCTCTGAAATCAATAAAGAAATGTATTTTTTAAAAAAAATGAATTTTACTTGAGAGAGAGAGAGGAAGAAAAGAGAGAGCGATCTGTCGTTCTGCTGATCTACGCATCCATCGGTTGATTCTTGTATGTGCCCTGACGGGATCGAGCCCACAACCTCGGCGTAGCGGGTCGATGCGCTAACCAGCTAGGTACCCAGCCAGGCCCCACCTTCCTGCTAAACGGCCGTTTTTGTGCTGAGCCTCCGGGGCCCACGCACTGCGCCCAGGAGCGTCCGCCGGGCGAAGGCTGCTGCCCTTCCAACCAGGGCCAGCACGTGCGGCCCCCGGACCTCGACCGGAGCAGGGCCAGGAGCGGCGAGATGGGACGTACACTGGGCGCGGGCGAGAGCGGGGGAGGCAGCCCGCCTGGGCTCGGGCCTGTTGCCCGGGCGTTTTCCTTTGGCGGTTGTGGGGCACCCTCGCCGGGCCCATCCTGGCCTGGCTTCTCACCTGTGGGCTGCCTGGGTCGGGGGGACCCGGCCCCCCAGGCTGGAGGGCCCCAGGCCTGCCTCTCCCGCTGCTGCCCGGAGCGTCCACTGCGCCCAGGTCCCCGCAGCAGCCGGGCCCACTCCCTCGCGTGGGGCTGTCAGGCGCTTGCCTCCCGCCCTCACCTCACTCCGCTTCCAGCGCGGTCGCTTGCGTCTCGGCTCCCCAGTTCGCGCACAGGGCTGCCTCCCCGGACTCGGTTCCAGCCCCTCCTGCCCACAGACCCGCGGGACCCAGGTCTTCTCTCCTCCGGTTCCCAGGACACGCACAGCCCCTGCTTTGTCCGGACGGAGGGCGCACAGCGTTCTGACCCTGCCTTTCCCCGGCGTGACAGTCCCTGGGGGTGGGGGCCCTCTCCCGGCGGCACCCGTGGCCGGGATGTCTGTCCCCAGTGGCCGGCGGTCACAAGTGTCTCCGCACACGCGCCTTTGCGGTCTCTTCCTTTCCTCTGTAAAATGTGCATTGATCATGGCTGGTGTGTGTGTTTATTGACGTCAGGGAGGAAGGGGGAGGAGGGAGAGGAACATCCACGCTGAGAGAGAGTCAAGGACCGGCCGCCTCCTGCACGCCCCCCACTGGGGATGGAGCCCGCAACCCGGCCTGCGCCCTGACCGGGAATCGAACCCGGGACCCTTCAGTCCACAGGCCGACCGACCCTCTATCCACTGAGCCACACCAGCCAGGGCCGAGGGTTGTTTTCAATGCCAAGGGCTGACTTGTACGGAGCGTACATGTTGGATTTCTAACTTCTCCCCCAACTGAATACTCAAGTAAAACTGATGCCCGTTCGTCCCGTCTCCCTGGGCAGGTGCCCCTTTCGGACGGGGGGGCGTGCCCCTTCTTCCTGGAAGGGCCTGGCCCTCCCCCCTCCCCCCTCCCCGTCCCCTCCCCCCACTCTTCCAAGTCCACAGGGTCTGCCCGGGGCGCTGGCCTGGCTGCAGGTGCCTGCCCTCCCTCCTCGGACAGGGCGGCCCTGCAGGCCCGGCTGAGCTCTGGGCTCCGTCCATGCTCCCTGGGGGGATGGCTGATGGACAGACCCCGGGCCCACCCAGTCGAGGCCCCTTGTTGCTTGAGGAACTGTCTGGGCTCCCGGGAGGGAGGCAGACCCAGGGCCAGGCCGCCCGGGGCAACGCTGGGACTCGGAGCCGGCCTCCAGGCCCCGGGCCGCCCGGAGCTCCTGTCTGGTCTCTGTGCATCGCCGGCCCTGAGGGAGGGGCCTGGGCTGGCACGGGCGCGGGACCAGGGCCGCTGGCAGGGAAATGGGAGCGCCCGCCCCCCCTCCCTGGCCCGGCTGCTTCCGCTGCTGACACGTAAGAGGATCAGGGCTCAGAGCCCTGGACAAGGGGCTCTTATTCTCCGGCTGCACTTCCATGGCCTCACAAAGTCCCGAGACCGGAACAAAAGGGGAGGAGGGGCCTCCCAATCCGTCCCCTCCAAGCCCTGGGCTTTGGGGGAGCACAGGGATCCCCTCCCTGCTTAGGGTTGGGGCCTGGCACCCAGCCCCATCGAGGTCTGCCTAAGGCCAGAGCGCCAGGGCCCGGGGCGGGGGGGGGGGGGGGGGCGGCGCCTGGGGGGGGGTGTGCCCCCTGCAGGCTGGCGCAGGGGAGTCCCAGGCGGCTGGGAAGCGTGCAGCCAGAGTCCACCTCTATGGGCATTTTCCTAGAGGGAAACTGAGGCCCAGAGAGAGGCCATGACTTGACCAGGGCCGCTCCAGCGGGGATGGAAGGAGGAATGGTGGCCCCGGGGCTGCCCGCCCGGCCTGGCAGTCAGGCCTTGTCGTCCAAAGGGCGCCGAGGCCGACGTCACCCCCACGGCCGGTTTTGCCTGCTGGAGGGTTTCTTTCTCTCTCTTTTGGGCTCATCTTGGCCCCAGCATATTCTTCCATTGGTTTTCAGGGAGAGTGGGGGAGAGAGGTAAAGAGAGAGAGACGCATCGATGGGCTGCCTCCTGCAGGAGCCCGACCAGGGCCCCGGCCGGGGAGGAGCCTGCAGCCGAGGTACCTGCCCTTGATCGGAATCGAACCCGGGACCCTCCGGTCCGCAGGCCAGCGCTCTGTGCACTGAGCCGCACCGGCGGGCATCTCGGGTGTCTTTTCGATGGAGTCACAGGCAGAGCTCTCCGGGCTGAGACTCCCTCTCCGCACAATGGCTGGGTTGAACGTGCCGGCGTTTTGTTCCTTCTGATGGTCGACATTCCAGGCTGTCTGTTCGCCAACTGGCGGGACCTGCCCTGCTCCCGTGTCCTCACAAAGGCGCTGCTGTGAGCCTGGCCCCACCGGCCGGCCCACCGAGCCGCCTGCTGTGGGGCCCAGCCGCGTTTCGCAGGATGTGGGGGAGCCCCGGGAGGGGTCTTAGCTCAGGGGGGTGTCGGGGACTCGGTTTTAAGGGATCCTCGGGCCCTGGCCCTTTTGGCTCAGTAAACAGAGCCCCGGCCTGCGGACTGGAGGGTCCCGTTCGATTCCGGTCAAGGGCACGCATCTCGGTTACAGGCTCCTTCCTGGCCCGGGCCCTGGTCGGGCTCCTGCAGGAGGCGACCAATCAATGTGTTTCTCTCTAAAAATGAATGGAAAAATATCCTCGGGTGAGGATTAAAGAAAAGAAGCAACAAGGAGCCCAGCGGGCTGGTGCGAGGGGGTGAGGGGGCGAGGGGAGTGGGAACGGGGCGGGGAGGGGGGGCAGGTCTGAGGCCCCGAGAGGGCTCCAGCCTTCACTCTGGGCAGGAGGGGCCGTGGGGGGAGGCGGGGAGGCAGGGGTGGGGGGGCACTCCCGAGGGGGGCAGGCTCTGGAGCAGGCGGGGAGCTGGGCGCAGAGGCCCCCCACAGGCTGCAGCGCAGCTGTCCCCTGATCCCCGGGAACCAGGTCCGCTGGCGCCCACTGCCCTCTGCTGGGTCCACCCGAACCTGCGCCCAGCGCTGCGCCCGCTGCCAAGGGCTTGGGGTCTGCGGGTCCCTCCCACGTGGGGCTCCTGCAAAACTCCTGACCCGATGGCAGAGGCGGCTGGGAGGCCCAGGGAGGCCCAGGGAGGCCGTGGCGCAGCTGCAGCACGTTGGGAGGAGGCCACGGAGGCAGGGAGGGGGCTGGAGGGCGCAGGGGGGGAGTGGGGAGGGTGCAGGGGGTGGAGGAGGGTGCGAAGGGGGGTGGGCGTGGGGGGGGGCGCAGGGGTGTCTCGCGCTCCCAGGTGAAAGGTGAGGACACAGGGTGCCTGCATCCGGCTGGGGCCCCAGGGCACAGCCCCTGCCGGGAGGGTCAGGGAGCAGCAGGAGACGCAGGGGGAGCCGGGCCGTCGGGGCGGGTGGTCTGCAGGCTGCAGCCTTGGATGGAGGCGCCTTCCTACCCAGGTGTTGGGGTCCCGAAGGAGGACCCCAGAGGCTGAGGGTGAGGGATAGGAATGCATGAGGCCATCTGGAGGCTGAGCCCCAAATGGGCCAGCCCCGGGGACGGGGACGGGAGTGGGATGTCCAGAGGCTCCAGGCGCTTTTCCGGGGGAGCATCTGGGGCAGGTCCGCACCCTGGGAAGGGGGCGGGGGTACAGTGGTCCCAGCGAAAGGGAATGTCCGTGGGAAGTCGCCTAAAGGTCAGGCCCCAGGGGCGGGGCACCCGTTCAGTCATTTGATCCGGCCACGGCCACGTGAACGCGCCTTCTCCCGGTCCCCCCACCCCACCGCCCCCCCAGTCCTTCAGCACCCGCTCCTCCGCTGGGCTGTCTGGTTGTCACTGGTCTGCTCTGGGGCGAGGGGCAGACCGGGCTGAGGGGGTCTGAGGCTGATGCAAAGGGGAGAGGGATCCTCTCTAATCGATAAACATACGTTTAGAAATTAGCTTTACCAGCTCCAGCGACCCCACAATTCCACTCCAGACACGGCCCCAGAGCAAGCACGTCAGCCGCCGGCAAAGCTGCGCACGTTGTTGAAGGAAGTGAAAGACCCGAACCAACGTAAAAATACCCATGTTCCCGCGCCAGAAAACCAGCATCTCTGAGGTGGCGGGACTCTGCACACCCGCGGACAGAGCCACACCGGCCGCCGGCATCGCAGGGGCCGGTCCTTGCCGCACACCCTTCCCTCTGGAATCGCACACGCTTCCCTCTGGAATCGAGAAAGGAGGCCAGAACGGGCCCGAGACTTCACGGAAGGAGCTCTGAGGGGACCAGGCGTCTCCGGGACCTGGGATTCGGCAACGGATTCTCAGATGTGACGCCAAAGCACAAGCAAAGTAGGTAAGTGGGGCTGGGCCCAAATTAAAACCTTTTTCTGCTTCAGGAACCATCCGGACAGTGAAGAGAGTGCCCACCACTGCAGGAGACACACCTGTGTGCCTTTCACGTGAGCACCTGCGTGCGCCTGGCACTGCGCCTGGCACTGAGGACTAAGAGCTAACACGGCAGACAACACCTCAGCCCCTGCCTATCCGAGCACCGCCCTGCCCGGCCGGGGGCTCAGTGGTTGAACCAGGTCACACGGTTCGATTCCCGGTCGGGCACGTGCCCGGGTTGCAGGCTCGATCCCCTCTGTGGGACTTGCAGGAGGCAGCTGATCGATGATTCTCTCTCATCATTGATGTTTCTATCTCACCCTCTCCCTTCCTCTCTGAAATCAATAAAAATATATAAAATTTTAAAAATTAAAAAACCCCACTATTGCCTTATATAAATTTCACCTGAACGCCACCCTTCCCCAAGTCTTTCTTTAAAAAATATATTTTTATTGATTTCAGAGAGGAAGGGAGAGGGAGAGATAGAAACATCAATGAGAGAGAATGATCGATCGGCTGCCTCCCGCACACCCCCTACTGCGGACTGGGCCCACAACCCGGGCACATGCCCCTGATTGGAATTGAACCTGGGACCTTTCGTCCCACAGGCTGACGCTCTATCCACTGGGCCACACCAGCCAGGGCCACCCTTCCCCAAATCTTAAAACACTCTCCTTGCTTGGTGACAGGCCGCAGGCCTGCCCTGGCGTGCCGTCTCCCGCGTTGCCATGAGGCAGTAACCTTGACTTGGCTGAGTTAGATTTTGTCCCTGGTGATCTGAGGCTGACGGGGCTAGAACAAAACTGCGTGCAGTACAGCGAGCAAAGATCCCCGAGGCCCGACCGCAGGGGGAGGAAGGAGCAGTGTTGGGGGGAGGCCGTGATGTAAGCAGGACGCTCAATGAAGCTTCGCTGATAAAGTGATGTCTGAGCAAAGACGGGAAGGAAGTGGGGAGTTCTTCCGTGTGAGAGGTGCTCACCTGTCGGAATGAATGGAAATGACTCGGAGACAGAAGTCTGGCGGCAGTGCGACCTGTCATACCTTCTCTCTAGGGGTGCCGGCCAGGCCACACAGGACACGTGGGGCAGATCGCAGGCTATTTACCCCAGGTGCAAGGGCCCCTCCTGTTCCTCCTTGGCCAGCACCCTGGGGGTTAATCCACTTCGCCCCCAGCAGTTTAGCTTCCATCTGTTTTCTGCAATGGCCTCAGGTAAGGCTTTGTTTGCAGAAAGTATTCAGTTTGAAAATCCCTGCTCAAGGTCAGGCCTCAGGCCCTGGCGAGTTGGCACAGTCAGGGATTTCCGAGGATGGAGGCCTTTCTCCCCGACACGCCACCTCCTTTTAAAGTCAGGTGCCCGTCTGCCTCCTGGTGTCATGACCTCGCATCCAAACGGGCAGCAGACACAGGCCTGCGGGTGTGGACACGGCCCCTGAGCCGGGTCCTAATCGGAGAAGGCGGAAGGTGCTGGAGCCCAGCCTCAGGTGGAGGCGATGGAAGGGAGTGAGCTTTGCTCTGTGCCCAGCCCCGTGCCAGGTGCTCAGGGTCCAGATCCCCTCCAATCCCATGAGAGGTGTTTCTTTCCCTCCCTCCCTCCCTCCTTCCCTTCCTTCTGGGTTGACTGAGCACCTGTCTGTGCCAGGGGCTGGGGCACAAAGGCAGAGCTCGCACCCCTAGACCTCCCCGCCCCCTGAGAGCTGTGACTGGGGCGGGTGCAGGTTGCAGGGGGCGCCCCAGGGACTCGGGGAAGGTTCTCCGGTGGAGTTACAGCCGAGCTGGGACCTGAAGGATGAGGAAGGGCGTTCCAGGTGGAGGGAACTGCATGTGCGAAGGCGGGGAGGCAGGAAAGAGCCCGCCTGGTCGGGGAACTGTGGGGGGGCGGTGGGGACCCCTGCAGGATGCGGAGCCCAGGCCCAGGAGGTCTGCTGGGTGAGGTTGGGGCCCCGAACCCACTCCTGGACCCTCTGCCTCCTGGACCCCCCTTGCTCTCAGCTGCCCGGCCAGGAAGAGGCCCCGCCCACCTGCCCCAAAGGAGGCTTTGATGCTGGAGCCAGGGAGTGAGGAAGGAGGAGCAGCTGGTGTGTATTTTGGGATTGCCTCTCAGATCTCCTCCTCCCCCTCCTCCTCCTCCGACACCATGGCAACCAGGGGGCAACTGGGGGAGCCGCCTGTGAGCTGGCACAGTTGAGGGGGCGGTGGGCTGGGGGTAGGGGCCTTTGCTCCCCTCTCTGAGCCTCAGTCTTGGCATCTAGAATATGGGCACCGCCCTAGCCAGTTTGGCTCGGTGTATAGAGCGTCGGCCTGGGGACTCAAGGGTCCTGGGTTCGATTCTGGTCAAGGGCACACGCCCGGATTTCTCCCTTCCTCTCTGAAATCAATAAAAATATATTTAAAGAAGAAAAGAGCCCTGACCGGTTTGGCTCAGTGGATAGAGTGTTGGTCTGTGGACTGAAAGGTCCCAGGTTCGATTCCAGTCAAGGGCATGTACCTTGGTTGCGGGCACATCCCCAGTGGGGAGATGTGCAGGAGGCGGCTGATCGATGTTTCTCTCTCATCGATGTTTCTAACTCTCTGTCCCTCTCCCTTCCTCTCTGTGAAAAATCAATAAAATATATTAAAAAAGAAAAGAAAAGAAAAGAAAAAAGAATATGGTCACCACAACCCAGGTGCTGGCTCCTGTGAACCCAGGTGCTCCAGGAAGCGAGGCCCAGGCTGGACTCAGGAGGGGGAGCCTGGGGGTGAGGGTGGGGCTGGGGAGGGCCGTGCATCGTCCTGCAGCCGGGGGCTCCGCAGGCACGGGGAGTCCCTGCGTCCTGTGGCTGCGCTTCCCACCCAGCAGCCGCCTGCTGTGCCCACTGCACTGTCACTGCCCACGAGCCGGGGGAGCCGGAGACAGGCTCAGGCACAGACACAGGGATGGTCTCCCCGGGAGCCCCGCAGTGAGCGGTCTGGGGGTCCCCCTGCCGGGGCACGGGGCTCAGCTGTTCCCAGAACCCGGGCAAAGCCCCACAAGGAGGGGCAGCGAGGGGTCTGTTTCCTGGGCTGCTGCCCTGATGACCAAGACGGCCTAACCGGGGGGAACAGGGGCTCTCCCCGATCTGGGGCCAGAATCGGAAACTGGAACAACCTTCACCAGGCCCGACCCCCTTGTTCACGCGGGCACTTCGGGCTGCGCCGGCGGCCACCGGAGGGGACCCGTCTACAGAGTGGCAGGCGGCACGGGCCTCCCAGGGCAGCCGGGTGCCACCAGGCGTGGCTCCCGCCCAGCCCGGGGCCTGCCTGGGGGGCGGCCGCCCTCTGCTGGCCGGTTCCTGTTCCTGCCGAAGGGAGTCCCCGCCGCCAGCCGGTGGCCCCGGCGCCAGCCCAGCGCATCCTCCCGGTTCAGTCCGGGCCAGGCCTGGGCTCCCTCCGCGGGGCCGCCCTGCATGGCGCTGCTGTGAACACAGGTGTGCAGGAAACCGAGGTTCTGCTTTCGGTCTTTTTTAAAAATATATATTTTATTGATTTCTACAGAGAGGAAGGGAGAGGGACAGGGTTAGAAACATTGATGAGAGAGAGAGAGACATTGATCAGCTGCTGCCTGCACGCCCCATGTTGTGGATCCAGCCCGCAACCAATGTCCACGCCTGGGGGTGAGGGTGGGGCTGCGGAGGGCCGTGCATCATGGAACCCAGGACCCTTCTCAGTCCACCGCCGGCGCTCTATCCACTGAGCCAAACCGGCTAGGGCTGCTTTTGGTCCTTTTGAGTAGAGATACCCAGAGTTGGGGCCGCTGGACACACACACACACACACACACACACACACACACAGAGAGAGAGAGAGAGAGAGAGAGAGAGAGAGAGAGAGAGAGAGAGAGAGATGGGTAGATGGAGTGAGATAGGGAGAGACAGACCAACGGTGGCTGAGCTGGTCCGGAGATGGAGGGAGGGCCCCTGCTCGCTCCGGGCTGCAGGCACTGAGCCAGCGAGACTTTCTCCAAATCGTCAGGCGGCCTGGCGGGAAGGTGCTGGGATTTCTAGCCCCCCCCCCCCCCCCCCTGGCTGGTCAGACTATGAAAAGGCCTCCCCAGGGCCCCGGGCGTGGGGGCAGGGTTCCCAACCGGAACAGGTCGTGTGATGGCAAGTCGTTTGGCCCAAAGAAAACGGCCGGAGAAGCCCCGCTGGTTCCCACATCAGCACCGCGTCGCCCAGTGCGAACCAGCTTGTGGCTGAGGTGCGTGTGGGTGCTTCCAGGGGAAGTGCGAGTGGCTCTGGCTCCACAGATGCGCTCAGGCCTCTGGGCGCGCGTGGGCGCGTGCACCTGCGCACGTGGGCGCGTGCACGTGTGTGCGCATTGCTCTTTGTGGCTCAGAATGAAGGACAGGCTCTGACTCCACCACCCTCACCAACACGGGCGCTGACAGTGCCTTCCCGTCTTCTCCACGTTGCCCTCATCTGCGCATCCCCGCCCCCAGGAGATGGGCACTGTGACAGATTTATATAGAGGAACAAACAGCAGCTCAGAGTCCCTCCGGGGCACGGGCTGGGCGGTGGCCAGGACTTGGACGCAGCCCCCAGGGCCCGAGCCTCTGCTCTTCCCTCCACACGCTGCACAGACAGCCTGCCAGGCGTCCCTGCGTGAGCGGAAACAGGAGCATGAGCTAGAATTGAGCTTTGTAGGGAACACACAGCCCGCGTTTCTCGCACCGCCCGAGCTCGCCCGGACGGGGAGAGCGAGGCTTAGGGGGGAGAAGAGAGCCGACTGCGTGGAGCCTGGAGGGCGCCACGGCGAGTGCTCCAACACCGCAGACCCGCAGGGTAGGAACCGAACTTGTTCCAGCCGCTGGAGCCGCCGGGCCGAGAGCGCGACGGGACAGCGGCCGGACGTGCGTCATCACGCGTGCGCCGGAAGCGCCCAGGTCTAGGCGCCTCCTGATTGGCTGCGGTGGGAGCCGGCGGCGTCGTGCGTGCTCCTGGACCGAGGGTGTGGGTGCCGTGTGCTGCGGTCCCTGTTGGTCTCCGCGGCAGTTTTATTTCCCCGTCCAGGACGCTGCTCCGCGAGCTCGGCATGTTCCCGGAGCTCAATGACCTCCTCAGTGCCACCCCGGACCGGGCGGAGCCGGTAACGCGCCGCGCGGGGGGGCGGGGCGGGGCGGTCCCTGGAGCCGGGCGGAAGCACGCGTCCCGGGCGCAGGGCACACGGACCCGCGGGCAGGACGCGCTGCCCACCGGCCGACCGTGCTTGGGGGTTGTAGTCCAGGGAGGGCCGGCCGGGCGTGGGCTGGACCTCGGGGCCCGCGGGGCGTGGGTTTCTGCGCCTTCTCGCGGTTTCTCGAAGGCCGTGGGTGCCCGTGAACGATCTGGGACGCATGTTCGACGTATGGACGGACTTAGGTTCACAAACGTGTCCCGGGAGCCCTCGGCGTGTCGCCCGGTGGGGGTCCCGGCGCCCGGGGAAGGCTGCCGGAGAGGAGCGGAGAGGAGAGTTGGTTCTCCACCTTCACAGCGGCCCAGCCTCTTGCCCGTCCCGAGTGTCCTTCGGGCCCGGGAGCCCGCGGGTCTCGGCGATCGCTGCTGCTCCCTCTCCTGGCGCCTAGAAGCGCGCTTCCCCGCTGCTCTCAGCCGGCGCGGGGCTGCACCAGGCCACCTCGGGCACCACAGCCTCGCAGTGTTTCCCCCTCCCCGCCTTCTGGGGCACCTCGACCTGTTTCACCTTTTAGTCCAGGGGTTACCTCTCCCAGGAGCATCCCTGGTTCATCTCATAACCTTTGTCTTCGTAACGAAATGTCAGGCTCCCCCGGGCAGCCAAGACGCCTCTACGACCCCATAGTGCCGGGCAAATCAGCCTTCTGTAGGTCCTTGTGTATTTCCTGGCTGCCCGGCAGCTCTCCTCTGCCCACGCCTGCAGGTCCTGCAGCTAATGGTCCTGCACCCCCAAGTGTTCAGCCCAGGGCCCGCTGGGGAATGGAGGGTCCCAGTGGGATGACAGCCCTGGGGGTCACCCTCAGGAGCTATAGTGTGGTCTTTCATGTTTTGTTTTAAGAAGCACATTTTAAAAAATTAATTCATTAACTAATTAATTATTGTTAATCCTTATCCGAGGATCTTTTTCCATTGATTTTTAGAGGGAGTGGGAGGAAGGGGTGGGGGGAGAAACATCAATACGAGAGACACATCGATTGGTTGCCACCCCACGTGCCCCAGCTGGAGCCAGGAATCAGCCTGCAACCGAGGTGCGTGGTGCCTTTGACCAGAATCGAACCCGGGACCCTTCAGTCTGCGGGCCACGCAGGCCAACGCTCCATCTCCTAGTCCTGAGCCAAACCAGCCGGGCATCTTCGTGTTTCATAAGTGAAACAAGTCACAGCGGCACAGAGGCGTCTGATCCCACTTGCTCTGGACCTTTCCTCTTGCTGACAAGGAATTCGAGGTGCTGGGTCAGGGCCGCCAGGCATCGCAGAGACAGCCACCCTGAGAGGCCTTTCCGGGGCTCCTGGCCAGAGCTCTGCCTGAAGCAGTGTTCAGGGCCATTGGACACTGAGGTCTGTCAGCAGCCACGCCTTCCCTCCCTCCCACCTCCCCACCCTCTAGCGGACTCGGCATCAGAATTAGAAATGGGGAGGAAGCTGGAGCAGATGGTTTTTTGAAGGTCCCTTCCCGTGTTGGCAGACTCTGATTTTTGTTGGATTCTGATGGTAGACGCGTCCTTTGTCCAGTATCTCTTTCCCCCAACACTAGTCCCTGAGTTACTAGGTGAGGAGTGAGGAAGAGGAGGGATTTTATTCTCTGTTTTGCTTCGGGAAAATAGAAGCCAAGATATGCTTGCCCTTAATGAGTGACTTCATCCTGATCACTTTGTTTTTCCCACAATTTTTACTTCCTCTCTGATAATCCTAGTGCATATGTTGTGCATACACACGTACACACATACCCTTCAGATTACACAGCCAACCGCATACACACGTACACACATACGCTTCAGATTACACAGCCAACCGCATACACACGTACACACATACGCTTCAGATTACACAGCCAACCGCCCTCTTTCCGGGGATCTGGATCACCTTTTCGTGTTCCTCTTAATTTTTAGGGGAAACTGACTCTACTCTGTGATGCCGAGACCGATGGCAGTTTCCTTGTGCACCACTTTCTCTCCTTCTACCTCAAAGGTATGGGACCCATTGAGGCGACTGAGAAAGAAACCTGAGGCCAAACGTGCTTAGAAAAGCCTGTTTCAGGAATCAATGGGACTAGTCGGGGCTTCGGTGTCTGGGTGGCCACGTGGCTGTTCATTAGACTTAATTACGTTCAGTGAGGCGGCTAGAGCTTCTTTGCGTCTCCTTTATATCGTCTCGGATGTAGGACCAGTTTTCAAAGTTAATTGTAGGGGCGATGGGGGGTAAGGACATATGTAACACCTTAATAAAGAGAAAAAGTTCATTGCACTCCTCTACACTGACAAACAGAAAAATATGATTTTTTTAAAGGCCACAGTTTATTTACACTGGAGCAAAATAAGGTACCCAGTAATACACCTAACAGAAGTGCATCTCAGAATCAACTATAAAAGGTATAATTATTAAGTATTTTAAAAATCGCATCTTAGAATCAAATTTGGTATTTCAGGTTGCAAGACCCCTGAGTCTCTAAGACCTGCCTTAGTGCTTCTGTTTCCGGAGGTGCGGAGGGCAGGAGAGTGGCTGTGCAGAGAGACAGTGTTAAGATGCATTGATTTTGTCTTCCAGCTAATTGTAAGGTGTGTTTTGTGGCCCTCGTTCAGACCTTCAGTCACTACAACATTGTGGGGCAGAAGCTGGTAAGTATTTCAGACGTGGTGGTGAGGTCCCTGAGTGAGTGTGTGTGCCACGTACGTGTGCGTGCTCTGAGGTTGGAGAGAACTTGGCGAGAGAGGGACTGAGGAACTCGTGGGCCCCTGAACGCTTTATCTGAAGGGGTTAAACAGCACCTCATGTTTTGTTAATTTGAGTTTATAGACCCAGGTCTTTGCTCATTAACCAAACCCGTCTCTGTTGATTCTGGACCAGTCACGTTTCCCCTCTCCATGTGGGCTCTCCTCTGGGCCCTGCTGGGCTGGCCATCACAGCTTGTCTGCCACCAAGTTGAGTGGCTCCGCTGTCTCTCCCTAAGTCTAGGGCTTAGGGCCCGGCTGTGGGGACAGGCACTGTCACCTGCACCCCATCGCCTCAGATAAAGGCAGGTAAGCACGTGACGGCCAGAGGCTGCTCAGGGCCTAGGGAGGCGTGTGTCTTGTTTTGATAGGCCGGCCTCACGGGAGAGAACCGGTCACCCACCGGCAGCGACCTCTGAAGTGCCAGGTCACCGCTCCTCCCTGATGCAGGGAAGCAGACGGGAGGGTGAGAGGAGGTGGCTCTTCCTCACTCTGTGCAGTCAGTCAGGAACACGCTGCATTCCAGGTCAGGCACGTCCCCCTCTGGCCGCGACGTCGGGCTTTCTGGATGAGAGAGCAGTGTCTCAGTCCAGATGGGCTGCTTTTCCGATGCCCGTGGCCTCACCGTCCACACGGCAGGGTGGTCTGCACATGCTGGGTGTGCACAGCCTCGATGAGCTGCCGTACCCTAACCTCACACCCTCTTGGTGGGTGACTGCACTTAACAGGAGCAGAATGGCCGTGAGCAAGAGCACAGGTGGCGGCCAGGGGGCTTTCTGTGCCCGGCGCTGCTGGCGCTGCTGGCGGCGCCGAGTGGAGAGCTAGCGGGTGAACGAGCCATGGAGACCTGGCCCAGGGCTGTGCCCTGTCCCTGCACAGAGAGGGAGGGAGTGTGCCACCATCCCTGGCGCTTTGCTGAAATGCTGACTCTTTGGCTCTGCCCCTGAAACTTGTGGTTCTGGAGGTCCGGAGTGGGGCTCAGGGATCTGCATTTTAATCAGTGTCTTGAGGTTCTTACTTGGGTGGTTCATGAAGAATCCTATTTAAGAAGTTCTCATTAGAGCAAGGGCCGACAAACTCCTGCCTGTGCCCCGGTGTTTTGTAAATAAAGTTTTATTAGAACACAGCCACACCCATTTGCTGATGAATTGTCTATGGTTGCTTTCGTTCTACAATAGCAGAGTTGAGTAGTTGCTACAGAGACTGTCATTCTCCCACCCTCTTACTGTTATTATTTACTTACTGCTTTTAAATGTGCTTAATTTTATAAATACATGCATTTAAAAAGGAATCTATATTACTATTGTAAATTAAAATCTGTCAGGTAATCATAAAATAAATATAAAAGCAAAAAATGCACTTTTTTTATATAAAGTGACAATCAATGTAAGTGCACCTCTGAAAACAATGGGAATTGTGGGTGGGAACGCCCAGGGGAAAGGAGACGCGCCCAGGGAGGGTGGACAGGTGCACATCTGCAGGGTTCGGGTGGGGCTGTGCCCTCCTGAGAGCTTGAGGTGAGAGCCCGGGCTTCCCCTGCGAGGCTCGGTGGCTCACTCTCTTGGTTGTGCTCAGGGTGTCAGCCTGACCGCGGCACGGGAGCGCGGGCAGCTGGTCTTCCTCGAGGGTCTCAGGTCAGCGGTGGACATCTTCTTCCGGGCCGGGGGCGAGGCACACCCCCTGCAGTTCCTCAGGTCAGTCCGCCTGCAGCCCAGCCCCAGGGCACAGCTGGTGGGGCCAGCCCAGCGCAGCTGTTGCCTCCCCCTCGCAGCCTCACCAGCCTCCCCCTCGGCGTGCGGGAGGGCAGGGCGGCTTCGGGTCAGACACGCCCCTGTTGCGGCAGCGTTACTGGCAGCCCTTGCTCTGACCCTGGGCCGGAGGGTGGGCGGGCGGCTGCCCCCAAAGCTGTGGGAAGTGTTGTCTGCGGGAATCTGGTGACCGGCTCTGATTCTGGGAAATGGCCGCCGAGGGAGTCGCGGGGAGATGGGCCAGCCCCTTCAGGGACAGGTCGCATGGTACACACCAGCCGCCCTGAGGCCAGAGCCCCTCCTGCAGGACCCCGAGTTGCTGTTTAGCTTCTTATGCCCCATTCGGACCTGCTGGGAGGGCTGCTCCCGCCTGCCCGGCCACAGGAGGCCTCCAGGGCCACCTCGGGTCAGGGGCCCGGGGCTGTTGGGCTGGGTCTGCGGTTTGTAGCCCGGCGCCCCGGGCCTCGAGGAGCATTGGTGTTGAAGCACAGCTCACTGCACGCCGACCGGCCTGACCCCTGGGGCGAAGGACTGGGGTCCAGCTCTCTGCCCCCCCGCCGCTCCCTGTGACGCCGCTCAGTCCAAGACGCAGGCTGTGCAGAGTGAACTCTGCTGACTTCTGCCCCGTGTCCAGGGAGGCCAAGGCCGCCAGCCTGCAGCCGCTGTATGAGTTCGTGCGGGAGGCCCTGGAGCCCGTGGATCAGGGGGCGGCTGCCTGGAAGCGCCCGGTGCTGCTGGTGGACGACCTCAGTGTGCTGCTGAGCCTGGGCGTGGGCGCGGTGGCCGTGCTGGACTTCATCCACTACTGCAGGGCCTGCGTGTGCTGCCGGCTGCAGGTACCACGGGCCAGGCAGGCCCAGCCCTCGCTGGCTCGCGGTGGTCTGTTGGCTCATGGCTTGGGGTTGGGCTTTCCTCTGGCAGGCCAGGAGTCTTTGGGGCTCTCTGCTCCCCATACCTGCCAGTGCTAAAGGGATGGCGAGCGCCGTCTCCAGGGGCTGGTCGTGTGGTGCTGCGAGGCCCCAGCCCTGTGTGTCCTGGGCAGGTCACTATCCCTCTGGGTGTGTTTACAGATCAGTTGAGATAATGGGTATAAATTGCTTTAAAAATTGTGAGGTGCAGTACAGGTAGGTTGTCACCTTTATTGTCAAGTTATTAGGCAAAAATGGAGACTTGACCATAATAGAGATTTTATTTTATTTTTGGTCAGTCCTCACCTGAGGATATTTTTCCATTGGTTTTTAGGGAGAGTGGAAGGGAGAGGGAGAGACAGAAACATCGATGTGAGAGAGACACATCGATTGGCTGCCTCCTGCACGCGCCCGGACCAGGGCCAGGGCCCTCCCCGCGAGGTGCATGCCCTTGACATGGAGCCTGGGACCTGCAGTCCGCAGGCCGTGTGACTTCCGGTGACGAGCTGGAAGCACAGGCTGGAGGTGCTGGTGATGGGATGTCCAGTGGGTGATTGGAGCCCAGGCAGGGCCCTCCCACAAGGGGCTGGTCGCGGCGGCGGCTGACCGGGAGAGGGTGTGCGGCCCGATCCTGGGGTCCCTTCCGTCAGGAGAGGCTCCCGTCCGTGTCTGTTGCAGGGAAACATAGTGGCCCTTGTGCACGACAGTGGGGACGCCGAGGACGAGGAGAGCGACGTCCTGCTGAATGGCCTCAGTCACCAGAGCCACCTGGTCCTGCGGGCCGAGGGCCTGGCCACCGGCTTCTGCAGGGACGTGCACGGGCAGGTGCGCAGGGTGGGCAGCACCCTGCTGGGTGACGGGCTGCTGGCGTCTGTGCCTGAGTCTGGCTCTCACGTGGGAAAGTGTTGTTTTAAAATCGGGACCTGGGCGGCTTTCCCTGAGGCGGGGTGGCCGCCCCTGCTGCCCCTACACGGCGCGGGGGGAGCGCTCAGGCGGAGGGCGGCCTGCGCCCGAGGGAGGCCAGGCTCACCATGCTTCTCCGCCTTCTGAGACTTCACCCAGCCCCACCCCAGGCTGACTTCCTGCGGCCCCTCCTGTCCAGGGGCCCTCAGAGGCCAGCGTGGGGTCTAAAGCAGCACCGCCATGCTGAGCGGCGGTGCCGGCGGCCGGCGTGAGAGGCTCTGCCGGCGCTGGGGCCTGGCTCTGAAGGCTCAGGACGCGCAGCCGGGACGTCACCCAGAGGAGCGGAGCCTCCCGGGCCTGAGTGGAGCGCGTTCTCAGTTAGTGTGGCAGCAGGGGCTGACCGTGTGGGGAAACAGGATGAGGGGCCCCACAGACACCGCGGAGGTTCCCTGGTGACTGTTCCTCTCCGGGGGGAGCAGGCGTCACTGTCGTCATGGAGGCTCCTTGACTCTCCGCTGGTAACAGAACAGCCTGGCTGTGGAGTTGGGCCCAAACCTGCATGGCACACGGGCCAGTGATCTGAGGCCCGAGGGCACGGAGGAGCCGGGAGGGCACGGGGCGGGGGGGGGGGGGGGTGGCTGGGCGGGGCCTCTCACTCTCTCCTGTCCACAGCTGAGGGTCCTGTGGAGGACGCCGTCGCCGCCCGCCCAGCGGGGCCGGAGCCTCACGTTCCAGTACAAGATCCAGGACAAGAGCGTGTCCTTTTTCGCCAAAGGACTGTCTCCTGCGGTTCTGTGACCCGGGGGGCAGGCGGAGCCCCCGGGCGGTTTCCTCACGGAGGACGAAGCATCTCCGCCTTCGCAGCCGTGTTCCCAGCTGGACTGCGCCCAGGGATGAGCGGGCTGTGGCGTGTGCCCTTGTCCCACGTTTAGAAAACACATCAGGAGCCCGCACCCTGCCTCTGCCGAGATGGAGCTGGGTGCAGGGGCCCTTACACGTCAGCCCGGCCGTTCACACTGTGCTTTGGAGCCAGGGTGGGTCTGAGCGCTGGCAGGAACCGTACCAACGGTGGGCATCCTCGGGGACAGAAGGGGCCGTCCTGGCTGCCATAGAGGGCGCCCCAGGTGCCCCACATCCTGGCTCCGCGGGCATCTCAGAGTTTCCACCTTTGTCTTGCAAAGGTCCTTTCCCTAAGCCCAGCGAAGAAGCAGCTTAGGAGGCGTGAGGCCCGAGGAGGCCACACTGGCTGACCCACGCTCCTGGGAAGGGGAGGGCTCCCACCCGTTCAGCTCGGCTCCCACCCGTTCAGCTCGGCTCCCCCTGGTCCCCCTGGTTCTGTGGAGAACGCGGAGGTGCTGTGGGGAACGGGGAACAGGCGGAGAGAACGGGGGACGAGCCATTACACCAGTTCGAGTCGCAGGAAGCGCACAGGCTGCCGTCGCAGGAGAGCAGTGGTCCCCTCGCCTGGTGTGTGAGTTGCCGGAGCGGAGCTTGGGCGAGAAGGCGTGGTTTGGAAGCAGTGCCAGTGCGAGGCCTTGGAATGCTCCCGTCTTGTCTCTGAGGACATCTTAGCTCCTCAGGGTTCAGAAATGTCTTTTCCTTCTTCACTGCCGGGAAGGGCTGTTCCTTTTTAGCTTAAAATAACGTCTAAGTGTTCCTTCACTGTTGACTCATTTAGGATTCGTTACGGTCTTGTGCTTGTCTCCGTGCTGATCATGAAATGAAATAGCCCTGCAGTACTGACTGAAGAGAATGTACTCTGATTTATTTACATGTAAAGTTTCTAAAATTGAGCCTCTGTACCGTTCACCTATCTAGGTGTTGAAAGGTTAGTGTATCTGTGCTCTCAGGAGTCTTTAGTTTTTTATCTCGATTTTAGAGAAAAACATCAGCTGCTTGTTCCACTTATCTGTGTATTGGTTGATTCTTGTTTGTGCCCTGACGAGATCGAACTCACAACCTTCGTATATTGGAACAACGTTCTAACCAACTGAACTACCTGGCCAGGGCCTCAAGAATCTTTTTTGAAAGGGTATTGTGCCCGCCCTGGCCGGTTTGGCTCAGTGGATGAAGATTTGGCCTGTGGACTGAAGGGTCCTGGTTTGATTCCAGCCAAGGGCACACGCCCAGGTTGTGGGCTCAATCCCCCAGTAGGGGGTGCACAGGAGGCAGCCAATCAATGATTCTCATCATTGATTTTTCTATCTCCCTCTCCCTCTCCCTCTCCCATCTGAAATCAATAAAATATATATATATATATATATATATATATATATACACACACACACACACATATATACATATGTGTATATATATATATACATACATACACACACACATATATTATTGATATTTTACAGAGTGGAAGGAAGAGGGATAGAGAGTTAGAAACATTGATGAGAGAGAAACATCCATCAGCTGCCTCCTGCACACCCTCTACTGGGGATGTGCCCGCAACCAAGGTACATGCCCTTGACTAGAATCGAACCTGGGAACATTGAGTCTGCAGGCCGATGCTCTATCCACTGAGCCAAACCGGCTAGGGCTAAAAATATATTTTTTAAAAAAGGGTTATTGTGACCACTTATCCAGATGACTTTCACCAGCACTTTGTCAAGTTCTATAAAGTGTTCTTCAGAGACTTTTCCTCATTTTTTAAAACTGGTTGTATATTTTTTTATTATTAGATTTTTAAATCTTTATTGTTGCAAGTATTACATATGTCCCCTTTCCCCACTATTAATGTCCTCTAGCTCACCCCCGTCCCCTGGTTGTATAATTATATTAAAACTAATGCAGAAATTGATTTAATACCCTCTCAAATGTTTTTTAGTTATTGGAAAAGGACTTACCTGATTTTTTTTAAATGGTGTTTTAGACATAGTAATGCAGTTGGCTTTTTAAAAAAAATTCTAAACTCTTCTAATGATTTTCAGATCAAGACTCTTGAATTTGTGAGATATTTCCCCTTTTTTTAGGTATCGTTAACATCTGCAAATAATGGTACACACCTTGCTTATTCCTCCCTTGGATAACTTTAGTCAGCACTTTGGAGTTTGTGAAATGAGAGTGGTGTGTATGCATTCGCTGTCCAGTTTCTGTTTTTAATGGAATAGGAAGCATTTTCGTATAGTACCTAATTTTAAAACATATTCTCAAGTCAGTTTGAAAATAAGCTTGAAGAAGGAAAGGAGAAAGAAATGTTCCTCTTCCACTCCTATCCTCCCCCGCCCCCCTTTTAAAATATATTTTATTGGTTCCAGGGAGGAAGGGAGAAGGAGAGAGAGACATCCATGATGAGAGAGAATCACGGACCGGCTGCCTTCCGCTCGCCCCACACTGGGGATGGAGCCCACAAACTGGACATGTGCTCTTGGTTCATAGGTCAGCGCTCAGCCACTGAGCCACGCCTTTTTAAGGGCTCGACCAGTAATCACTGAACCTCGTGGACTTCCTCGAGGTTCTGGCGCTTTTCCCGTGGGTGTGCTGGCGTGGCGACAGCTCTCAGGTGTATGACCCTTGAATCCCTCCTGCAGTCTTGTCTTACTAGTATTTGTTCTAGTTTCTATAAACTGCTGTTTGTTAGGCTTAAGATTTTAAAATTAACATTTATGTTTGAGATGGACTTACTTATTATGGTAGTATACCATCTATAGTTGTGAGCAGAGATGACCTCTATTTTTCTCTGTATTCGTCCAGTCAGGTTTGAACATGAAAATAATACTTGCCACATAAGCAGTGTTGAGGAACTCGCTGCCTTTCATATGCTCTGAAAGTCTTAGTGCTTTTTATTCCAAGTTAGGACTTGCATTGGTCAAGGTCAGGCACCTTTTTGGAATTTTTTTTTTTTTTCCTTTTTGGAATTTTGTCTTTGTTACTGGTCTTTATGTTTCTTTATTGTCAGTTTTAGTACTAGTTATTTTTCAAATATTTATCTTTTCTATTTGTTTTCCTGAAAAACTATTTATAAGTCATATATACAATAAGAGACTTGTGTCCAGAATATATAAAGAACTCTCACAATTTAATAAGACAACCAGTTAAAGAGTGAGCAAAAGATTGGCATAGACATCAAAGCAGACATAGGAATGCCAACATGCACATAAACATAAACATAAAATACCTAACATAGCCCTGGCTGGCGTGGCTCAGTGGGTAAGCGCTGGCCTTGGGACTGAAGGGTCCTGGGTTTGATTCTGGTTAAGGGCACATACAGGGGTTGCAGCTCCATCCCCAGTGTGGGGCGAGCGGGAGGCAGCCGATCCATGATTCTCTCTCATCATTGATGTTTCTCTCTCTCCCTCCACCTCTCTGAAATCAATAAAAATACGTAAAAAAAAAAAAAAAAAGATACCTAACATAACTAGCCATCTGGGATGTTCCTTAACAGAGAATGTTGCTAATTACCACACAGCTCAGCTAGAATTCAGTAACAGCTACAAGTCAGACAGTCCTGTAGGTTTGGAAAGAAGGAAGCATACCCTTCAAGGAGCAGAGGGTCAATGGGAGAAACGGGGTAAGTCACTTCATGCTCCTAAAGTGGCTACAAACCCACGTGCCCTCGCAGGTGTGGCTCGGTGGGTAGACAAACCCGGATCTACCCCTCACCCAGGTGACCAGGGTCCGTCAAATGTCTCTCAGACTCCTCAGCCAGCACACCCACAGGAAAGTCCAGAGCCTCAAGGAAGCCGAGAGGGGGGCGGGAACAGCGCCATCCCGCCTGGCGGTCATGGTGGAGATGAGCTTTTATTAGAGCACCGAACACGCGACCTACACAACACAGGTGCTCACTAAAGCGTTTACCCAGATCCCTGGCTCAGTGGACAGAGCGTGGGCCTGCAGACTGAAGGGTCCTGGGCCCAATTCCGGTCAAGGGCACGTGCCCTGGTTGTGGGCTCCATCCCCAGTAGAGGGCATGCAGGAGGCAGCCGATCAATGATTCTCTCTTCCTCTCTGAAATTAGGAATATCTTTTAAAAAAGAATGGCTACTGTGTTTTGGAATCGAGGCATTTTACATCTGTCCACCTGGATCTTAATTTCTTTCCGAAAGTCGCAGAGGTCAATGTTGGCTGCATCCTGAAACCGGACTCCTCAGGTGCGGTTCCCTGAGGTCCAGTATTTTCCGGCCACAAGCAGCTGCTGCTGCTGCTAGAACCATGATGCAGAGCTGAGGAGTCTGGCCGGAAGCAGCCCTGTCCACTTGATCCGTCGCCAGCTGCTGTCACTAGTGCTTAACTCGTGGTGATCGTGATCACTAGTGCAAGTGACTGCAGAGACGGACCCGAATCGCCAAGAAACACCCTTCTCTGTGTCCCAATGGCCGAGGTGCCTGGCCCTGGGTTGGAACCCAGAGTCCTGTGTCCAGGCTGTGGCCACCACGTCAGTTATTAGAGTCACCTCTCTCCCCTCTCCAAGAAATTTTCCTTATTTGTGAAATAGACCCAGCCCGTTTTTCAAGATTTTCATGAGGACTGGCCCAGTGTAGAAGCTTAAGTATGGGAAATTATGACTTTTTTTTAAAGAATATTTTATTGATTTTTTACAGAGAGGAAGGGAGAGAAATAGAGAGTTAGAAACATCGATGAGAGAGAAACATCGATCAGCTGCCTCCTGCACATCTCCCACTGGGGATGTGCACGCAACCCAGGTACATGCCCTTGACCGGAATCGAACCCGGGACCTTTCAGTCCGCAGGCTGATGCTCTATCCACTGAGCCAAACCAGTTTCGGCATGACTTCTTTTTTAAATATGTTTTTTTAAATTTATTTTGAGAGGAAGGGAGAGGAAGAGAGAGAGAGAAACATCAATGATGAAAGGGAATCGATTGGCTGCCTCTTGCATGTTGGACCAAGCTCGCAACCCAGCCATGTGCCCTTGACTGAAATCAAACCTGGGACCCTTTGGTCCACAGGCCGATGCTCTATCCACTGAGCCAAACCAGCCAGGGCTAAATATGTTTATTGATATCAGAGAGAGGGAGAGGGATAGAAACATCAATGATGAGAGAATCATGGATCAGCTGCCTCCTGCACGCCCCCCACTGGGGATCAAGCCTGTAAGATCACGTGCACCCTGCTGTGATCTCCTGGGTTGATGCTCAACCACTGAGCCACACCAGCCAGGCACTTCTTGACAAACTCTAAGCTCCGTTTCATTTAATTTTTTGAGTTATTCCATGGTAAGCAATTTGAAGTACGGTTGAGCTTTGCTAATCCTATCTAATAAAAGAGAAACATGGTAATTGGTGTACAACCGCTACCCTTCCCATTGGCTAATCAGGGTGATATGCAAATTAACTGCCAGCCAAGATGGCGTCCAGCAGCCAGGCAGCTTGCTTGCTTCAGTGACAGAGGACTCCAATGTTCCCTGCCTGCCTTGCCGGCCTCTGAGCTTGCAGTTTAAGAAACATCGTAACAAATATAGAAGCTAAACAAAACCCCAGAAACCTGCTTTCAGTGAGCGGAGCCAGGATCTCAGAGCTGGAGTTATACATTGTTTCGATTATAGAACTGAAACAAACCAGATACCTTCTTTCAGCAGCAGAGGCCTCAGAGCTGGAGCCAGAGCTAAAGCTGGCCCAGAATAAAAAGAAAAAAAAAAAAAAGGAGCAGTTGGGAGTTTCGGTCGGCCTGAAAACAGCCCTCAGCCCCTCACCCAGACTGGCCAGGCACCCCAGTGGGGACCCCCACCCTGATCCAGGACACCCTTCAGGGAAAACCAGCCAGCCCCACCCATGCACCAGGCCTCTATCCTATATAGTAAAAGGGTAATATGCCTCCCGGCACCGGGATCAGCATGACGGGGCAGCGCCCCAACCCCCGATGAGCCCTGCTCTGTGCCTGATAGGGGGGAGCTCCCCAACCCCCTGATCGCCCTGCGGCTCTATGTGTGACAGGGTCCGGCGCCCCCCCCCCCCACGGGCCCTGCTCTGTGTGTGATGGGGTAGAGCCATAACCTCCCCATCGGCCCTGCCCTGAGTGTGACAGTGGCGGCACCCCAAACCCCTGATCCGCCCTGCTCTGTGTGTGACGGGGTGGTGCCCCAACTCCCCTATCAGCCCTACTCTGTGAGTGACAGCAGGGAGCTCCCCAACCGCCTGATCGGCCCTGCTCTGTGAGTGACAGGGGGGAGCTCCCCAACCCCCTGATCGGCCCTGCTCTGTGAGTGACAGGGGGGAGCTCCCCAACCCCCTGATCGGCCCTGCTCTGTGCGTGACAGGGGGGGCTCCCCAACCCCCTGATGGTCCCTGCTCTGTGCGTGACGGGGGAGCTCCCCAACCCCCTGATGGGCCCTGCTCTGTGAGTGACAGGGGGCAGCGCCCCAACCCACTGATTGGCCCTGCTCTGTGCGTGACAGGGGCTGGCGCCGCAACCTCCCCATCGACCCTGCCTTGAGTGTGACAGGGGGCGGTGCCCCAACCCCCAATCAGCCCTGCTCTGAGCCCGACCAGGGGCTGCACCTAGGGATTGGGCCTGTCCTCTGCCACTCAGGAGCAGGCCTAAGCCAGCAGGTCGTTCATTATCTCCTGAGGGATCCCAGACTGCGAGAAGGCACAGGCCTGGCTGAGGGACCCTCCTTTCCCCCCCGAGTGCAGAAATTTTTGTGCACCAGGCCTCTAGCCTACACTAATAAAAGACAAAGATGCTAATTTACTGTACCTTTGCTTTGCCCTAAGCCACGCCCACCATCCAATCAGAGAGACTATATGCAAATTAACCCAAGCAAGATGGCGGCCGGCAGCAACGGAGCTGGAGCAAGCAGGAGGCTTGGTTGCCTGGGTGATGGAGGAAGCCAAGCTTCCCGCCTGCCCTGGCTGGCTGTGGTCTCCACTAAAGGCAACAAATTTCAATTATAGAAGCTAAATATATCCCAGATACCTGCTTCCAGCCAGCCTCCACTGGGAGCTTGGGTGGCTGCGGGGTGTGGCCAGCCTGCAAACAGCCATCAGACCCTCACCCAGGCTGGTCACACTCTCATGGGGTTAGGGTCCCCGCTGGGGGGCTTAGCCAGCCTGAAAACGGCACTCAGCCCCTCACCCAGACTGGCCAGGCACCCCAGCAGGACCCCCCCACCCTGAAGGGGCTGTGGCCAGCTTGCAAACAACCATCAGCCCCTCACCCAGGTTGGCCGGGCACCCCAGGGGGACCCCCACCCTGAAGGGGCTGTGGCCAGCCTGTAAACAGCCATCAGCCCCTCACCCAGGCTGGTCAGGCACTCCTATATAATAAAAAGGTAATATGCAAATTGACCCTAACAGCAGAACGACTGGTAATGACTGGTCACTATGACACACACTGACCACCAAGGGGCAGATGCTCAACGTAGGAGCTGCTGAGCTGTGGTGACTTGGCAGCTGCGGTTTTTGGGTGACGCACCTGGAACCAGAGAGGAGGGAGCCAGAACCTGGGGTGCGTCACCCGAGAACCGCACTTTCGCAATCCTTGGGGGTATGTCGGAGAGCCAGCTTCACCCGATCCCCGCAGGCTGGGCAGAGGTGACCCACTGGTGCAGAGCCTGTGCACCAGGCCCTGGTGATGAGCAAGAACTTCTGAGGTACCCGCATTACCGCAGGCTGGGGGCGGGGGAAGCCCCGAGAGGACCATCCCTTAACGCCTGGAGGGCGGAGCAGCAGTATGCGCGGCTCCTGAGTGTGTGTGGGAACGGCCTTCGCTCCCGCATCTCTGCGCGGGTTCACCCGGGAGCTTTCCAGGCAGCGGTTCCAGGTCGCCCACAGCCCCGCCCCGCCCCTCCCCTCCCCACGGGGCGCCGGCGTCCGCCAGGGGGAGCGCGCGAGCTGCGGCGGGCGAATGCGCACGCGCGCGCCGGGCCACGTGCGGAGGGCGGGGCGGGGCGGGAGGGGAAAGGTGGGAGGTGAGAGGTGAAGGGGCGGGAGCTGCGCGGCGCCGGGCGGCCGAGGGAGAGGGCCGGCCCCACGCACCGAACCGCGGGCCAGGAGCGCGCACGCCGCCGCCGCTGCCCTCGCCGCCGCCGCCGCCACAGGTACCACCGCGCGGTCCCCACGGCGCCCGGTCGCGGGCCCGGCTCGGCCTCCCCGCGCGGCCGGGGGTTCCGGGATGGGCGGGTGCGGGCGTGGGCGCTGTCCAGCAGCCGTGCCGCCCGGGCGCGGAGACCGCGGCCGGGTCGGGGGCCCGGTCGCCGTGTCCCCTCCACCGGCCCCGTCCGCCCCGCGGGCCGCGCGCTCCCACCCACGCTCCGGCCCCCGTGACCGCGGCCGGGCCGGGGGGTCGCGCCCTGGGGCCCACGATCCCCGGAAGCTGCGAGCTCGGCACCCTGCGCGCCGGCCGCTCCCGCCTCTTGCGGAAGCGCAGCCGCGAGGCCCCGCGAAGCTGCTCGGAGGTTTGCTCGGCGCCGCTTTTCTGTTCGGTCCAAACCCCAGCCGGGCTCGGGGCCGGAGGGGCTGCCGGGAGCCGGTCTGAGGGGCGGGGCGCCCGGGGCCTGGCGGGAGCCCCCCAGCTCAGGCCCCTGTACCCCCCTCGGCGGTGACCCTGAGCCCCGAGGCGGGTGATGCTCCGGTGCGGCGGGCAGGGGGGGCAGCGGCGCACTGACCGGGCGCTGGCGGAGCTGGGAGCTGGGTGCGCGGTCCCCGTCGCTGCTGCCGGGGGGGGGGGGGGGGGGGGGCGGGGGCCGAGGCCCGCGGCGCGGAGCTGCCGGCTCCAGTCCCCGCGTGTGATCGCGCGTGGGCGCCGCACACCTGCAGCCGGAGCCTCCCCACGGGCGGCGGGGCAGGACGCGTGCAGGGGGGTGTCCGTGCTCCTGGTCGGGCCTCGGAGCCCCTCTCCGTTCCGCTCCCTGCCCGCCCCCGCAGACGGGCATCCGCTGCTGCTGGAGGCGGCGGACGGTCCCCTCGCTCCCGGCCAGGGAGTGGGCGTCAAGGTTGTCGGCTGCCCGAGGTCACAGGTGAGCAAACGGTTGGGAAACGCTGCACCTGTGGGCTCGGCACCCACGCGTTTCCTAGCGCCCAGACTCGGGGGGCTGCTCTCCTGGTGTCCAGCCGCCCAGGGCCCAGAGACCCCGCGGGACGGAGGCGTGCGCCGCTGCTGCCCCGGCATTGCTGGCCCCGCAGGCCCTTCCCGCACCGGGTGTGTGTCGTCACCCGCTGGACCGGTGGGAGGCTGCCCGCAGAGAAGGGGGTTCCCAGAGGCACCCGCTTGTGAGCCGAGATCCGGCCTTCAAGCCAGACCTGCCGGCCTCCCCCGAGCGAGTCCGCTCTGACTCGCTTCCTTCCTGGGTTTGGCTCCTTTTGCTCCTGAAATAATTCTGGGCAGAGTTTTTCTTAAAGAGAATGTTCTTTAAAAAATACGCTTTTATTGATTTCAGAGCGGAAGGGAGAGAGAGAAACACCAGTGATGAGAGAGAATCATGGTTCGGCTGCCTCCTGCACGCCCCCCACTGGGGATCGAGCCGGCAACCTGGGCCTGTGCCCTGACCGGAATCGAGCCGGGACCCTTCAGTCTGCAGGCCGCGCTCTATCCACTGAGCCACACCGGCCAGGGCTGGGTAAAGGCTTTAGTGAGCACCTGCGCTGTGTAGGTCCTGTGCTCGGTGCTCTAATAGAAGCTCATCTCCACCGTAACCGCCAGGTGGGATGGCACTGTTCCCGCCCTCTTCACGGGTGCGTGGCAGGGACATGATTTGTTGGGTCCTGGAGTGAGAGGCGTAGATCCAGGCTCGTCCGACAACAGAGTCGATGCTTTATGCTCGTGGTACCCGCTGGCTTTGGGGTCTCCTTTGTTGGCCACGGGCAGGTGAGAGGCAGCAGCAGGTGCTGAGGCGAAGGGAGGGAGGCAGCGCCACAGACAGTCGGAGGTGGTGGAACTGAGCCGGACGGGACAGCAGAGTGGCCACTACCCTTGACAGCTCCCGCTTGAGTGGTGGGCACCCCTGAGGACGCTGGCGGTATGCACACGCTTTGCAGTGGAGTCCAAAGCGGGCGTGTCAGTGCGTGTGCGTGTGCGTGTGCGTGTGCGTGTGCGTGTGTGTTCGAGCACCAAGAGTGCACATGGGCCCCAGGAACAAAATTAAAAACGATCTTCATGTTTATAGCAGCCTGACTGAATTTTTACTGTATAGTCATGAACCTATGTAGTGTCACAGTAGTATGTGTGTATAACTTACATACATATGTGCTGCCAAAGTGAACGCTATAATTTGTATATAAATATACACATATTGGCGATGTCCTCAAATTGTTGTTGTGGATTCATAATCCGAACCTTCAGAAACCACCGTTTACTTGCTCCATAGCTTTTTGTAGATGCATGAACACATCATCGAAGGCCGGACGCTAGCCACTTGTTTTGAACTGGGAGTCTAGGGAGCTTCAGTGCAATTCCACATAATCAGAGAGAATAGTATTTCATATTAACCGCCAGTTATAAGCTATTTTAAAATCGCAGCCATGCGTGCGAGTGCGGATCTGATCTCCCAGTAGTTACGTCGCACACAGCCCCAGCTCTTCAGTTTGAAGCTACAGTGACTGGTAAAGCCTTTTGCAGGTTAGACTTTGGTTGAACTTCTTCTGTTTTAAACGTTAATTTCAGTTAGTAGCCAGCGAGACTGAAGCAGTCAGTTCTCAGAGATGTGGCAGTTGTAATAGTCATATTTGTGCTATTCTCCAACTCCAGGGTATTTTTTAATCATCTAAATATTTTGAAATTAAAATACAGTGACTTCTTATCACTTTTACAAACTAGATTTGATCTTCAGTTCATTCCACTTTAGCGTTTGGTACGTTATCTCAAAATGAGCAGTTACAGAATTCTACCTGCTTTAAAAAATGACTAGAGGCATGCACTCAGGGGGTCCCTCAGCCTGGCCTGCTGCGCCCTCTCGCAGTCCGAGAGCCTTTGGGGATGTCCGACTGATGGCGGTGAGCGGGCCTGCCATCAGTCGGACATCCTTAGCGCTGCCACGGAGGCCGGAGAGGCTCCCTCCACCACCACTGAGCTCGCCAGCCAGCCCTGAACCCGGTGACCACTAGGGGGCAGCTCCTGAGTTGAGCATCTGCTCCTTGGTGGTCAGTGCGTGTCATAGTGACTGGTTGTTCCGCTGTTCGGTTGATTTGCATATTAGCCTTTTATTATATAGGATAGTGGCCCGATGCACAAAATTCATGCAAGGGGCTCGTCCCCTCGCCGTGGTGGCAGCCACCTCTGCCTCGGCCCTCGCAGCCCTGGCTTTGTCCAGAAGGATGTCCGGTCTAATTAGCATATTGCACTTTTATTATTATAGATGCTTATTGCCCTAAGGTTGCTCAGTGGTTAGAGCATGCGCATGCGCACGCACACACACACACTCACACACACACACTCTGTGATCCTTGTACAGCCACTAGTGGGTTTCTCAGGCTTCTTTTTTCTTTAATCAATAAATATGTGTTTTTATTGATTTCGGGCGGGGGTGGGGGCAGAGAGAGGAACATCAGTGATGAGAGAGAACTGTGGATTGGCTGCCTCCTGCATGCCCCACACGGGGGATCGAGCCCGCAACCCGGGCCTGTGTTCTGACTGGGAATTGAACCGTGACCTCCTGGTTCCTAGGCCGACACTGGGCCACGCGGCCGGCACAGGCTTCTTTCTTGCTTATTCCTTGCTCTCTCTTTCTCTTTCTCACGGGATCATACTGTTCTGTATCCATTTTCTGTGTCACTGTGTGACCATCTTTTCATGTAAAAAGCTATTCTACAACTTTTTTGGTTTCTTAAAACAAAGCCTCATTTGTTTCTGTTTTCCAGTAGCTTCCTCCTGTGAGCAGCCTGCCCCCCCCCCCCCCGGTCCCCCCGCTGGCTGCACGGGGCTGCACCTCCCGGAGTGAGTGCTACTCAGAGGGCCTCCAGCCACAGCCTCTCCTCCCCCAGCGCCCCACGACCTGCCCTCCCACGGCGGCCCAGCCAGCCCGTCTCCCCTCTTCCAGCTCATGTTTGTACGCATCTCCGCGGGGTGATTAGGTTCCTTCTTTCGGGCCTGAGTCCCGGTCGGGTTCGACATCCGTTCACATTTGTCACCCAGTGACAGTGACTATTGCAAACGTCAAGACCCGCCTTAGCAGACAACAGAGAGCCTGGTGCATCATGTTCTCGCCGGGAGGATAATCTTCAATTCTCCCCTCCCAACAGCCACCCCACGTGCAACCGAGAAAGGACCCCCGGGGCTGTGTGGGAGGTGCACCTGTTCCCGGCAGCCTGAGAGCCTCTCTTCCCAGTTAACTTCTCCCTGAACTCGGCACGACCCCATCGGCTTGCAGTGGGATCTACATAGAAAGTCCCTGAGAGGATCCGGGAGGCCAATAGAGATGTCCTTCAGGGCCAGTGCCTGGAAGGGCTGCGTCCCTGCTGAGCCACGGCTCTGATTTTGTATTAAGTACAGGAGTGGGCAAAAGTAGGCTTACAGCCAAACCGGTTTGGCTCAGTGGACAGAGCGTCGGCCTGCGGACTCATAGGTCCCGGGTTCGATTCCGGTCGAGGGCATGTACCTTGGTTGCGGGCACATCCCCACTGGGGGGCGTGCAGGAGGCAGCTGGTCGATGTTTCTAACTCTATCCCTCTCCCTTCTTCTCTGTAGAAAATCAATAAAATATATATTAAAAAAAAAAGTAGGCTTACAGTCGCTGGTCTGGGGACAGGTCAGCGGGTTCCGATGGTTACAAAGCTCATCAGCTCACAGGAATGCCACACGCCACGGGAAGCCTGCCTTTGGGACACGAACTCTGTCCTTCACACAGTGACCCCCGCATCCCTCCCCCAGCCCCTGGCAAGCACCGTTCTGCTGCTGCGGTTCTGACGGAGGCACCCTGTGAGTGAGTCCCGGCATCTGTCCTTTTGTGTTGGCTCATCTCGCCCATGGCATCCTCGTGGCTCCGCATGCTGGTTACGCCTCCGCTGCTGGTGGGGACTGTTCGTACCCTTGGCTGTTGGGAATAGTGCTGCTGTGAACACGGGGTAGCGTGTTTGCTCAGGTCCCTGTGTTCAGTTCTTCCGGGCGTGCACACCAGTGGACCCGCTGGGCCGGGTGGTCATTCCATGGCTCACTTCCTGAGGAACCGCCGTCCTGTTTTCCAGCGCTCGCACCGTTTCACGTTCTCACCAGCAGCGCGCAGAGTCCCAGCTTCTTCACGTTCTTGCCAACACTTGTTACTTCCTGTGTGTGCGCGTGTTCACGCGTGTGTGTATGTGCGCGTGCGTGTATGTGTCTGTGTGCATGTGTGCTTGTGTGTGCTTGTATGTGTGTGTGCGTGTGAGTGTGCGTGCGTGCGTGCTAGTAGCCATCCTAATGGTGTGAGTATCTCGGTGTAGTTCTCACTTTCATCCTCCTCGTATGTGATCTGGAGCGTATTTCCATGTGTGTATCAGACGTATCTCTTCTTTGGAGAAATTCTATTCAAGTCCTGTGTCCATTTAAAAAGTTGGGTTGGTTTCCTGTTCGCTGTGGACTCGGGAGCTCTGTGCTCTGTGTGCGCGCCCTCCAGGGACCTGGCTGTAAGGTTTCCTCGTGCTGTGGCTGCCTTTGGCTCTGTTGACAGTTTCTTCGGATGCACACAACTTGAAGCTTACGTGAAGCCAGCTGTTTATTTTCCTTCTGTGTTGCCTGGCCTTTGGCCGTGGCCAGGAAATCGTTGCCAAATCAGCTGTCGTGAATCTTTGCTCTTTGTTTCAGGTCTTGCATTTGGGTCTTGGAGTCTCGAGTGTTCGTTCTCACTAAATTTTGTAAGGGTACAAATTCTTCCTTTTTCCCTCAAATTTTTTATATGTGTACACACACGTGTGTGTGTGTGTATTTAAACATTTTTATTGATTTCAGAGAGGAAGGGAGAGGGAGAGAGATAGAAACATCAGTAATGAGAGAGAAGCATGGATCGGCTGCCTCCTGCACACCCCCCACTGGGGATCGAACCCGCAACCCAGGCATGTGTTCTGACTGGGAATCGAACCTGGGACCCTTCAGTCCACAGGCTGATGCTCTGTCCACTGAGCCAAACCGGTTAGGGCTATATTAATGTGTGTGTGTGTGTGTGTGTGTGTGTGTATTTCAGAGAGGAAGGGGGAGAGAGAGAGAAACATCAATGATGACAGAATCATTGATCAGCTGCCTCCTGCACTGGGGATCAAGCCTGCAACCCGGGCATGTGCCCTGGCTGGGAATTGAACTGGTGACCTCTTGGTGTATAGAATGACCCTCAATCCACTGAGCCACACAGGCCCGGCTATTAAAAGCTATTGAACCCTAGCTGGTTTGGCTCAGTGGATAGAGCGTTGGGAGGGGTCCCAGGTTCGATTCCGGTCAAGGGCACGTACCTCAATTGCAGGCTCCTCCCTGGCTCGGGCCCTGGTCAGGCCCGTGCAGGTGGCAACCAATTGATGTGTTTCTCTCACATCGATGTTACTCTCTGTCTTTCTCCCTCTAAAAACCACTGGAAAAATATCCTTGGGTGAGGACGAGCAAAAAATAACTTAAAAAAGCTTTTGAGTGAGTAATAAAATAGAGACTCCTCACGCCTCCACCTTGTGCGGACGGTCGGAACCCTGGCGCTCACCGGCGGACACTCCCGTAGGAAGCCAGGCGAGAGGCCTCCGTCCTGTGTGGCCGGGAGGTGTCCGTGGGGTGGGCGCCGGGGCTGCTTCTGGCCGTGCTTCCGTCTCACCTGCTGGCACGGCGCCCAGGCACCTCCCCTGGGTCAAAGGGCTTGTCTTGTGAAACCTGGGGTTGCCCTGGGCCCTGGCGGTGGCCAGCTTTAAAGCAGATCCTCGGCACACGCCGGTAGCCGTGGTCAGTTCAGGCCCCTGGCCAGTCTCCCTGCCCAGGTCAGGAGGGAAGAGCGTCGGCAGCTGGCGTGGGGTCACTCTCCAGTGCCCGGTGACGCCCGCGTGCGTGGGATGAGCGATGGCCTCCCGACAGGCAACGCACGTGGCTTCCCTTCCACCGGGCGTTGCCGTGCCCACGCGTACTCGGTCCATCCTCTCCAACGTGTGCTCAGGTTCGCATGCTCCGAGATCGGCTTTCATTCCTGAACCAAACCCCTTTCTCTTTTCAGTTCACTTGGCAATTCCTCCAGCTTCCGTGGCTCATGTTGATGCTTAGAGAAGCAGATTCCGTCCTGATCACTGGTCCCCTTTTCAGAAAAAACCTCCTTTTCCCAAATGACTCGTTTGCGCCCAAGGACTCGGTCGGCTGAGAACAGACCTGCCGTGACTTTCCACTCGGCACCGACCGACCCTGGGTGCTCCAGGGAGCAGAGGCCTCCAGCTGTGACTGCTCCCGGGAGGGACCCGGCCATGAGGGAGCCGAGAGGGCTGGGATGCACGCAGGGCGGGGTGGGCACATGCAGAGCAGGGTGGGCACATGCAGAGCAGGATGGCACACACAGGGCGGGGTGGGCACACGCAGGGCAGGGTGGGCACATGCAGAGCAGGATGGCACACAGAGCGGGGTGGGCACACGCAGGGCAGGGTGGGCACATGCAGAGCAGGATGGCACACGCAGGGCAGGGTGGAGGGATACAGGCTCAGAGCTTATGCTGCTTCCACGGGAAGCTTGTTTTTTTATTTTCCCTGTCGGTGCAGTCACACTCACGTGGCACAGAATTCAGCAGGCGCCGCAGCGTGCATGCAGGAGGGTCCTCTCCCTCCCGCCCCGGCCACCGATCCCCAGGTCCTCTCCCCAGGGCGGCCGCGCTCCCAGTTCTCGGGTGTCGGGTCAGGGCGTGCATGGCACAGACACACACAGAGCTCCTTTCTTTGCACGCAGGTGGCGCCCTGTGTCCCTTGCTGTCCGTCTCCGATTGTCATAGTTCAGTGTCAACACGTGAGAGCTTTCTCGTCGCTCACAATACCCCATTGTCAGGAGGTGCCTCATGTCCTTCAGCCAGAGCTCCTGGTGGCCGTGAAGGTGTGTCGCGTGTGCTGGTGCAGGGAACACGGAGGAGCCTCCGTCGCATCAGCCCAGCACGGCCCCGCGCACCGTCTGCTCACGCACCAGGGGCAGGAGCACTAGTCGGGGAGTATATGCCTTGGCCGTTAAACATTTTTTTTTAATCCTCACCTGAGGATATTTTCCTGTTGATTTTAGGGAGAGTGGAAGAGAGGGAAAGACAGAGAAACATCCATGTGAGAGAAACACATCGATTGGTTGCCTCCTGCAGGTGCCCCGACCAGGGCCCAGGCCAGGGAGGAGCCTGCCACCCAGGTACGTGCCCTTGACTGGAATTGAACCCGGGACCCTCTGGTCCACAGGCTGACGCTCTATCCACTGAGCCACACCGGCCACGGCTGTTTGGCCATCCTGATGGCTCCTGCCAGATGCACCTCCATGGAGGGCTTGCCCTCGCCGCTCTCTGCGGGCAGTGCCACTGTCCACCCCCCACCAGCTCTGTGCTACTGCGTGTGAGCTCTGCCAGTTCAATAAGGGAAACCATTTCTCTCTACTTCCCCCCAGAACTTCTTGGTTCAAATTATAGGGAAGTTCCAGAGCAGCAGGCACACGCCCAGCTCAGGTTGGTTGATGTGTCTCCGGCTGCCTGACGGCTGAAGGCCGTTTCCGTTGCCTTCTGTGGAGGAGCTGACCGCCCTTGGCCCATTTTCCGTCAGGCTTCGGTTTTTAAATGGGTTTTGTCGACATTGTTTCTAGAGACGCTTTGTGCTCCCACTGGGCTCGAGGTTCGCTTGGGGCCGAGAAGGATATGAACACGTAGCTGAATCTGTGTCTCATGCAAACACACGCAGAGTCATGCGGCGCTTCGCGGTGGGTCTGCTCTGAGAGATGCGTCCTTAGGCGATGGCGTCGCTGCGCGTGTCAGCGTGACGGGCACGGACCTGGAGGGCACGCCTGTCGCTCCTGGCTGCGGACCTGCGTGTGCCCCGGCCGAGTCCTGTCAGCAGCCGTCTCCAGTGCACGTGTTTGTGCGTCTGAGCGTGTCTGAGCCCAGACAAGACAGTGCCAATGTGATTCAGGAATGAGTGGGTTCGCCTGGATGCGGCGCCCACCGTGATGGGCTTGCGGGACTGGGAGTGGCTCTGGTGCGTGTGTGCGGGAGGGAGTGAATGTCAAGGCCTGGACGTGCTGGACCCGTCCGCAGACTATAACGCTGCCCACAGCTCGGCCCCGCCTCCGCCTCCGCCGACAGTCGGGAACGGCACCCGGACGCTGTCCCTGTGCTCCATGGGCGGGGGGGGGGGGGGGGGGGGGCTGGGACACTGAGACACGGCTGCTGCGGTGTGGATGCCACAGTCCTGGCTGCCGGAGGGAGTGGCCCGAGGTGCCACTCAGATGGCGCGAGAAAGGAGCCTGGAGGGCGGCCGTGGCACCTGCTGCCTGGGCCCTGGGCCGGGGTCAGGCTGAGGGCCTTGTGGCCCTCAAAGCCGAGGGCGTGGACGGAGGTGCGGAACCGAGGGCTCAGCGTCCCGCCCCCAGCGGAGCTCTGTCCTTGCAGCTGAGTGAGCCTCTCGCGCAGCACACAGTGTGTCTCACTCTTTAACCCGTTCGGCTACTCTGTGCCTTTTGATTCGAGAATTTGATGTATTTAGATTTAAAGTCATTGTTGATAGTTAAGGCCTTAGTCCTGCCATCTCGCTCTCTGGCTGTCTTGTAAGTTTCTTTTTTGCTGTCTTTATGAATTGATAACTTTTCAATCAATTGAATGTTTTGATTCCTTTCTCTTTATCTCTTGTGAGCTGCTATATTTTTTCTTTTGTGGTTACCATGAGTTACACAGAACATCTATAGTTGCAACAATCTATTTTAAGTTAAGACCTTAATTTTACAAAAAGTCTATGTTTTTTATCACCCATAGATGTCACAATTTACATTTTAAAAATATGTTTTTACTGATTGTATTTTTTAAATATATTTTTATTGTTTTCAGAGAGGAAGGGAGAGGGAGAGGGAGAAGAAACATCAATGATGTGAGAGAATCATGGATCGGCTGCCTCCTGTACACCCCACACTGGGGATGGAGCCCACAATCCCTTGACTGGAATTGAACCCCAAACCCTTCAGTCTGCAGAGCCAAACCAGATAGGGCACAATTTACATGTTTTTATATTGTGTCTCCATTAACAAATTATGTAGCTATAGTGTCGGCGCCAGGCCCTGCACGCGAGGCTGGTCTCGGAGGTCACGATGGGTTATGAGCAAACGGTTTGTCGTGTTGTCGGAAAAGGCCCGGCCTTCGCTGCCAGCTGTGGGCGGTTTCACAGACCAGGCTCAGCTTGCTGTGCACCCGCCCTGCGCCCTCCTGTGCAGGGAGTGAGGGAGGGCTGGAGGGGAGGGGTGCCCGGGAGCGCCCCCCTGCTGGGCGCCTGTGTGTGTGTGTGTGTGTGTGTGTGTGTGTGTGTGTGTGTGCGCGTGCGCCTCCTTCCCTCCCTCCCTGTCCCTTTCATCATTTCTCAAGTTTTACGTCTCTGGGTCTCTTTTGATCTCTGCTCTCTCCCTCTCCCTCTCCCTCCTTCCCTCCTCCTGATCTCCCACTGACAGCGCCTCCCTCCTCAGCCCTCCCCTTGCTCCCCAGGGCGTGCGTGCACACACACACACACACACACTCACTCACACTCACACTCACACTTTGTCTTCTATACCATGTATTTACTGTACCTTTTCTTTGTTTGGGTAGGTTTACATCCACAAATACTTGCCGCTGTGTTGCAATTACCTGCAGTGTTCGGTGCGGTAACCTGCTGTGCAGGTTTGCGGAGGAGCTGGGCTGTATAGAGCAGCGGCCTGGTGTGCCCTGGGCGGCCTCTCCCTTGTGTAAGTGCATCCGATGTGGACGCAGTGACGCAATCCCGTTGCTGAGCGTGCATGACTTGACGGTGTCCTCACCTTGACGGGCGTCGTCCAGGTTCCCCTCCGGCAGGTTGCGGAGGGGCCTCTGAGCTCTGGTTCCGTCTGGGAAGGTCGTTCTCTGGTTTCCGACGGCCGCCTCGCGGGGAGAGCGCTCGTGTGATGTTTCCTGTGAACCGGTCGCCCACCCTCGCGGGCCACGGGCCGCGGGGCCTGTGCATGGAGGGCTTTCTTCTCTTGCTCTGAGAAGTGAGGGTGAACAGTCTTGAGACAGATGGAAAACTAGACACGAACCTGACGTTAGACATTTCATGACGAAAACTAAACAGAATTCATTGAGTGGAGTCGCAGAAGGGAGAGGAGACGACTTGTTTAACTTGGAGATGGAACAACAGGAACTGCCCGTCTGGCCGGCGGGGATTGCGATTAACGAGAGAAAACGACGTAGCTCGGGGTGCGGGCCAGAACGGGGCCTCTCCCGTGGAGTCCCGCCCGGCGGAGAGGGGCGCAGGCGTGCGTGCGGGGCTGTGGGAAGGAGGAGGGAGCCCGTGGGCAGGTCAGCCGCTTCTGAAGACGAGGAAGACGGTTTGGGACCCTGAGGGCCGAGGCTGGAAAAGCTGCTGCGGGTGCCGCCCTCTGTCGTCAGGGAGAGGAAGGGAGAGGCCAGTGGTGAGAGCATCACGGAGGGCTGCCTCCTGCGCGCCCCCCACTGGGGAGCGAGCCTGCAACCCGGGCCTGTGCCCCGACCGACCGACCGACCGACCGGCCAGGAATCAAACCGCCACCTCCTAGGTCGTCGCTCAGCCGTGGGCCTCGGGGACCCTCTTGCGGGCCTGTCTCCACAGGGTATCTCTTCTGAGTGTTTGTTTCCCCGTTGGGGACAGAAGGGGGTCGGGGCGCAGGAGCAGACGTTCGAGTCCCGCGTCCGCCAGGCGGGAGCAGTGGCTGCGGCCCCGCCTGAGACCGTCCGGCGGGGGAGCCTGTGCCCAGCTCCGCTCCCGCCCTGGCCCTGGCCCGTCGCACGGACCCTGAGAAGGTGGCTGGAGGGGACGTGGAAGTGCGTGTGCGCTGAGGCTGTGCCTGCAGGAGGGAGGGCTGCCGGGGCCACTCGCTCTGCGTCTCCTGGTCCTGACACTGCTGAGGCGCCGGCTCTTTGGCCCGAGTTTGCCTCCGGAGCCTCCGGAGCCAGACACGTGTCTGAGCAGGTTCCTGCGCACCGACCGCAGCCGGGACCTGGGACGGAGCAGCGGGTTTCACGCTGAACTCGGGTGGGCAGCGCCGTGAGGAAGGGGTTCTGGGTCCCCCGAGTTTCCTGCTCGGATTGGTCGGTTTAAGGGTGTCCGCTCGGAGGCAGCAGATGTGGGCTTTGGCTCCCAGGCCAAGGAGGGTTTGCTGGGACATGGGGTGGGGCATGGGGTGGGGCACGGCTGGAAGAAGCGGGGAGCTCGTCCTCAGAAGGGACCGACGCCCGAGCCCCCACCCTCATCGGGGAGGGACCCCTGGGGGCGAATGAGGCCCCCATCCAGGTCGTCTCCTTCCTGCACAGAAGTCAGACCCAGGGGGAGAGGCCCCGGCCTGCGGGCAGGGCGACCTGAGTCCTCCAGGCCAGACCCCGAGAGGCGGGCCCCCTGCGCCCGGCTGCTCCTCAGGAGGGTGTGGGGCTGTCGGCCGGAGGGTGCCTCAGGCGGCTGTGGGTGCTTTCCCGGGGGGCTGATCCCCCGGACATGCTTGACCCGTGAGTCCCTGCCGGTGGGGTCAGCCCTGCCCGAAGGTTTCCCCAAAGGTGCTCTCGTCTGACCGCGCCCGGGGGAGCGCCTGTTAGACGTCCTGGTGTGGACGCCCCGAGGCGCCCCCTCTCCCGTCACTGCGCCTCCCAGCCACCCCCTTGCTCACCGCTTCCCCTCCCCCAGGGCAGATGGTGGCCGCCAGCCCCGGGGAGCGCCTGCCGGCTGACCCCTGCGCACGTCCGGGATGGCAGCGAGGTGACCTGCGCTGACGATGACCCTGACTGACAGGCTGCGTGAGAAGATATCGCGGGCCTTCTACAACCATGGGCTGCTCTGCGCCTCCTACCCCATCCCCATCACCCTCTTCACCGGGCTCTGCATCCTCGCCTGCTGGTACGTGCCCAGGGCCCGGGGGTGGGCGGTGTGGGGGCAGGAGGGTCCCAGCCTGACCGCTCCGGGCCGTGGCCAGGCGTCTCCTTCCCCCGGGGCCCGAGGGGCGAGCCCTGGAGCCCGGAGTCAGCCCTCAGCCCGTGCGTCCGCGAGCCGTCGCCGGTAACCCCCTTCGAGGTCGTGCTGGACAAGGAATCGCCAGCTCGCCGAGAGGCCTGGCTCGGGCTCCCTCTCACAGCGACGGTCCCTTCTGGTGCCGGGACAGCGGGCCTCCCGTCTGCGAGGCCGAGTCCTGCCGTGGTGGTGATGGTGGGGCTGATCCTCACCACGCGTGTTTTCCCGTTGACTTTTAGGGAGAGCGGGAGGGAGGGGAGACAGGGTGAGAGACACATGGATGGTTGCCTCCCTCACACACCTGACTGGGGCCTGGCGATCGAGCCTGCAACTGAGGTACATGTCATTTGACTGGAATCGAACCCAGGACCCTTCCGCCCGTAGCCAACGCTCTATCCACTGAGCCACACTGGCCGGCGCACGGTCCATTTGATCAGCTCCTCGGGCGCCCCCTGGCAGACCTGCTCACCCAGGACTGCGGGGAGAGCGTGGCTGCCCGGTGGCATCGGCCCCCCCAGGCCGGGGATGGGGACATGGTGAGAGGAGAGGCCCTGAGACACGGCCACAGGACAGGAGCCGCCCTGCCGTCCCCGATGTGTCTGACACGCGTGGTGCTGGCGGCGCCCTCACTGCTCCAGCTGAGGAGGCAGGTTCTTCCCGGATGGACGGGGATGCGCATCCTCCCTGGGAGGGTCCTGCTGACGCTCGGGCATCTGTGGCCGGTGTCCTCCGGCCTCGGCAGCCAGGGCAGCGTCCTGGCAGCTCCCACGGCACCAGAGTGGGGAGGCCCAGGCTGGTCCGGTCCACACGGCCCGTGAGCAGGGGAGCCGTGCCAGTGCACCCTCGGCCCCTGGCCCGCCCTCCGGCAGCGCCGACTCCTGGCGGCTCAGCGCAGGGCACAGACGTGTAAACTGTTCATTGCGTGTTGGCGGGAAGGCCTGGGAGAGGCCCCAGGAGTCGCCTCTAACAAGTCCCTGGGGGCCACACGGCTGTGCCTTCAAGGACCTTGGACGTTCTGCCCAGCTCCATTAGAGCGTTTTCTCTGGATTCTGTTGCGGGAGCAGCCGTTGACTGTGGCCTCGGGGACGGTGGCCTCAGGAGCTGTGGCCTCGGGGACGGTGGCCTCGGGAGCTGTGGCCTCGGGGACGGTGGCCTCGGGAGCTGTGGCCTCAGGACAGTGGCCTCGGGGACGGTGGCCTCGGGAGCTGTGGCCTCGGGGACGGTGGCCTCGGGAGCTGTGGCCTCGGGGACGGTGGCCTCGGGGACGGTGGCCTCGGGGACGGTGGCCTCGGGAGCTGTGGCCTCGGGGACGGTGGCCTCGGGGACGGTGGCCTCGGGAGCTGTGGCCTCAGGACAGTGGCCTCGGGGACTGTGGCCTCGGGAGCTGTGGCCTCAGGACAGTGGCCTCGGGAGCTGTGGCCTCGGGGACGGTGGCCTCGGGGACTGTGGCCTCAGGACAGTGGCCTCGGGGACGGTGGCTCGGCTGACTGTGGTTGGTGTGGGGTCCGGCCCCCTCTGTGCCCCGTCCCTCTGTGGCCTTCCCACCTCTGCACGGGGTGAGAGGTAACGCGTGGTGGCTGAGGGCCTGACCGGACTTGAGCGCGTGTCTGTGGGCAATTGAAGGTGAAGGAGGGGTGCTGTGACCCCTTCCCCGAAGGCCGCTCTGGCCGCTGAGGGAGGGGCTTCCTCTGTGCCGTCGCCGTCTGGGGTGGGTGTCACCATCGGGGGCGAGTGTGGCAGCTGCCGATTCAAAGGGGGGAGGCCCGTCCCCGGCTGTGGGACGGCACTTCCTGTGGCAGGTGAAGCACACGGAGCCTGGGCGGGGCGTGCGCTGGGAGCTGGGCCGAGCGCAGAGCGCCTCCCACACCTGGCGGGGAGAGCGCGGCCGGGCAGGTGGGGGGACCGTGGGCTTTTCCTGACATTTCATGCCCAAGGGTGGACTCCTGGACTCACAGCGTCTGCCCCGTGCCAGACCTGGACAGGCCTTCGGTTTGTCTGTGTTTTGTGTGGAAAGCGAATGAGAACACAGAGCTCGAAGTAAAAGGACGGGAACCGGAACCAAGAGCAGCTGGAGGTGTCGCCGCCTGGCGGCCCAGGGAGGCTCTGTGCGCAGGGCCGTGTGTCCCGTGAAATGAGTTAGAAGTTCCCAGCTGCATCGGCCGGCGGGGCTCGGGCTGAGCGTCGACCCAGGAACCAGGCGGTCAGGGTTCGATGCCCAGTCGGGGCACCTGCAGGGTTTGGGGCTCGATGCCCAGTGCAGGGCGTGCAGGAGGCAGCCGGTCCAGGATGCTCTCATCACTGATGTTTCTCTCTCTCTCCCCCCCCCCCTTTTCCTTCTTCTCTGAAACCAATAAAAATATATTTAAAAAAATAAATAAAAATAAGGATTCCTGCCTGGGTGGCTCCGTGTCTGCGTGTGCAGCCCTGCGGGTTCAGTGCAGCTGCGGGGGCTCCGCGCCCGTCCTCAGCGCCGACTCCTCCGCCGTGCCCTAACTCCCTCTCCTCCTGCCCCTCCAGCTACCCGCTGCTGAAGCTCCCCCTGCCGGGGACGGGGCCCGTGGAGTTCACCACCCCCGTGAAGGACTACGCGCTCCCGCCCGTGGCCCCGGGCCCCACGCCAGGAGAGCCGAGCGAGCGGCCCGAGTGGGTAGGTGCTGGTGCCAACTGGCCGGGGCCGGGCCCGGGTGAGAGGACAGTGACGGGAAGACCAGCCTTGCTGACCTTGGAGGCGGCGGGCCGTGCAGCCGGGGGGCGGGGCGGGGGGCGGGGGGCGCGGAGAACTGGAGGAGCCGCAGCTCACAGGCTCTTGGCCGACACCTTGCTGGGGGTCCTGTGTTTGGTCCTCACAGTTTCCTCAGTGAGTCAGGGCCCAGCCTGGCGCGTGTGGAGACCGAGTCCCAGGCCCCAGCGGGGGCGGAGCCAGAGGGGGAGCCCAGGAGGGCCCGGAGCCTGCCGGCCGGACACAGGGACATAGGGACACAGGGACACAGGGACACGGGCCAGGCCTGTGCCCCGACAAGCTGAGTCCCAGCTGCTTGTGCCGTGGGTCAGGGTGAGGGTCTGTGCCCAGAGCTCTAGGTCGCTCTGGGTAAACGTGAGGAAGGATTGTGTTCTAGAAAAAAGGAAAACAAAACTAGCCTGTGGGCTCGGGCGCTGGCCTGGCTCCCCCAGACCAGGTCAGCGAAACCCGAGCCTCCCGCGAGCCCTGCCTGGCGGTCGGCGCCTGGACGCCTGGACGTGGGCTTTCCCAGGGGCCTGGGCGACCTGCCTCGCGCGTCAGCCGGGCCAGGGACGCCTGAGCCTTGGCTTCTTATCTGCGGCCTCGGCTCAGGGTCTCGGCAGTCAGGGCGGCCAAGGCTGCCGCCGGGGCTGAGGGAGCCCCTCCCGGCGCTGGCTCAGGCCCCGCGCATCCTGGCCTTGCGCCCTGGGCAGCTCCCCATGCGCCCACTTCACAGGGTGGTGGCTCCAAGGGGCGGAGGAGACAGGTTATTTTTTCTTCCAGTTTTTAAAATTGTGCATCTTAGCAATAAATGTACCGTCTTAACCATCTTTATGCGTCCAGTTTAGCGGCATTAAACACATTCTCGCTGCGGTGTGCCCAGCACCGCCGCCCGCCTGGCTCCTTTCCTCTCCTAAAACAGAAACTGCCCCATGCCCTAACTGATTTGGCTCAGTGGATAGAGCATCAGCCTGCGGACTCAAGGGTCCCGGGTTCGATTCCGGTCAAGGGCATGTACCTTGGTTGCGGGCACATCCCCAGTAGGGAGTGTGCAGGAGGCAGCTGATCGATGTTTCTCTCTCATCGATGTTTCTAACTATCCCTCTCCCTTCCTCTCCGTAAAAAATCAATAAAATATATATTTAAAAAAAAAAAAAAGAAACTGCCCCTAAACAGGCGCCGTCTCCCCCAGTCCCGCAGCCACCTTCTCCCTGTCTCGGCGGAACGGGCGCTCGGAGCCGCGTGTGGGGGTCAGACATGCGTGTCCCCCGCGGACGCCCACGTTTAAACAACAGGCTTCTATCAGTTCAGAGAGGCAGGGAGAGGGAGAGACAGAAACATCCGTGATGAGGGAGAAGCATGGATCGGCTGCCTCCTGCACGCCCCCCCCTGGGGATGGAGCCCAAAACCTGGCATGTGTCCTCATCGGGAATCGAACCCTGACCTGGTTCATAGGTCAACGCTCAGCCACTGAGCCCCGCCGGCCGGGCCTGGACGCCTTCATTTCTGCTCAGCCCGAGGTGGACCTGGCGGCGCCTCTGGCGCACTGACCTCTGGCGCCCGTCTCTCCGCAGTACGTGGGCGCCCCGGTGGCGTACGTCCAGCAGATCTTTGTCAAGTCCTCGGTGTCGCCCTGGCACAAGGACCTCCTGGCCGTGGACGTGTTCCGCTCCCCTCTGTCCCGGGCCTTCCAGCTGGTGGAGGAGATCCGGAACCACGTGCTGAGAGACAGGTACCCGGGCGCCCCAGCCCAGCCCCGCCGTGGGGAGGCGGGCGTGTCCTCAGTGCCACCACGGAGCCAGCGGCTCTGCAAGGCCCACCCGCGCTCCCGTGGCTGCGCCCGCGCCTGAGCTTGGGCCTGGGCGTCAGGCAGAGGGAGTGGCCCCTGGCCCACCCGAGAGGAGCTGCCTGAGGGCCGGGGCGCGTCCGCAGGTGTTGGCAGCAGGGGCTCTGGTGGCCCTGGGCGCACGGGGCCCGCTCTTCCCCTCGCCCTCTGCCCCCTGGGTGGGCCAGGCGTCTTGGTGGGCGGGGGCTGCGCACGCCCTGGCCGGCCTGTCAGATGATCCGCCTTTGGGCTCCACACGCTTGGAAGGTCCTACCCCCACGTGGCTGTCGACCTGGAGGAGCCTTTCCTGGCTGCCTGACCTCGGGCTCAGACACCGGCACCTGGGGCCTGGGTGGCACGGGGCCTCCAGGCGTGGGCCTGCCCGTGTCATCACACGTGCCTCCCTTCGCTGCCAGCTCTGGGGCCAGGAGCCTGGAGGAGGTGTGCCTGCAGGTGACCGACCTGCTGCCAGGCCTCAGGAAGCTCCAGAACCTGCTCCCCGAGCACGGCTGCCTGCTGCTGTCCCCGGCCAACTTCTGGCAGAATGACCGCGAGCGCTTCCACGCCGACCCCGACATCATCGCGACCATCCACCAGCACGAGCCCAAGACCCTGCAGACCTCAGCCACGCTCAAAGGTGCCTCGGGCGTCGCCACCCAGCCCTGCGATGGGTGCTTGGCAGGTCAGGGGCCACCCTTGTGCCAGGTGGGGGTGGGGAGGCCTTGGTCAGCGCCTGCTGGTTTCTCCCTGCAGATCTGCTGTTTGGGGTCCCCGGGAGGTACAGCGGGGTGAGCCTGTTCGCGAGGAAGAGGATGGCCGCCTACACCATCACCCTGGTCTTCCGGCGCTACCACGCCAGGTGAGCCACGGGCTCCTCGGGCTGCGGGTGCCACAAAGCTGGGGTCCCTGTCCGGGCAGTGTCCAGGCGCCCCTGACGCGCAGGACCCGGCTGCCTGTGGAGTTTATCCCTCGGGCTGCGGGTCCGCCTGCTCACGGTGGGGGGTCCAGAGTAAGGGGCTAAGGCAGGGCTGGCAAGCCCAGTGTCCTGGTGCCCCCAGCGGTCTCTCTGGAGCAGGGGTCCTCAAACTACGGCCCGCGGGCCACATGCGGCCGGCCGAAAACATTTGTTTTTTTACTTCAAAATAAGATCTGTGCAGTGTGCATAGGAATTTGTTCATAGTTTTTTTTTAAACTATAGTCTGGCCCCCCGACGGTCTGAGGGACAGTGAACTGGCCCCCTGTTTAGAAAGTGTGAGGACCCCAGCTCTGGAGCGTAGGGCCGGCCCCCCAGCTGCTCGCCCCGGGCCCCCTGGGGCTGGGCGTCCCCCAGCAGCGCTGCAGCGGCCCCAGCAGGCGAGGACATGGAGCGCCTCCGGCTGCCTCCCCGGGGCCTGGGGTGGGCGCTGGGTGGGCCGAGGGCTGGTACCTACTCGAGGAGGGAAGCTTCGCTGGCCCCTCCCAGGGGCTGTCCTTGTCCCCTGGACCGTGAGGGACAGCCCCCCCTCCCCCCATGCCAGGTTCCTGAGCAGCCTGCGGGCCCGCCTGATGCTCCTGCACCCCAGCCCCAACTGCAGCCTGCGGGCTGAGAGCCTGGTGCACGTGCACTTCAAGGAGGAGATCGGCGTCGCCGAGCTCATCCCGCTGGTCACCACCTACATCATCCTGTTCGCCTACATCTACTTCTCCACGCGTAGGTCCCGCCTCGGGCTCGTCCCCGGCCTCGGGGCCAGGGCTCCGCGGGCTCCGCAGCCAAAGGCCCCGTGTCCCTGGGGTGGGGAGTACGCGCTGTCCTTTCCTTTGGTGAAACCTGTCATGGTCGGTTCCCTCCCAGCAGCTCCTCCAGGGCTGTGGGAGGGAACATGCCCCTGACGTGCCCTCTGCCCTCCAGGCAAGATCGACATGGTCAAGTCCAAGTGGGGGCTGGCTCTGGCCGCTGTGGTCACGGTGCTCAGCTCGCTGCTCATGTCTGTGGGGCTCTGCACACTCTTCGGCCTGACGCCCACCCTCAACGGCGGGTAGGTCCCCAGCAGGCTCCCCTGGCCACGGGGGGTCCTTGGGCGAGACCGTGCCCCTCTGGTCGGCCCGGGACTGGGCATGTTGTTGCTTTGACATTTAAGAGGAATATTTTTTCCTCGTTAAGTTACCTGGCTTGTAGTCATATGTAAATATATGGCCTGTGTGTATATGTACGTGCATGTATATGTTGATGCATATGGGATTTCTTTTATATAATAACAGCCTAAGTGACCTTCCGACCGGTAGCGATGACGCGCACTGACCACCAGGGGGCAGACGCTCAACACACAGTCATGGAAACAGGGAACAGACTGATGAATCTCAGAGGGGAGCGGCGAGGGGGAGGGCAGGAAGAGATTAACCAAAGATCTTATATGCATCCTAGAGGCCCGGTGCATGGATTCGTGCACCGGTGGGGTCCCTCGGCCTGGCCTGCGGGGATCGGGCTGAAACCGGCTCTCCAACATCTCCTGAGGCGTCCCCGATTGTGAGAGGGCGCAGGCCTGGCCGAGGGACCCCACCGGTGCACCGGGCCCCTAGTGTATTTATTTATGTGCGTGTATGTTGGTGCATGGGTATGTATGACTGTGTCTGCGTTGTGTGTGTGCGTGCGTGTGGGTGTGTTTGTACACTTACTTGCGCATACTGCTCCTGGATGGCGTGAGCACAGGTGGTCTGAGAGAGAAGCACGCTCTCTTCCTTTTCCTGTTAGAACTGTAAAGCCTGATAAGACGGGTCTTTCACAGTGAGGTTCTGAAGAGGTTCAGGCACCTCTAAGCTGCCACCTGGCCCTTTCCCTGCCCCTGGGCCGGGCCCCTCCCTGGCTTTGCCCTCAGGCTGCGGCTCCTTGGCCTTGACCCGGCCGCCCTGACCCCCCCGCAGAAACAGGGCGTCTGTGTTTCCTGTTGCTTCCCCTGCTCACAGATCAGCTTCGTTCTTGAACCTGCTGGTGCTAACCTCCCCGCTTCCCGCTGTAGTGACGGCTGCGCCCGCCGAGCCCCTCCAGGCCCCACAGCAGCAGCCCTGGGCCCTGGAGGCTCCCCTCGCGGCCAGCCCTCCCGGCAGCCTCCCCTCCTGCCGGCCTCAGTGGTGTGGCTGGGGTCTCCCGGCCCAGCTTCTCGGGGGCTGGAGGCGGGTCTCCCCCTTCCTCAGTCCTGGGCCTGGCCAGAGCGCGCTGAGGGGTGGGGCCGGGGCGTGGCCGGGCGGCCAGCAGGGCCTGGTGCGGGGAGGACAGGGAGCGCCCTCCACGGTGCTAGGGGTGGGAATGCGCACCACCTGCCCTGTGCTTGTGGGGGTTGCTCAGCACCCCCACCACAGGCTGCACACCCCACCGCTGCCCAGGCCTGTGGAGCCGGCTGCGTGTTGGGGCTCAGCACTCTGCCCCCCGCTCCGCCCTCCCCCAGCGAGATCTTCCCCTACCTGGTGGTGGTGATCGGGCTCGAGAACGTGCTGGTGCTGACCAAGTCGGTGGTCTCCACGCCCGTGGACCTGGAGGTGAAGCTGCGCATCGCCCAAGGTACGGGCGGGTGGGGGCGGGGGGACGGGGCGGGGGGCCGGGGGGACGGTGCGGGCTCTTCCTCCGGGGCCACGGGTCCTGCCGTGGGGGACGGTCCTGGTTCATGTGTCTGTGAGGAACCGGCCGGACCCTCCTGCCTCCTCCAGGCGTGGGCTCCTCGGTGGCAGGAGCTGGGGTCTGGGTTCTGGGGAAACAGGAGCCCAGGCCGGGAGGCCTCAACGCTTGTGACCCCTCTTCCCAGCCCCACATCTGGGGGCCAGGGCTGGGGGCTGTTCACCCCGCAAACCTGAGGGTCTGGGGGAGCCGGGCCCTGTGCCAGATGTGGTGCCACGGAGGTTCGGGAAGCGGCCCACCCAGAGCCGCTCTGCCCGTGGCAGGCGGGCACTCACCCCGTGCAGGGATGGCAGCACCTGGCCGGGCTACGGCAGCCTGAGGGTGGGCACGGGGGGGTGGCTGCCTCCGAGGCTGGGCCCCTCCCCCGTCTCTACCCTCGAGAACCATGGGTTGCGTGTGGACACGTCGCGGACGGGCCGATCGCCGGCCCACGGCCCTGCTGTCCCCACAGGCCTGAGCTGTGAGGGCTGGTCCATCATGAAGAACATGGCCACGGAGCTGGGCATCATCCTCATCGGCTACTTCACCCTCGTGCCCGCCATCCAGGTGAGGCCCGGCCGCGCTCCGCCCGCTGTGAGCCAGGCACCGGGACGGGGGGCCCGGCTGGGCTGTGGGTCACGCTCCCAGCATGTCTCTGCCTGTGACCTTGTCCTCTCTGACATTCAGCTGTGGGCAGGAGGGCTCGGGGGGCACCCGGCCAGCGGCCGGCTCTGCCGATCCAGGCAGACCTGGTTCCCGAATGGGTCCCCTCCTTCCTGACCCACACCAGAAGCCCCTGGTCACGTCCCCCCACGTCATTGGCGGGCCACCCCCCGTTGCCCAGAGTGGCCCTGCTCTTGGCAAAGTGCCCTCGCTCAGCGGTGGGGCGGTGGGCAGGGGTGGGTAGCCCTGCAGAGTCGGAGCCGCCTGCTGCTGACCATTCGGGGGAGAGGCAGGAAGGGGGACGCAGCACGTCCGGGTCCTGCCCGGGGCGGGCCGGCTGCACCTGCCGGGCGCAGTGCAGTCCCGGCCATTGGAGCTGACGTGGCCACTGCGAGGCTCTGCCGGGTCCTCTGGGGGACGTGCTGAGGCCTCACACGCGGGCAGGGAGGACTTAAACCAGGACATCCCCCCGCCCCCGCTCCCCCCAGCCCAGTGCTGCTGTGGCCGGGACCTTTCTGAGCCCTGAGAGGGGCCATCCCCGCTGTGGGCAGGGCCCCAGCTCAGGGCACAGGGCTGGGTGCGGGCTGGAGGGGCTCTGAGCTCCCAGCTTGGATCAGACTCCGGGAGGTTCATGGAGAAAGACCTGGGTCTCTGCTGCCCCCTGGTGGGCAGGGAGGCGCCCGCACTGCCCTGCTTGGCTGGGCCCAGACCCGGAAGGACTGCGGCTCCGCTGCCGCCTGGGGCTGTGCAGATGGTGAGGTGCCGGCCGGCTGGGCAGGGACCGCTGGGCCCCAGGTGACGGGCCGTCCTGATTCCAGGAGTTCTGTCTCTTCGCCGTCGTGGGCCTGGTGTCCGACTTCTTCCTTCAGATGCTGTTTTTCACCACTGTCCTGTCCATCGACATTCGCAGGATGGAGGTAGGGGCGGTCCCGCCCTCCTGGGCCCGGCTGAGCTCACAGGGTCTCCGGGTGCCCACGGGGCAGCTCCCACTGACCACTGTGCCCACAGCTGGCGGACCTGAACAAGCGGCTGCCCCCTGAGGCTTGCCTGCCTCCTGCCAAGCCAGGGGGGCGCCCGGCGCGCTTTGAGCGGCCGCTGGCTGTGCGGCCGGCCACCCCCCACACCGTCACGCTGCAGCCGTCCTCCTTCCGGAACCTGCGGCTCCCCAAGAGGCTGCGCGTCGTCTACTTCCTGGCCCGCACCCGCCTGGCACAGCGGCTCATCATGGTACTGCCCTCGGCCCTGCCCTGCGTTTTGCCTTAGAGTTGGGGGTGGGGTGCCTCTTCTTCTGCCCAAACCCACTTCCCAGGTGAACAGCTGGTCTCGGGACAGCAGCCCTGGGGCGTCAGGGGCAGGAGTTGTGACCCCGGGCGGGAGCCAGCCCCGCTCCCAGTTAGGGTTCATCGCTGCTGGTCGTGTGTAGGCATCGGGAACGCTGGGCGGGCGGAGCAGAGGGGCTTCCTGCCAGCAGGGCCTCCCCAGGGCGTGAGGTGCGGACAGGGCCTGTGGGCGGGAATGGTCGCAGCTGAGATGGGGGCTGGCCTGCTGCTCTGTTTCCAGGCCAGGCCACCCAGCCCTGAGCACGGAGCGGGAACTGGGTCCCCGGGGCAGTGGGCCCAGATGGTAGTGGGGACTTGGGAGGCAGAGAGAAGGAGCTTGGCCGTGTCCTCTCCCTGATGCCTGAGATCCCTGTGCTGCTGCCTCTGGCAGGAGGGCCAGGCATGTGGGGTGGGGCTGCCCCTTGCACCCAGAGCCCCGGCTGAGCACCCCGTGCCCCCTGCAGGCGGGCACCGTGGTCTGGATCGGCATCCTGGTGTACACAGACCCGGCCGGACTGCGCATCTACCTCACGGCCCAGGTGACGGAGCAGAGCCCGCTGGGCGAGGGCGCCCTCACTCCCGTGCCTGTGCCTGGAGGCATGCTGCCTGCCAGCCACCCGGACCCCGCCTTCTCCATCTTCCCACCGGATGCCCCCAAGTTCCCTGAGAACCGCACGTTGCCAGGGGAGATGCCTGAGTCCGGGGGCCTGGCCGAGGTCGTCCCCGACAGCCCCGCCCCCGAGGTCACCTGGGGGCCCGAGGACGAGGAGCTGTGGAGGAAGCTGTCCTTCCGCCACTGGCCGACGCTCTTCAGCTACTACAACATCACGCTGGCCAAGCGGTGGGTCGGGCTGCGTGCACCTCCCTGGCGGTGTCAGCCCACGGTCCCCAGAGCGTCCCTTCCCCCTCGGGGGGAACCCCCTGGTTTGAGTGCTGTTTCCTGGCCGGCTGCGCGGGCGCTGGTGTCTGTAACTGTAACGAGCAAGGCTGAGGGGCCAGGGCTGGGCTGGGGAGGGGCCTCCTGGCTGAAGCTGCCCTCGCCCTGTCCCAGGTACATCAGCCTGCTGCCCATCATCCCCGTCACGCTCCGCCTGAACCCCAAGGAGGCCCTGGAGGGGCGGCACCCTCAGGACGGCCGGAGCGCCTGGCCCCCGCTGCAGCCCAGGCCTGGCGGGCTCTGGGAGGCCGGCCCCCAGGGGCCAGGTGTGGCGCAGACCCACGGAGACGTCACCCTGTACAAGTAAGGCCCGAGCGGGACGGCTGCCCGGGACTGGCCTGGGCGCACCTGACCCGCCTCTCTGCAGGGTGGCGGCGCTCGGCCTGGCCGCCGGCATCGTCCTGGTCCTGCTGCTGCTCTGCCTGTACCGTGTGCTCTGCCCGCGCAACTACGGGCAGCAGGGCGGCGGGCCGGGCCGGCGGCGCCGCGGAGACCTGCCCTGTGACGACTACGGCTACGCGCCCCCCGAGACGGAGATCGTGCCCCTGGTGCTGCGTGGGCACCTCATGGTGAGTGCGGGTGCCTCGGCCGGCTGCCCCTGCCTCCGTGCCCGTGCCCGTGCCCATGGCCGTGCTGTGCCCACAGGACATCGAGTGCCTGGCCAGTGACGGCATGCTGCTGGTGAGCTGCTGCCTCGCGGGCCACGTGTGCGTGTGGGACGCACAGACCGGGGACTGCCTCACGCGCATCCCTCGCCCCAGGTAGGTGTCTGTCACAGTCAGGCTCCCACCCCTGCTGCCTCGCCGTCCTGTCCTCACCCACCCTCCCGGCCCCGCAGGCAGCGCAGGGACAGTGGCGGCGGCGGCGGCAGTGTGTTCGAGGCTCAGGAGAGCTGGGAGCGGCTGTCGGACGGCGGTAAGAGCAGCGCAGAGGAGCCTGGGGACAGCCCTCCACTGCGGCACTGTCCCCGGGGCCTCGCGCCACCTTCCGTCTTCGGGGACCAGCCCGACCTCACCTGCCTGATTGACACCAACTTCTCTGTGCGGCCATGGCTCTCAGAGCCCACTCAGCCTGAGCCCCGGCACCGGGCAGGCTGCGGCCGCTCTCGGGACAACCCGGGCTACGATTTCAGCCGCCTGGTGCAGCGAGCGTACCAGCAGGAGGGGCTTGCCCCTGTCCATGCACAGACCCTGTGCCCTCCCTCCCCTGGGCCCACGCTGTCCCAGGCCCCTGAGGACAAGAGGGGCTCTCCCCCCGAGAAGGGCACCCCAGCCCTCGCCTGGGCTCCCAGTGCCGAGGGCTCCATCTGGAGCCTGGAGCTGCAGGGCAACCTCATCGTGGTGGGCAGGAGCAGCGGCCGGCTGGAGGTGGGCAGGGGACTGGAAGGGGGAGCAGGGGGCTGGAGGCGGGCAGGGGACTGCAGGGGGCTGCAGGCGGGCAGGGGGTGGAGGCGGGCAGGGGGGTGGAGGCGGGCACGGGGGTGCAGGGGGTGCAGGCGGGCCAGGGCTGTGGCCTCTCCAGCCGCAGCTGCTCATGGCCCGGGGCCTGCAGGTGTGGGACGCCGTGGAGGGCACACTGCGCTGCAGCAGCGAGCAGGTCTCCTCGGGAATCACGGCCCTCGTCTTCCTGGACAAAAGGTGAGCGCAGGCACCCGCCTCGGCCCGTGTCCCGGCCTTGCTGGCCAGGCCGCACTGAGGACGCCCTCACTCTCCTCCCTGCGTGTCCCTGCAGTCCCCCTGGGGCAGCAGGAAGCCCTTAGAGCCGGGCGACACCCAGTGAGCTCCAGGCCCCCGAGCCCCTGCCGCCACCCAGACTGTAGCCACGGGAGGTGAGGACCGGTTTCCTTCTTTCCCTCCTGAGGCCCAAGCTCTCTGGCCTCGATGCCGACTTCCGGAGTTTCTTGGCTGCATTTTCAGTTCCAGAAAAATGTGCTTTCAGAAGAGCCTGTTTAAACCTTTCTTTCCCGTTGCTGCTGGCCCGTTCCTCTCCCTCCCAGCAGTCGTGGCGTAGCCGTGCCCTCTGCACACTCTCTAGGGGCGGCTCTCTGCCCTGGCAGTGCCTCCTGCTGCTGCTGCCCCTGCCTGCCCCAGGCCGGCTCTGCCTTCCAGGGCCTGACCATGTGGCACCGTCCACGCTAGAGCTGGAGCAGGAGAGGAGCCACTTGCCTTCAGCTCTGATTTCCCTGCTGGTTCCCTCGGCTTTAGGGAAAGCCCGCATGTCCCCATCAGCCTCCAGAGCTCCTGGCCCTCCCATCCACAGGCAGCAGCTGGAAACATGCGGTGCCGCTGGCTGTGGGCGTCAACTTGGATCCCTGCTCACTTCCAGGCTTTGGGGCCACTGGGCACAGGTCCACATGTGCCTGGGATTCTGAAGAAAATCCCGGTTTCGTTGTGGGAAAATAAATGGAGGGGGTGGTGCTTGCTTCTGTGCGACTCCTGTGGCTCCCGGCCGCGCAGGCCCTCCGCGTGCTGGTCTCTGATTTGCCCGCTCCCACGATACGCCCAGGTGTCACACGGATTAACTCCTTTCCCTGGGACCGCCCGTGAGGTGGTGCTGCTGTTCCCATTTCACAGATGAAGCACTGAGGCGGGTCATGGAGTTGCCATCTGGGCCTCTCCCGCATCCCTTCCCAGCCCCCGTCCTTCCCTCCTGGCTCCCAGCGGAGCTGAGCCTGTCCAGTCTGGGCTCGGAGCCACCTGGCGTGCTTTCCTTTCAGGATTGTGGCTGCCCGGCTCAACGGTTCCCTGGACTTCTTCTCCTTGGAGACCCACGCTGCCTTCAGCCCCCTGCAGTTCCGAGGTCAGTGGCCTGGCCTGGGCAGGTGGGTCTGACGTGTGGGTGAGGGGCCGCCTGCAAGGGGCTGACCCTCCGCTGGCCTGTTCTCTCCAGGGCAGGGCAGCTCTCCCGTGGCCCCTGTGTACAGCAGCAGTGACAGGGTGGCCTGCCGCCTGACCCACACGGTGCCCTGTGCACACCAGAAACCCATCACAGCTCTGAAGGCAGCTGCCGGGCGCCTCGTGACCGGGAGCCAAGACCACACTCTGAGGGTGAGTGCGGGCCCGTCTCGGGCACTGGCGTGACGGAGCGCAGGGCATGGTGGTTTGGGGTCAGGGAGAGGCTGCAGGTGCCCTCGATGTGCTGTGGGAGGGATTTCCTGGCTAAAGTGTCATCTGGAAAAACCGAGACTGGCACCTGATGCCCATCCCCCAGGTGTTCCGTCTGGAGGACTCGTGCTGCCTCTTCACACTGCAGGGCCACTCAGGGGCCATCACAGCTGTGTACATAGACCAGGTGAGGACGCGGGCGGGTGCCGGAGAGCAGCGTGGGCCACCCCCGGGGCCTGGGGCCCCTCGGTGGACACCCAGCTCCCGGCTCGCTCCCCCAGACCATGGTGCTGGCCAGCGGAGGACAGGACGGGGCCATCTGTCTGTGGGACGTGCTGACCGGCAGTCGGGTCAGCCACATGTTCGCCCACCGTGGGGACGTCACCTCCCTCACCTGCACCACCTCCTGCGTCATCAGCAGCGGCCTGGACGACCTCATCTGCATCTGGGACCGCAGCACAGGCATCAAGCTCTACTCCATCCAGCAGGTAGGCGGGGCCCGCGGGCTCTCGCGGTTCAGGGAGGGACTCCAGACACTGAGCCTGTCCTGTCCTTGCCTCTAGGACCTGGGCTGTGGGGCCAGCCTGGGGGTCATCTCAGACAACCTCCTGGTGACCGGTGGCCAGGGCTGTGTCTCCTTCTGGGACCTAAACTACGGGGACCTGCTGCAGACTGTCTACCTGGGCAAGAACAGCGAGGCCCAGCCCGCCCGGCAGATCCTGGTGCTGGAGAATGCCGCCGTCGTCTGCAACTTCGGCAGCGAGCTCAGCCTGGTGTACGTGCCCTCGGTGCTGGAGAAGCTGGACTGAGGGCGGGCGGGGGCCGAGGGCTCCGCGGAGCCAATGCCCTGGACCGAGTCGGGGTGTAACGCGTCTGGCTGTCCTGCCTCAGGACGGGAACATTAAACTTTGTACAAAACCACACCCGCTGGCGCCTTGTGAGCAGTTGCGCTTCCTCCACGAGTCCCTCTCCCCCGTGCCTCCCTCCGGCGCAGGGTTGGAGCCTTAGCTCAGCGGCTCCAGGCAGGAGCCCTACGAGGAGCGTCGGGGGCAGTCAGGCGGGGGAGGCCTCCGTAGCCCCTCCAGGGTGTGGGAGAAAGGGTGGCCCCCAGCTCACCCACCCACCCACCCACCCACCCACCCACCCACCCACGGCCATGAACGGTGCCGGGTGGTAGGCTCCCTCTTGGAGGCAGCAATGGGCAGACTTGGCCACAGACAGGTTGGTTTATTCCTTCAGCAGCGAAGAGCTGGAAAAACATCAGGTCCCACAGTAGCAGGATCTGCCTAAGGCCTAAGGCCTGCGACACGTCTGCACCCCATAGGGGTGCGGGCTGGACCAGAAGGGCGGAAGGCAGCAAGGACAGGAGGAAGAGACCGGCCACCTCGGGAGGCCCTGCTGGGCGCGGGCAGGCGGGCGGCGGGCAAGACGATGTAGTGTGAGGACCAGGCGGGCAAAGCCTGCTCAGGTCTTGTTGAGCGTCCAGAGTGGATCCAGAAGGCTGAGGGGGTCGTCGGCGGGCGGGGCAGCCCGCAGCCCCTGCCCGTGGTGGGCGTGCAGGAAGTTCTGCTTGCTCATCCGCTGCTTTCCCCGCAAGGAGCTGTCCAGGGAGAAGGCCTCCGGGGTGAGGGAGGCCAGCAGCTCCAGGGAGGAGGAGGGGGGCCCCAGGCTGGGGACCTCGGGAACGGGCTGTTCCTCCTCGGGCTGGGGTGTCTCGGGCAGGGGTGAAGAGAGGGGTGGTGGGGAGGAGGAGGGGAGCTGGGTGGACGGCGGGAGACTGGCTGGCAGCAGGCCTGGGGGCTCCACAGGGCCCGGCAGGCAGGCCACTGGGGAATCCAGGCCCCCGGGCGGCCGGATGCTGAGCTTGGCGATGGTGGCCTGGATGGAGCTGATGGGCACGTCCCCCCCGAGGACCAGGTCCTGGGAGTCCTGAGGGAGGTGGTTCTGAAAAGAGAGGTGGGTGAGGGCGGGACACGGGCTGCGCTGTCCCTGTCCCGGCAGGGTCCCTGCCTCACCTTCTGGCTGACGCCTGTGCCCGCCAGGGGCCTGCAGGGTGGGGGCACGCCATGGCGCTGCAGGACCTGCTCCACGTGTCTCACCACCGCCTCGTGGCAGAACCGGAGGTGCAGCTGCAGGGGCACAGGCTGGTCAGCGGGGGTGGGGGTGGGGCATCCCTCAGGGCAGAGCCTGTCCGCGCCCAGAGCCTCACCTTCTCCTGCAGCATGTGCTTCCTCTGCTGCCGCATGCGCCGCACCAGCTGGGGCAGCTCGGGGAGCCTGTTCCCCGCCTCCACCTCCTGCACAGCCGCGTAGAGCAGCGCAAAGGCTCCCGTGCGGCCCACCCCGGAGCTGCAGTGCACGACGATGGGCGTGTGCAGGGGCCGCTGGTGCAGGTAATGCGCGTGCACCTCCTGGATGAAGCGCAGCAGGTTGCTGGGGCTGTCGGGCAGGCCTCTGCGGGGAGGGGGGGCTAGAGTCACACCTGACCGAGGCCTTGCCACCCTCCATGCTCCCCCCACCCAGGCGGCAGACGCACAGCTCGGGCCAGGTGGGGAAGTGGAGGTGCACGAGGGAGCGCTTGAGGCTCTGGTCGCGGAACTGCAGGCTCAGCACCCGTTCCACGTGGGTCTCAGTGGTGCGGACGCTGCTCAGCGCCAGGCTCAGGGCGCCGTGCACCATGGGCTGGCCTCTCTCGGTGGGGAAGTAGCGAGCCACCTTTTGCTGAGGGGCAAAGAGGGCGGTTAGGGGTGCTTTTCCAGGATCCCCGCTGGGCACCCACCCACCTCCCCCTCTCACCTTCTCCATCTCCGCCTCAGACACCAGCATGACAATGACCGACACTTTCTGCTCATGCACCATGAGCCAGAAGTCGGCAGCTGTGCCCGGCAGCGGGGCCTGGGTGGCCACCAGGGGCGGGCAGTATGGGGAGAGCCCCTCCACGCGGCTGGCGTTGATGTAGTCGTCCTTGCCCGAGCGCAGCACCACGCGGTTGCTGTCATACGGCATGACGTCCTGGTGCCGGTTCTTCAGCGAGTAGCAGCGGGCAATGGCGATGGAGCGGCCACGGGCGTCGTGTTCCTGTGCGTCCTGCAGCTCCCGCCACACGGCGTCCAGGGCCCCGGCATCGCCCAGCTGGCCCCGAAAGGCCTCCAGCTCTTGCTGCAGCTGCTGCAGCCTCTCAGGACGCTCATAGGGGTCCCGCTCAATCAGCCGCAGGGCCTGAGGCCGCCGGCCCTCGGCCGCGTCCACCTTAGTCGGCTGCAGTAGGGGCTGCCCACCCCCGGGAGGCTGGGTGCCACCATGCTGGCTCTCGGGGCTGGAGGAGAGCAGGTCTGCAGCCACAGTCCCCCGGCGCAGGCATGGGGGCGGGTCTGTCGCAGGGGGCCGAGGAGGTACTGGGCCGGGCCCTGGTGAAGGGGCAGGTGAAGGCACCAGGTGGGGACTAGGGGTGGCCTGGCTGGCAGGTGAGGGGCCTTGAATGGAGAGAGGGGCTGCCTGGGGGCCCAGGGGCCGGGGGGAAGGGGCAGGACCATAGGCCAGGGTGGAATGGGGAGGCTGAGGGGGCCCAGGGCTGGAGAAAGGCAGAGCCCCAGAGTGAGGGGGCAGGGGTTCCTGAGAGGGGCCTGGGTAGAGCTGGGAGTGGAGAGGTGGTGGTGGCTGCCCCAGGACAGCAGGCTGAGGGGCGAAGGAGTAGGGGGGTGGGGGAGTCATGAGCCCTGGAGCCTGGGATGGGAAGAGGTGGGGATGCTGGAGTGGCAGGGGCTGCTGGGGGAGCTGCTGGGGGGGCTGGGGCCCAAATGCTGCCCGTGGGGGATGAAGCTGGGGCTGGGGCCCTATCCTTGGGGCTGGAAACCCCGTGGGGATCCCAGGAGGAAAGTGGTGCTGGGCTGGGGGTGCTGTGAGGGGCTGCTTAGGCCCCAGAGGATAGGTGTACGGCATGGACAGTGGCTGGGGTGGGGGTACTGGGAAGCAGGGCTGGGGAGGAGCAGGGGTGGGGCTTGGCCGGGGTGCTGTGTGGCTGGAGATGGGCGCCTGGACACTATCCACCGTGGTGGTGGCTGGCCGGACCCCCATCGCCAACTCGGGGCCCGAGAACTGGGGCGGGGGGGCGGAGGGCAGGCCTGCGGCCGGGGGGTGTGGGCCTATGGCCCCATAGGGCGTGCCCACCACGCCGTGCTGAGGGGAGGAGCGGGGCACGAGGCCCAGCTCTGGCGTGTAGACAGGCGCCGCGTAGATGGGGGGTCCAGGCGCCACGGCCATCGCAGGGGGCCCCGGAGCCTGGGGGCCCCTGGGCTGCATCACCTGGGTGGGTCCTGAGTAACTGCCTGGGGGCAAAGGGCCTGAGAGATAGTGGGGTCCCGGGCCCGCAGGGCCAGGGAAGGGGACCGGAGCCAAGCGGAGTGTGGCGGCCGCTCCCAGGAAGGCGTCGGGCAGGCTGCGCAGCTCCTCCGGCGGGTCTCCCATCTCCCCAGCCTCGCCCTCCTCCCTGCGGGGCAGCAGTGGCTTGGGGGCTGTGGGCCGTGGGGGTGGCTTCTTCTTCAGCTCCCTGCGGGACAAAGGGAGAAGGGGAACCGGCCCAATCAGCCAACCCGGGTCTGGGCTGCAGCGCCCTGCGGTCCCGGCCACACCTACCTGTCCAGGAGCTGCTGGCGGGCAGCCTCACGGGCCTGGCAGGTGGACTGGGCCCGCTCCAGCAGAGCGGCCACCTTGCTCTCGAGGTCCGCATAGAAGTCCTTGCCCTCCTGGGACTTCTTCATCAGGTCCTCATAGGCTTCGTAGGAGGCCACCAGGGTCTGCAGCGTGGAGTTCCACCTGGAGGGCAGAGGGGCCGGCGGGAGGTGAGCGGCGGGAGCCAAGCTCAGGGAGGGGCTCTGGGCAGGAGCGCAAGGCCAGGCACTGACTTCTGGTCCAGCTCGCTGAGCACCCGGCGCACGGCTGCATACTGCACGTTGGCCTCGGTCAGCGCGCGGAGGACGTTGTCCTGGGCAGCCAGGTTCTGCTCCAGGTACACCCTCAGCTGGTCGTACTTCTTCAGCTGCTCCTCGAACAGCTTCTGAGGGAGTGGGGGGAGGACAGACACTCAAGGCTTTGCCACCTCAGGTGGAGCCCACAGCCAGGGCCCCGCCACCTGCTCCCCCACCTTCATCTCCGAGCGGTCCGTGGTGACCAGCGAGGCGGTGATGTCGTCCTTCTGGATGAGCTCCCGCAGCTGCTGCTCCAGAGACACGCGCTGGTCCCGCATCTCCTGCACCTTGGCCAGGATGCGCTTCAGGGTCTGCAGCACGGCCTGGTCCTCTGGGGGCAGCAGGGGTCAGTGAGGCCAGAGACACCGCAGCCGTCTCAGCCACGGCCCAGGAGGGGGTGCTCACCTGGGGTGAGGGCTGGTGCGGGCAGGGCAGCCCGGACCTGGTCCAGAGGCCCGCTGAGCAGGCGGAGGTTGCCAACGTGCAAGTTCATGGCGCGGTGCAGCTCACTGTTCGTGAAGGAGGCCTTTTCGTGGACCTCCATGTACTTGGCCCATTCTCGCCTCACCTCTGCCAGCTCCACCTGGGAACCCGCCACACTGGCCCCTGCCTGGCCCACTGCCTCCTGCAACTTCTGGTCTAGCAGCTCATCCTCCTCCAGCAGGTCCCTGATGTCCTTCAGTGAGGCCTCCACGTCCGTGAACACACCTGACAGCACTGAGGGAGTGTATGGGGAGGGGGACAGCCTGAGGCAGGCAGACCAGGCACCCGCCCCGGCCTGTGACCCAGGAGACAGCACTACCCTCAGTCAAGGCTTGTGGGCAGCCCAATGCTTGCCGAGCAAGCACACCCAGGGTGTGGCATGGGGGACGGTATTCGTGCCAGGTGCTGGGAGAGGTGCACCCTCCATCCTGGGGGAACAGGGGACAGAAAAGGCCACAGGAGATGACATCCCCACCCTCACCTGCCTACCCCCTCCCACCTTGCATGGACTGGACGAGGTTCCGGACAGTGTCGGGCCGGACGCTGAGAGCTGCACACTTCTCCATGAGCTGGGGCGGGATGTGGTTGTACATGTCCAGGTTGTCCACTGTCTCGGGATCCAGCTGCATTGAATCCATGAACTGGCTGTGGGGACACCAGGCCCAGGCGGGTGATGGGTGCTGACCCAAGTCCTCACATGTACAGAGAGGGCACTAGGGTGAGTCTCCCCCGCAGCTGCAGACAAGTCTGAGGCCCCAGCAGAGAGCAGACCAGCACCCTGGCCTCCACCCTGAGGCTGGCCTGGCCCCAGGGCATGCCCACCGCACTGCGGACAACACGGGCAGAATGGACACCCCTCCCACGACTCGGGCTCTCACTTAGATGGTCAGTCTAGTAAACAAGACCTGGGTTGGGAGGGCAGAGCGGGGCACACCCGCTACTACTTTCCCTCCTGCGGGCAGCACCAGGGCCCACCGAGGTCTGGTGTGTAACCCCCATACCCCAGCCCCAGCCCACACTTACTCCAGCACCTCATTCTTGTCCTCAATCTTGGCCATGATCTCTCGAAGCAGCTTGGCCTTCTCCTCACTGCAGAAGCGACAGAGCAGTTGCTGGAAGCCTGTCTCTCAAGACACCCCACTCCCACCTGTGCCGAGGGCAGGGCCCGCCCGCCCACCCACCTGTACAGTGACGAGGCTTCATGGGCAGCCATGGGGACCAGCTTGGCGAAGATGTCAGGGCCGGTGACAGCTGGGTCTGTGGGGTTCACTGGCAAGGGCTTCACCAAGGGGGCACCTGGGAGAGAGAAGTTGTGGAGCCCAGGCCCTTGCAGCAGCCCTCACGTCTGCTCTATGCCCCTGTCCCTCCTCCCTGACCCCAGCCTCCCCCCAGCGGCAGACCTTTCACAGGCTGAAGGGTGTCCAAGGCCGGGACAGCCTCGTGGTAGATGAAGTCATTGTCCTTCTTGGCAGAATTGTACCTGGGGGTCCAGGGAAGGGGGGGGTGGTCCTTGGATGAGCAGCAGGGCCCAGGAGCTGGCCTCTATGGGGCTACTGCTCTCTGGCACTGGTGGCTCCCTCTCAAGGGTGCAGGCAGAGGGCCAAGACCCTTGCTCATGAGAAGGACCAGGGCCACCCCCGGCCCCACAGACTCACTTTCCTCCAATGACATCCATGGCAAAGCGAAGTGCATCCTGCACAGTGTCAGGCTGGCCCTGCAGGGTAGGGAAGGGGCTCAGCACAACTCAGGCCAGTGCCAGCACCCCGCCCGCCGGCCTGCTCCCTGTCCTCGGGCTCTCGGGGCAGCAGGCCCTTTCCTGGCTTTACCTTGGCCAACTTGATGGCTTCACTGAGCTTGTCCAGGGCACTCTGGAAGTACGCGACCTGTGGGGATAGCGGGGAGAGCCTGGTCCTTCCCTGCTTGGAGTCTCCTCCTTCTGCCCCCCAGTGAGCCCTGCCTGGCCGTCACATGACCCATTAGAAGGCCAGATAGCTGGGTGCCAGCCAGCCCCTCTGCAGGGAGTCTGCTATGCCTCCTCAGCTCGCAGGGATGAGGGCTGCAGCAGGGGCTTGTTCAGGGATGAGGAGGTGGGAGGCCGAGAGAAGACCACCTCCCCTATTCTGTAGGGAAGGGATCCACCGGCTTCTCACTAACAAGGCTGGAACCAGTCCTGGGTGCTGTCCTCACAACTCACTCACCTGCTCCCCGAACTTCTGCTGCTCCTCGGCCTGCTTCCCCATGTGCAGCTGGGAGGAAAGAGACATCGCTACTTAGTTCCCAGGCTGTGGCACCTCAGCCCAGCCCAGGGCCAGAGGCACGGTGCCCTCACATGAGCCACAGCCGCAAAGTAGTAGATCTTCATCTGCACCAGCTTCTTCCAGTCCTTCTGGATCCGGCCCAGCAGTGAGGCGGTGTCAGGGTTCTCCAAGGCCCGGCAGGCCTCCTTGTAGTAATCCACCACCTGGGGGCCCGATGGGGTCAGTGGGGCGTCGGCAGAACACCGAAGGCCAGCCCTGAGCACATCTCCCCCATCCCTACCTGGGCGCTGATGCGGGCCACCAGGAAGCTCTTCCTGTTGTCCAACATCGACTTCTCCAGAAGGCACTCCTGAGCCTGGCCCTGGGGCAACCAGTCAGGTCCACTCCCTGGTCCACCCGAGGCCTTGCCCTTCTAGCAGGCAGACCACAGGGACAGCTCTCCACACCCTCTCCTCCAGTCCCCAGCCCAGCTCCTGACCCACCTGGCGCTGTCAGACCAGAGCCCAGGCCCTGCACTGCCCTCTGCTGGGCCTGTCTAGGGTCCAGCTCGAAGTCCCCTCCCTGGATTCAACTCAGTTCCCACCAGGGCACCTCCTCACCAGCATGAGGTTGACATTGAGAGTGAGGATCTGGCGGCTCATGTCGACGCTGTAGGCGTGAGGGAAGTGCTCCCGCAGGTAGGCAAAGGCGCCTGCTGCACACTGGAAGTGCGTACAGGAGACCTTCATGCCCTGGGTGGGAGAGGAGGAGGGTGGCCAAGGGCAGCGCCAGACCTGGGGCAGGATTCAGCCCAACTCGGGATCTGAGAGCGCGCAGCAGCCCTCCCTGGTCACATCCCATGTCCCGTCCACTGCCCTGCCCTGCTCACCTCCTCAGACACCCGCTTGTCCATGGCTCCCAGCATGGAGTGCAGTGCACCTGGGGAGGCAGAGGGTACAGGGTCAGTCTGGGGGTGCTCCCCACACCTGTGTTAACAGTAAGGCAAAGGGCGCAGTGTTGTCACCCATGATCAGGAAAACGGGTCTGAACTGGGGCTGTTGGTCCATGGATATCAAAGCTGAGCAAATGGGGAAACTCATCGACGTCTGGCCAAGACCCCCAGGCTCCTGCCTGCACCAAGCGGGGGTGCAGGTGGACAGAGGAGAGTTCCTGCGCAGACTCTAGCCTAGAAGTCCGGTCTGGAAGCTTCTCTCTGGAGCCCAACTGGGGCTGAGTCATCAGGTTGATAGCAGAGCCGGCTGAGCCCAACCTTGTTTTCCTTCTGCCTGGAGCAGCCCAAACTCAAAAGGGGGGCTGGGAGCTGTCCAGTCAGAGCCATGGCGGCCATCGTCCCAGCGGAGCCCACAGCGGCCACACCGGGCAGCAGCCCCACCGAGCCTCTCCCCAACAGGTGGCTCCCCGGGGCCCAGAAAGGAGGCGCTGGCAGAGATGTGGGAGGCAGGGGAGGGGTCCAAATACAGGGTCTTCCCTGCACCAGCCCACTGCCCCGTCGCCTGCTGCGGGGCTGGCAGGCAGCTCACCCAGGTTGTAGAGGATGCAGGCCTGCTCGTACTGGATGTCCTCGTGCGCCACAGACTTGCCCGAGAAGATCTCGGTCCTGCAGACACGGCACCTGGTCATCCTGAGGGCAGGTGGGGGCCCAGCCACCCCCGGGCAGGGTGGGAGGGAGGCCCTGGGAGACACCATATCCAGCTGCTCCCCACCCTCTGCCACAGGAAAAGGGAGGACGGGCATCCCCAGCCCCAGACGCCCAGTCGGCTCTCACCAGGTGACAGGAACGGCAGCCTCCTGGCCCGAGCCCATGGGGACCCGGCTCTGCAGGTAGTGGAGTTGGCCCAAGTACTTGCGGAGGACGCTGCAGCCCTCAAAGTCCCGTGGGACCCGGACGGCGTTCTGGGGGCGGATGGGAGAAGCAGGCCTGCCATCACTCGGGGCTGAGGAAAGCCTCAGAGCTGGGCACTCCCACCCAGGGGCCAGGAAAGCCCACTGCTGCGTCCATGCCGTCCGACACACCATCCCGCGGCCAGCGTGGTGGGCAGAGTCAGCCCACCGTCCGGAAGGCAGTCGACAACATGCATCCAAATTCTGAATATACTCAACACGTGACCCACAGTTCTGTACCCACAGACAGACAGAGAAATCCGAAGCGCGGCTGCCTCAGTGAGCACAAGGGACAGCTGGCACAGCGCTGTCAACAGGTCAAACAGTGAGCACCACCAACAAGCCCAGCAAAGCGGCTGGAACAGACGCACAGGCACAGAGCAAGGCTGATGGCAGCGGGAGGGGGGTGGGGGGGGACTACAGCGTAAGGAATGTCGTCAATAATATTGTAATAACTATGGACAGTGTCCAACGGGTATGAGAACGCTTTGTATGATTACCAAACCATTATGCTGTATACCTGAAACTAATATAAAATACTGAACGTAAACTGTAACAGAAAAATATAGAGCAGCAGTTTGGGTAGATGGGGGGAGAGGATTATTTAAGTAAGTTATGTCAAGGCTACATCTCCTCACACAGAAAAACTGAAGACATGTTAAGATTTCCAGATCAGACGTATCACTGGGGCGAAAGTATGTAATAGATGAGGGGTATGATTTCATTTATGTAACAGCATGTAGACACTGACATCCAACTGCATTATACAGACAACAATAAAAATCTACACGGTTATGTCTGAAAATGTTAAGTGTCCATCGCTGAGCAATAGGGTTTATTTTATCTTATTCTATACGTACAGACATACATACAGATATATTTAATTCTTTATGTATTTATAGTGAACATTTTCAATTTTTATAATAAGCAATAAAGAGATTGCTATTTTCAGAAGAAGAAACACACACACACACAAAGCAAATGACCCCTCTGCTCACACAGCAGAGCAGACGGAAACCCTCTGAGACGCAGGTGCACACAGGGGATGGGACTCGCCCGTGTGCCAGGACCGGACCCCCCAGGTCCCAGAACTGAGGGCCCAGTGGGAAGCAGCCCACTGGCTAGAACTCCTCCAGGACTCCACATAGGACTGAAGTCTGTCATAACCATCAAACACGAGAAAGAAAGAAAAGGCATCCAAATCGAAAAAGAAAAAGGTAAAACTGACATTATTTGCAGATGACATGATACTACAGAGAACCCTAAAGATTCCACACACAAAAGCTATTAGAATAAATGAACTCAGTAAAGTATAGGGCACAAAACTGAGATTCAGAAATCAGTTGCATTTTGTACACCAACAACAAACTATGAGAAAGAAAAATTAAGACAACAATCCCAGGTACAATTGCATCAGAAAGAATAAAATACCTCGGAATAAACTTAAAGACCTGTGTTCAGAAAACTGTGAGACACTAAGGAGAAAAACTAAAGGAGACACAAATGGAAGACTATAAACTATTATAAAAGGAAGAATTAACATAGTTAAAATGACCATACCACCCAAAGCAATCTATAGTTCAATGCAATCCCTATCAAAATACTAATGACACTTTTCACAGAACTGGAATAATCTCAAAATTTATATGGAACCACAAAAGACCCTCAATATAACCAGAGCAACCCTGAGAAAGAACAAAGTTGGAGACAGCACACTACCTGACCTCAAACTACACTGCTACAAGGTCAGTTATCAAAACAGGTTGGTACTGACATAAAAACAGACGCCTCGCTCTGGCTGGTGTGGCTCAGTGGATAGAGCGTCGGCTGTGGGCTGAAGGGTCTCAGGTTCGATTCCGGTCAAGGGCATGTACTTGGTTGTGGGCACAGCCCAGTGGGGAGTGTGCAGGAGGCAGGTGAATTGATGTTTCTCTCTCACCAATGTTTCTAACTCTATATCCCTCTCCCTTCCTCTCTGTAAAAATATCAATAAAATATATATTTTTTAAAAAAAATAGAGAGACAAGAATACACGATGGGGTAAGACAGTAAGTGGTGTTGGGAAAACTCAACAGATACATGCAAAAAATGAAACTAGACCACTTTCCAAAACCATATGCAAAAATAAACTCAAGTGAATTAAAGATTTAAATGTAAGACCTGAAGCTATAAAACTCCTAGAAGAAAACACAGGCAATAAACTCTTGGATATCACTCTCCGCAACTTTTTGGATACGTCTCCTCAGGCAAAGGAAACAAAAGAAAAACAAATGGGACTATGTCAAACTAAAGAGCCTTTGGGGTGAAGGAACCATCAACAAAACGAAGACATATTCGCCAATGATACATCAGATAAAGGGTGAATATCAAAATACAGTATAAAGAACTCATACAAAAAAAAGAAAAAAAAAGAACTCATACAACTTAACACCAGGAAAAAAACACAATCTGATTAAAAAATAGACAGAAGATCTGAATAGACATTTCTCCAAAGAAGACATACAGATGTCCTAGAGACATATGAAAAGATGCTCAACATCACTAATCATCAGGGAAATGCAAATTAAAACCACAATGAGCTATCACCTCACACATGTCACAATGGCTATCAGCAATAAATCAGCAAAACAACAAGTGTTGAAAAAACAAAAAACAAGTGTTGGTGAGGAAAAGGGAACCCTCGTGCACTGTTGGTGGGATTGTAAATTGGCGCAGTCACTGTGGAAAACCGTTTGGATGTTCCTCAAAAACTTAAAAACAAACCTACCATTACCATATAATCAAGCAATTTCACTTCTGGGTACTTATCCAAAGAAATGCAAAACACTAATTCAAAAATATATAGGCGCCGAAACCGGTTTGGCTCAGTGGATAGAACATCGGCCTGCGGACTGAAAGGTCCCAGGTTCGATTCCGGTCAAGGGCATGTACCTGGGTTGCGGGCACATCCCCAGTAGGAGATGTGCAGGAGGCAGCTGATCGATGTTTCTCTCTCATCGATGTTTCTAACTCTCTATCTCTCTCCCTTCCTCTCTGTAAAAAATCAATAAAAAATATATTAAAAAAAAATACTTATAAAAAAAAAATATATAGGCAACCCTATTTCTTTGAAAGGTGGGCATTAAAAACCCAATAAAAACAATGAACTGAGAAAAATATTTGTAGCACATAACACCAAGAAGCAGTATCATTAATACATGAATGAGTCTCATAAATTAGTAAGAAATAAAGTATAACACTCTCATAAAAAATGGACAAAGAGCAACAGCAGTCAAGTCCTTAAAGAGGATATATAACAAATACATTAACAACTGTGAAACCTTACTATTAACCAAATAAAAGAAAAGTAAATCCCCTTTCACCTATCAGACCGCCAGCACTGAAAAGGAACAGCAGGAACAGGCACACAGCTGCCAGGGAGACAAGTACATCCTTTTCTCCCACCAATTCCTACAGGAACGACCCTACCGAGACGAGGAGCATCAAATGGCAAAAACCGAAAATTACCTAGTGCTCTCCAAGAGGGGGCTGATTAAAATATACTTCAATGTAATGATCACAGGCCAGCCCTAACCGGTTTGGCTCAGTGGATAGAGCGTCGGCCTGCGGACTGAAGGGTCCCGGGTTCAATTCTGGCAAGGGCATGGACCTTGGTTGCGGGCACATCCCCAGTAGGGAGTGTGCAGGAGGCGGCTGATCAATGTTTCTCTCTCATCGATGTTTCTAACTCTCTATCCCTCTCCCTTCCTCTCTGTAAAAAACAAATAAAATATATTTTTTAAAAAATGATTACAGGCCATTGAAACACTCCTGTTGTATGTTCACCGATACAGAAACATATCCACCATATGTTGTGAAGTGAAAAAAGCAGGCGTATAGGTGGTATATGATTCTCCTGGGGTTTTATATAGTACCTGTGGCCCGAACAGTGGTTCTCAACCTGTGGGTCGCGAACCCTTTGGGAATTGAACGACCCTTTCACAGGGGTCACCTAAGACCATCAGAAAACACATATATAATTACATATGGTTTTTGTGATTAATCACTATGCTTTCATTATATTCAATTTGTAACAATGACAATACATCCTGCATATCAAATATTTACATTATGATTCATAACAGTAGCAAAATTATAGTTATGAAGTAGCAACGAAAATAATTTTATGGTTGGGAGTCATCACAACATGAGGGACTGCATTAAAGGGTCGCGGCATTAGGAGGGTTGAGAACCACTGAATTAGAAGAAATATTTATTTTTTAAATATATTTTTATTGATTTCAGAGGGGAAGGGAGAGGGAGAGATAGAAACATCAATGATGAGAATCATTGATTGGTTGCCTCCTGCAGGACCCCCACTGGGAACCAAGCCCGCAACCCAGGCATGTGTCCTTGACCGGAATTGAACCCGGGACCCTTCAGTCTGCAGGCTGACACTCTATCCACTGAGCCAAACCAGCCAGGGCAGAATATTTTAATATTCTATTCGCCCTTTCTCTATAAGTGTCAACCAAGTTCACGATCGACAATGACAGACTGAAACACATGCATGCGATCAGCACCAGCGAGAGCTTTATATGTATCATGCATGGGCGAGTCAACTTAGCCTCTTATAGATATAGAATAAACTGGCTTCATTAGACCTGCTTTCTGATTTAGCTAAACTTTTTCCAGCCCAGTGAAGCACCCCAACTTCTCTTTCAGGTAATTGTCAGCAACACAGCAGTAAATATCAACACAAAGCAGATTATTATTGTAGATCACACAGGGAGAACAAAGGGTAAATATTTAACTGCAGCCGTGTTTGACTGTATTCTGTGCAGTGAGAAAACCTGAAGCCATTTTCAAGGTCCACCATTTCTTACTTCTCTTCGGTCGGGTCAAGTTTCTAAGCTTTCTAAATCTCCATATTCAGCTAATGAAAAGAAAATAGGATTCTACCGAGTCTCCTATCTACCTACTCCAGGACTTCTGTGAGGATGAAATGAGATGAGGCACGGGAAAACGCTTCACAGACATTTGGTTAAAGTGTAAAGTGTTTGCACCTGGCTATGAAGCAAGTGGTGTTCCTGGGCTGAAGAAACTGCAAGGAGGCTAGTCGCTAGGGAGAGGAAGCCGGGCGTTGCTACGTGACATCATTACCCAGAGCCCAGAGCCCAGAGCCCATAGCGTCATTTCCAGACTGGGCTGGGCTGGGCCACATTTTGCACCATGGGGTCTCGGCAGCGTTGGCTGCGGTTTGGTGGGGTGTCCGGGTGGTGGTGGGGCCTGTGTCCCACTTGGGGGAGCTGAGTATTGCTTTGTGGGCACCAGGTTCGTGGTGCCATTTCTCTGTAAATGGCCAGTGTGCGTCATGGCAGCTCCTGCATTGAGCATCCGCCCCCTGGTGTTAGGTGTGCATTATAGCGACCAGACAGACACATCATATTAGCCTTTTATATATATAGATAGATTTATAGATAGATAGATACATAGTATATATAAATAAAAAATATATAAAAATTACGAAATGACTTTTAGGATGGGTTTTCTTTTTGCTTTTTTTTTTTTTTTGCTGTTTAGTATTTTCAAATTTTCCTATCATTAGTTTTGCTTTTACATGGAAAAGTGCTACATTTAAATAAGAACACACAACAGCAAAACTGAAAATAAAATGAGAACCCAGCTGCAGGTGGTTTCTTTTCTTTTTTTTTTTTTTAAATATATTTTATTGATTTTTTACAGAGAGGAAGGGAGAGAGAGAGAGAGAGAGAGTCAGAAACATCGATCAGCTGCCTCCTGCACATCTCCTACTGGAGATGTGCCCGCAACCCAGGTACATGCCCCTGACCGGAATCGAACCTGGGACCTTTCAGTCCGCAGGCCGGCGCTCCATCCACTGAGCCAGACCGGTTTCGGCATGCAGGTGGTTTCTTTACGTCCCTCAAACCAGTCCTGGTCACACCTCACACGCGCGACCTCCTACCTGTCTGAGCAGCTCCAGCTTCTTCAGCTCCTCGTTGTAGGCTTCGGGGTTCTCTCCATAATTCTTCAGGACAAACTGGAGAGAGAGGAGGGGAATGTAAACCAGGGAGGGAGACTCCCGGCTCCCGCTCCTCCCCGCCCCCCCAAATCTCACAATCACCAGTCAGGGTTCAGGAGCCATCCACACCACAACACCAGCTCCACTCCTGGGCCACCAGGAGCCCAATCACGGAGCAGCACCAAGAGGCTGGCCAGAGCCGCCTCCTCTGAGCAGAATGGACGGCCCTGCGTGAATCCCAGGCTGGTCTCCACCACGCGGCAGCCTCTCTACGATGCCCAGGACTCTGCCAGCTCAGGAGGCCGGGGAACTCAGGGGTGGAATGGGATCCTAAGAGCATCCCCAAACAGGCCACACAGTCAAGCCTCCTTTAGGGTCGGACCTGTTGTGCTCTGGGTCACACCACACCCTAGCCCAGTGGTCGGCAAACCGCGGCTCGTGAGCCACATGCGGCTCTTTGGCCCCTTGAGTGTGGCTCTTCCACAAAATACCACGTGTGGGCGCACATGTACAGTGTGATTGAAACTTCGTGGCCCATGCGCAGAAGTTGGTATTTTGTGGAAGAGCCACACTCAAGGGGCCACAGAGCCGCGTGTGGCTCGTGAGCCGCGGTTTGCCGACCACTGTCCTAACCCAACAGTAAGTGTCGACAAAGGTGCCACGCAAGAGTGGGAGTGCAAAGCCTCTTCAGCAGCCCACGCTCCTGGCTGGGAAGGCACCACAGAGACAAGTGGTCTGCAGTGTCCCCGGCGGGGAGGGAAGGCCCATGGCTGGGTGACAGGGATGAGCAGACGAGGGGCAAAGGGAAGGTCACTGCTCACACCACTGCCCAGCCACCACCTCAAGAACTGACCGCCTGGAAGAACAGGCAGTGACCACACTCACCGCCTGGAGGCACAGCCAGAACCAATGGGGGTGGGGACCGCGGCGCACAGGCCACATGACGTCTGCAGAATCATTTGGTCTGCCCTGTCACTGCATTAGGGGCGAGTTAATTAAATGTTGGACCAAATATAGCAGGCTAGATTTTTTAAGATGTTTTCTTTTTAAAAAATATTTTTTTATTGATTTCAGAGAGGAAGGAAGAGGGAGAGATAGAAATATCAATGATGAGAGAGAATCATGGATCAGCTGTCTCCTGCACCCCCCACACTGGGGACCAAGCCTGGAACCAGGCATGTGCCCTGACCAGGAATCGAACTGCGACCTTCTGATTCAGAGGTCGATGCTCAACCACTGAGCCATGCCAACAGGGCTTTCCATTGATTTTTTAGGGGGAGGAGAGAGGGGGGGGGGGGGGGAGAGAGAGAGAGAAACATCAATGTGAGAGAGACACATTGACTGTCTCCTGTATGCACCCCAACAGGGACCAGGGATCAAACTTGCAACCCAGGTACATGCCCTTGTTCGGGAATCGAACCCGAGACCCTCCTGCGAACAGGCCGAAGCTCTAAGCATCAAGTCACGCTGCTCAGGGTGAGGGAACTTTCTGGGCCTGGTCTTCCCATGCAGTGCACATACTTCTCCTCTTCCACCGGTGTCACCGTCTAACTTGTAAATGTCCTCTACTAGAGTACGAATGCCAGGAAAGAAGTGTCACCTCTTACCCACCTGGATCATCAGGGCTCAGCACAGCGCTCCACAGGCTGACCCGAACACAACCCGTTTTTACCCTGCTGTCCTACCCCTCAGCTCCGAGCAAGGGAAGAACAGGCAGAGTGGGGCTCCAGGGCTGGGGAGAGGAGTCCAGGTCAGGGAGGGCTCCCAGGCCGCAGGGGCGTCGCCTCGTCAGGACAGTCCCTGAAGGAGGTGGCCGTGCTCAAGCGCAGCCCACCCACAGGTGGCTCAGGGGGTTCATGCAAACACGTCAGAACCTTGTCAAATAAATGGTGGCACCTTTCCCATGTCCAAAGAAAAGGAAACAAAGAAAAAGAGCAGCTCTGCCGGTGTGGCTCAGTGGACAGAGCGTCGGCCTGCAGACCAAAGGGTCCAGGGTGGATAACGGTAGATTAAGGTCCGGGACACATGCCCAGGTTGCGGGCTCGATCCCCAGTGGGGTGCGTGCAGGAGGCAGCCGATCCATGACTCTCTCTCATCATTGATGTCCCTGTCTCTCTCTCTCCCTTCCTCTCCGAAATCAATAAAAACATTTAAAAAATAAAAGAGCAGATGGACAGGAACTTGTCTCTTGAGCGGCTGACACCTCAAGCTAAATGGCTCCTGAGAACTCCTCTTGGAGGCCCAGCCTCTCCCATGGCGGGCACCGTGTTGCCAACGTGAGCCCCCAGAGAGAGCACCAGAGGTAAATTGCGACCAGGCATCTCCTAGGCCAGCGGTAGGCAACCTTTTTGTGAGTGCGCGCCAAAACCAGCAAAATCTCTGACTCAAAATTCTTCTGCGTGCCAACCCTAATTTTTTGAGAACATATTACGCCTACTTGATATCTCTTAAGGTGTACACATGTGAAGAACCTTGAAGAAATAATAAAATTCATTCGAGCGACAAAAACACGACGTGTGATGATGAAAAATACATTTAACGTATACATGTACACTGAGAGTCCGACAGAAAACTTTGACTCCGATGGATATTACCAGTGGGACTTTTGCTGCTGCATCACTGATGACAGAGATTTCACATCAGGTTTATATTTCGTGACCTTCAGAGATATGCACGAGCTACTACTTTCATCCGCCAGGCTACTCCTATTACGAGACTTAACAAAATTCATCACTGAGAGCAAAGATTCACAGCGTATGTGGATGAAACCATGGAGAGTAACGCTGTTGCAAAGTTTCTTAAACAGAAAAAATTTTCTGGAATGGCATTCCAAGTCCTCAATAGTTGGTTTTTGACACTGGTACTCCTGGTACTCCTGTCTCTAATCGCTTTTTTTCAATGTTTTCCAAGTAACTCTAAGGTCAATAAATTTCTGCTTCCAAATTGAGCTTCTCTGAAATTCAATCAACTGCATTTCAAAGTCAGCCATGTCTACGGTCTTTAAGACAACCTGTTATGTAAAATTATTTATTTACCTAAGATGCACCTACACTGAATTTGTGTGAAAAATAAAAAAGTCGATATTAAGAAAGAAATTGCAAATGGAAGATTATAAGAGAGGGTTTCACGTGCCAGGAAAAGTTACTGGCGTGCCATGTTTGGCCCGCGTGCCAGGGGTTGCCCACCCGTCCCAGGCGCCTCTGAACCAAGATGCTCTCCGCTGGGTTTGAGTGGAGTGAGAGGCAGCACCTCTCAGTCCCTCCCAACTGTCAGAGGGTCACCTTCCCTGGGTGCCCACCAGGCTGCGAAGGCAGGCGGTGCCTCCGGCCACTCCCAGGTGAGCAGGGGTGGGGGTGGGGGGTCGGGGGTGGGGGGAAGAGGATGAAGAGCCGGTGGGGAAGCGGAACGTCGTAGAGGCGTTTCCTGGTTTTGTAAGCGAGGAAAAAGGTCCAGGGAGGTTAAACGATGGGCTCCACGCACCACACGAGCTGCCGGTGTCTGAAGGAACGCAGGGCGGTGCAGAGAGGAAGCTACTTCCCAGCCCATTTTCTTTCTTTTATTTTTTTTAAATACAGTCAGAGAGAGAGGGAGAGAAACATCGACGAGAACCATGAAGGCTGCCCCCTGCACGCCCCCACTGGGGATGGAGCCGCCTGTGCCCTGACGGGAATCGAACCCCGGCCTCCTGGTTCCTAGGTCCACGCGCAGCCCCCGAGCCAGGCCAGCTGGCAAGCCCCTGCACCACCTGGGACACTGGGCCTCGTGCGGGCACCGGGCCTCCTGGGTCCCTGCTTTTTCTCTCTTTTCTCGGGCCTCGGCGTTCGCAGACACAGCTGATGACGAGGATGCCCGGCTGGTCCTCCCCCTCCTGCCGACCCTCGAGGCGACCAAGGGCCCTTCCCAGGCCGACGTCGCGGGGCTCCCGAGGCGCAGTCCGCGCACCGGCCCGACTTCACATCCGATCTTCGGTCACAGGCCGCCGCCTCCATCAGCGCCAGGCCCGCCCGCGTCCTCCGACCTCCGACCGGCTCAACCCAATGTGCGAGGGCCTCCCGGCCGCTCCCGCTGCTCATCCCCGGGGGCGGCTGGGAAGGCGGAGACCCGCCCCGGGGAACGCGGACCGGACCGAGGGGGCTCCCGGACCGGGCCCGCCTACAACACGGGTCCGAGCGCCTCGGCGTCCGCCCGCCAGTCCCGGGGACCGCGCGCCCCCTCACCCTGCTCCCGGGGGGCGGCTCTGGCGTGAGGAGGGCGGGGCGGGGCTGGGTCCGAGCGTCACGCCGAGGAAGTGTGCGCCCCGCGGGCGCCGTGGGTGGCCCGGGACCGAAGTTAAACAGCGGCGTCGACGAGGCCGCGGTGCCCGCCCCGGGCGCGTGAGGAGCGGGAGCAGGGCCCCGGGCGCGCGGGGGAAAGAGGCTGGGCCGGCGGAGGGAGCCGGCGGGGCCTGGGAGGGGACGGCGCGCCGGGGCGTCACGCGCGGGCCGACGGCGGAGACGCGGAAGGAGCGGGGAGGGGAGCAGCGCTCACCTTCTTCACAGCCGCCTGGAAGAGGAAGTCGCCGGCCTCCTTCAGGTCCAGCCAGATCATGGGCATTCGGGGCACGGCCTCCATGGCGGACAGAGCCCGCCGGCCGCCGGGCCGCTCCCCTCGGCCGCTCCAGCTGCTGGCTCAGCGCGCGCACTGCCCCGCCCCTCCGCGCCGGAAGGCGGTCGTCACGCGGGGATGAAAAAGGCCCGCACGGCCTTCTGGGAGATGTAGTCCCCGCCATGCCCGCGCAGCCTTGCGCACACGCGCAGTTCAGTCTCCTCCGAGAAGAGGGCCTGGAGTCCTCCAGCCCGAGTCTCCAGCCCGAGGCGAAAGGGCTTCTGGGAGTGGTAGTCTTCCTCCCTTAGCTGCGAGGTAAGGCGCAAGCCGGTTTCTTCCGGGCCGTACAGACCCGCCTGCCGAACGTAGGCCGCGCCGCGGGACCAGAGCCGGCTAGCGGGTGGGAGACTCTAGCGTCGCGTCGCTGCTCACGGAAAGGCGGGAGTGGACGTGGGGCCCGGGAAGCCGTTTGGCCACAGGACACAGAGCCCAGGCCCGAGCACGAGCTCAGCAAGAGGTCGGGATGAACAGCTGCTGGTCGGTATGGGCTGGAGCAGCAGGAAGGAAGGGACCGGGAGGAGTAGGACGCCCTAGTGCAGCGGTTCTCAACCTGTGGGTCGCGACCCCTTTGGGGTCCAACGACCCTTTCCCAGGAGTCGCCTAAGGCCATCAGAAAACACATATATAATTACATATTGTTTTCATGATTAATCACTAGGCTTTAATTATGTTCAATTTGTAACCATGAAAATGCATGGTATTTACATGACGATTCATAACAGCAGCAAAATTAGTTATGAAGTAGCAACGGAAATAACGTTATGGCTGGGGGTCACCACACCATGAGGAGCTGTATGAAAGGGCCGCCGCGTTAGGAGGGTTGAGAACCGCGGCCCCAGTGGATCCTTGCAAGACAGGGAGGACCTGGAGAGGGGGGAGCCGGCCGGCGCAAAAGGGGGCGCTGGCCTGTCTCCCGATGGAAAGAGCGCGTGGGCGCTGCCTCCTGAGCCGCTTGGAGCTACTGTCCTTCCCGTTTTACGGAGCGGGACCCGCCCAGCCGCAGGCTCCTGGGGTGGAACTGCCCACACGGCCTGCGAGGACCTGGTTCACGTGCCAGGGCTGCCACAGCCGGTGCCCGACGTCCCCGCTGGAGGCCACACGTCTGCGATCGAGGCGTCCCCACGCTGGTGTCTTGAGGCCCGACTCCTTGTTGGCAGAGGAGTGTCTGCCTGTGTGGCCACACGGCTGTCCTCCTGGGCACGTCCGTGGCCTAATCTCTGCTCGTGGGGACACCCTCAGGGCCTCGCTCACCGAGTCTCCCCTTTCAGAGTCTGTCTGCATGGGCGATGCCTATGTGCACACGAGGTCTTTGGCTGACCCCCCCCCCTTCCGTGCTTCGTGTCTCCGATCAGCTCCGTTCAACAGCTTATTTTGCTCATTAGATTCCAACAGGAGTGAGATCAGGGCTTCCTCTGCTCATTTCCCTGGGGTCACAGACAATAGGGTGGTGCAGGCCTGGGAGGGGGGGGGTGGGCCTAGAAGGGGTCACTGGGTGGGGGAGGGGACATACGTAATATTTTCAACAATAAAGATGTTTTTTAAAAGAGTATCTACGAGAGTCATTCTAAGGTCCTGGGGCTGGGGACTTCCACACAGGAACGTGGGGGAGGGGGCACCATTCAGCCCCTAACGGTCCTGGTGACACGAAGGGCAGTTGGTGGGAGAGGCATCCAAGGCCAGGAGGCCCTGTGAGGAGGGGCCTCGGGTGCTGAGGGATGGGTGGGCACGGGCCAGGGGGCGGCCGCAGAAGGGGTCAGGGAAAGGTGCTGCACCCTTGGGAGTGTGGGGAAACAGACTTGGAAGGAATGGCGAGGCGTAGGCCCGTCACAAGAGGGCAGCAAACACCCATTCAGCCAAATCAGTCACCTCTTCCTCTGCCCCCTATGGGGCTTGGCTACAGTGTTCCCACAGGTTCAAGCCTCGGACTGAGGAGAGGGCACAGTCCTCTCTCTCATGGCCGCGTGCACGTCCCAGCTGGAGGGCAGAGCCCGCCCAGCACAATCATAGCCATCGGCCGTAGCTGTGAGCGTGAGCCTGTGGTCCGAACACGTGGCCCCGCGTGCCTTGTGATGGAGTTCAGGTGCATGTAGTTGAGTGAGGTTGAAACCAACGAGAACGCTGGAAACAACGTGATCACACCCCTACTTTGCCTTGTGGCATCTGCTATAAAATAAAGACTCGGCTTGTGGGCGCGGGCGCTGTCTCATCAGGGAGCAGCGTCCCACCCAGACCCAGCTTTCATTCTCTGGTCTGTCTCTTCTGAGCCTTTCACCCCCCCTCCCCACTCAGGATCACCCTTGGCTGTGCTGGCCCAAGTGGTGCCCGAACAGGGCTGAGTTCGGGGGGATTTAAAAAGTGGTCAGGTTGCCAAAACCGGTTTGGCTCAGTGGATAGAGCGTCGGCCTGCGGACTGAAAGGTCCCGGGTTCGATTCCGGTCAAGGGCATGTACCTGGGTTGCGGGCACATCCCCAGTGGGGGGCGTGCAGGAGGCAGCTGATCAATGTTTCTCTCTCATCGATGTTTCTAACTCTATCTCTCTCCCCTCCTCTCTGTAAAAAATCAATAAAATATATTTTTTTTAAAAAAAAGTGGTCAGGTGAAAGGAGGCTCCAAGGCGCGCACAGAGAGTAAGCTTAAAAAGCAAAAGTGAGATAAGGCCAAAAAACAAAAGGAAGGTACGGAGCCGAGGTGTGGTAAATTAGCTCGGTGTAAAACGGGACAATGCTTAACTGAAGCATTTTTAAAGTCGGCATTTTTAAATTTCTAAGGTAGAAATAAGCAGAAGCAACTTAGAGATTGCTATATAGCTGAAGGCCCAGAGAAAATTCCTGCTTCTATCTTCAGTTTGTGGTCCGTGATTCGGGGCTACCTAGAGCCCCTTCCCGGAAAGGGATGGATGAATGCGGCAGGAGATGTAAGACAAATGGTAGAAAGTGACCAGAGGCTTCCATTACCTCCTCCAGTCCCTGGGGCTACCGTCCCCGTGGGGGAAAGCCCTCTGGACAAGGTGCTTCCTCAGAAAAAGGAAGGAGAATTGGAGGAGGAGGCAGAGAGGGAACAGCGCAGGCGGGACCGGGATGATGGGTCTAAGACCCGCCTGCGGGAAGCTCCCTGTCACTCGTCAGCCTCTCCAGTCGCCTCTAAACAAGCAAGAGCCAGAGTGGGATCTCTGCCTACTCCAGCGTCTCTGCATGAGGCTAAGCAGGCTGGGGAAGGCACTTCAGGATTTAGGAGCCAATCGTACTCTGAAAGCGCAATCACTAAAACAAACGGGGAGAAGAGGTTGTGTTTGTGTCTTTCCGGAAGGAGCAGTACAATGTGGGTGCCAGAACGATACGTGCGACACCACAATGGACCCAGAGAAGCTCCCTGTCCCTCCGTTCAAGAGACGGAGAGTTGCCCCGATGACAGCAAAGAGGAAGAAAAAACAGAGGCTGCACTAGCGGCCGAGGTGCCAACATGGCGTCAGCGGAAGCAGCTGACCACTGAGGCCCAGCAGATGGCAGAAAAGCAAGGAGTGGAAGCTACGCCTCCAGCCCTGTTTATGGCTGTCAGCATAGAGAAATAATAGAGAAGTGAGCGGTAGAAAATAAGCGGTAGAAATGTAGAAATAAGCGGTAGAAATAGAGAAATAAATAGAGAAGTGAGCGGTAGAAATAAGTAGACATAAGCTGTAGAAATAGAGAAATAAACGGGGGTTGCAACCCAGGAAAGGTTTGGGCAAGGGCAGCCAGGCCTACCTATAGTTCATAGTTAGAGGTAGAGAAATAAGTAGAAATAAGTGGTAGGAAATAAGCTGTAGAAATAGAGAAATAAGTAGAAATAAGCGGTAGAAAATAAGTAGAAATAAGCTGTAGAAATAGAGAAATAAGTAGAAATAAGTGGTAGAAAATAAGTAGAAATAAGCTGTAGAAATAGAGAAATAAGTAGAAATAAGTGGTAGAAAATAAGTAGACATAAGCTGTAGAAATGTAGAAATAAGCGGGGGTTGCAACCCAGGAAGGTTTGGGCAAGGGCAGCCAGGCCTACCTATAGTTCATAGTTAGAGGTAGAGAAATAAGTAGAAAATAAGCAGTAGAAAGTAAGTGGTAGACATTAGAAAATAAGCGGTATGAAATAAGCTGTAAAAAATAAGTGGTAGGAAATAAGCTGTAGAAATAGAGAAATAAGTGGTAGAAAATAAGTAATTAGGAGGTACAAAATAAGGTAGAAACCTCCTAGGTTTTGTTGAAGCCACTGTAAAGCCGAAGATGGCTGTGGTTGCTGTTGTTTAAGGAAGTAATTTTTAAAAATATATATTTTATTGATTTTTTACAGAGAGGAAGGGAGAGGGATAGAGAGTTAGAAACATCCATGAGAGAGAAACATCGATCAGCTGCCTCTTGCATACCCCCGACTGGGGATGTGCCCGCAACCAAGGTACACGCCCTTGGCCGGAATCGAACCTGGGACCCTTCAGCCCGCAGGGCGACGCTCTATCCGCTGAGCCACACCGGTCAGGGCAGTAATTTTTATTTTAGACCGAGATCGTAAGCTCTTGCAGCAGTTGCATTGTTTCTAGGCTTTGGTTATCTTTGTGCGACCAGATAGCTCCCTGGGACTTTGGGTCTGTGTGAGACGCCAGACTCAGAGTGGGAAGACTCCAGCTCTGCAGGACCGAGGGTTGCTCGTTGCCATGCAGCCGCGGCTAGAGAACGAGGCCGAGAAGGGACCAGACTTCACCTGTGCGGACGGGGCTGGTTTGACGGGGACTGGTGCGGACTCAGTGCCGAGGACAACCGTCCCAGCAGCCTGATCCAGGGCACTAGCTTTGCATCGGCGACATCCTTGCATCGGCGGGATATCAGCACGGAGTCAGCTGGAGAAGATGGCGACTGAGGCCGAGCAGATGTCAGAAAAGCAAGTGGAAGCTACGCTAGCGTTGGTGAACTGTCAGTTTTCTGAAAAATCTTGCGGAGCTAAATCTAAGGACTTTGAGTAAGATGTCCTGAAAACGTTAACATGTTTGTAGTTCGGTTTTGCATTGGTATTGCTTTGTTATTAGCCAGAGTTTTGTTCTCTTGTTAACATTGCTGTGTTTATGGTTTTGTTAAGTTTAATATTTCCTCCATGATCTTCAGCTTTATGCTGAATAATTTGTTTAGAGTTTTTTGGATAACGTAAATAGGCGTGTTTAAAAACAAAAGTAAAAGGGGGAGATATGGGGTGCGGCTACAGTGTTCAGACAGGTTCAAGCCTCGGACTGAGGAGAGGGCACAGTCCTCTCTCTCATGGCCACGTGCACGTCCCAGCTGGAGGGCAGAGCCCTCCCAGCACAATCATAGCCATCGGCCGTAGCTGTGAGCTTGAACCTGTGGTCCGAACACGTGGCCCCGCGTGCCTTGTGATGGAGTTCAGGTGCATGTAGTTGAGTGAGGTTGAAACCAACGAGAACGCTGGAAACAACGTGATCACGCCCTTACTTTGCCTCGTGGCATCTGCTATAAAATAAAGACTCAGCTTGTGGGCGCGGGCGCTGTCTCCTCATCAGGGAGCAGCGTCCCACCCAGACCCAGCTTTCATTCTCTTGTCTTTTCTTAATCCTTTCATCACCCCCACTCAGGATCACCCTTGGCTGTGCTGGCGCGGAACAGCCTCCCCCCCACCCCCCCAGCTTGCCCGAGACACACACCCTCCCTTTTACACTGAGGACTGGACAAGGGAGAGGATCACTAATCTCCCAGCAAGGGAATGCAGAGTCCCGGGTGGGCCTGGGTCTTCTCCCTCTCAGTTCATTTATTCAACAAATGTGTGTGTGTATCATCCAAGGATATTTTTCCGTTGATTTTAGAAAGAAAGACAGAGAAACATCGACGTGAGAGAAACACATCGATGGGTTGTGTCCTGCACGAGCACTGACCAGGGCCCAGGCCGGGGAGGAGCCTGCAACCGAGGTCCATGCCCTTGAACCGAATCGAACCCGGGATGCTCCGGTCCACAGGCTGGCGGTCTCTCCACTGAGCAACACCGGCCAGGGCTGTTCAAATATTTATTCCGCCGTGCCCTATGCCCTGGGCGCTGTTCTAGGTGTTGCTGCGTAAAACAGGCGAACATCTCTGGCCTCGTGGGGTCCCAGTGAGCGAGCGCGGGCGGCAGAGGGCGGGCGGCACAGTGAAGAGGATGGAAAGTGAGAGGCATCACTGCCGTCTGCGGTGAGCGGTGGGAACAGGCCGAAGGGGCACTTGCAGTGTTACACCTTCCATACGGGGGGCCGGGCCGGCTGTCCCGAGAAGGTACTATCTGAGCAGGGGTCTCAAGGAGGTAAAGGAGGAAACCAGGGTTGGAGTGCGGGGAGGAGTGATCTAGAAGAGGGAGCAGCAAATGCAAAGGCCCGGCAGCAAGGTGCTGTCGTGTGCCCCGCCAATCACAGCAGGACGCCTCAAGAGGTCGAATGAAAGTCACATTTATTGCAGTCCGCACGCCGAGGGGGCATTTCGCTCTCCCAGGTCTCGCAGTGATAAGATGGCCGCAGCACCAGATTTACAGGCAGCGATCACAAAGGTATTGATGACATCCCAGGGTTGGGAATGAGGACCCTGGTTGCACAAAGCAGTTACAGAAGCGAGATGGAGCTGATTAGTTATCTACAAAGATTAATTATAGTTTTGGGGTCTTGGGACCACTGAGTTGACAGGGAAACATTATCTGGAGCCCTCGGGTCTTGGGATAATTGTGCTGTCCAGGTTCCCAGGTACAGAGGAATGTGCTTTCTAAAACCAGTAAGATCACAATCAATGGGATATTCACATTACAATCAATAAGGCACTCAATCGAATGGGATGATTTATATAATTCAGAAAATCAAAATAACTTTTCTGTTGTTAAGCCAAACAGCAGGGTTAGAGTTAAACTCCAGTTTCTACCTGGGATGATTGCTACCGTACTTCAAAGGCTCCCTGCCGCCTGCAGAACAGCACGGAGGCCAGAGGGGCTGAGGCGAGTGGATGTTACATACGTGTATACGTGTCTGTAGAGAGAGAGAGAGAGGAGGACGCCCATATGGTGAAGCGCTATTTGGAGAACTTGAGTAAAGGGTACGACGAAGGGGTTCTTTGTACAATTCTGCAACTTTCCCAAGTAAGCCTGAAACGATGTCACACTAAAAAGTTAAAAGAGCCGAAACCGGTTTGGCTCAGTGAGGGTGCCGAGGGGGGTCAGAGGTCTGGCAGGGCAGAGAAAGGGAGAGGGGGGAGAAGGGAAAGGGGACGGGAGGAGAGGAAGGGAGGAGGGGTGGGAGGGCAGGAGGCGCTGCTGGGCTCACCAGGCAGTCCCATCGTGTCCCTTCCCCCCAGCCACCCCGCTGGGCACCTGGAGCTTGGCGAGGCAGCCCCTCCCTTCAGCCCAGAGGGAGGCTCCCCGGGGAGCAGCACAGCACCCTCCCCCCCTCCCCGCTCCCTCCCTGGACAGGGCTCCAGCCGCACAGCACCCTCCCCGCTCCCTCCCTGGACAGGGCTCCAGCCGCACAGCCTGGGGAGAAGGGCAGCGCCCTGAGGCCCCTCCAAGAAGCAGAACCGCCCCCCGCCCGGGGTGGCTCAGGGGTGGGGGTCGACCCAAGAGCCAAGCGATCACGGGTTTGATTCCTGGTCAGGGCACATGCCCGGGTGTGGGCTCGCTCCCCAGCAGGGGGCGTGCATATGGTGGCCTGTCCATGTTTCTCTCTAGTCCTCTCCCTCCCTCTCTCTCAAATCAATAAAAACATCTATAATAATAAAAGCGTAATATGCTAATTAGACCATACGTCCTTCCGGATGACCTTTCGGACAAAGCGGGGGGGCGGGGGGGTGCTACAAGGGAGGTCTGTGCTGGCAGCCAGGGAAGCCAGGACTCTAGTATTTAAATAATAATAAAGAAACCCGCACCCCTCCCCAGTTCTTGGACGTCACTTGGCCAGCAGATGGCACCAGGGCCACCACCTGGGGCACCACTGGCTGCACAAAGGCCCGATGGACCTGAAATAAGGTGGTTTTGTTCAGAACCAGGTTTAATTCTCGGGCGAGGGGCACGCCTGCACCGGTGTCTGCGAATGGGAAGCAAGCAATGGAGGTTTCTCCCTCTCCTGCCTAGGACAGGCCCCGGGTTCCGGCTGCTGGACGGGAGGGCCCGGCCGACGGGCCTCAGGGTGCCCCGGGCACCCCCCTGAGGCGTCCTCACCCTGGACTCGCAGTGAGGCTGGAGAGGGTCGCGCCCGGGGGCTGCCACGCCTGCGGGGTCAGGGCTGGGCTCCACTTGGACTCTCAGAGGCCAGGCGTCCCTGGTAGTGGGGCAACCTGTGTCCACACGGCTGGTTTCGAAGCATCAGGTGCGTGTCCCCACGGGCAGTGGTGCCACAGCCCCTTTCTCCACCCGACTTGGGCAAGGGCTGAGGCCTGGCTCTCTGCCCGCCCTGACCACGCGTAGGAGCCAGGGGGACGCGGAGGCCCAGCCAGGGCAGAGTTTTGCCCAAGGGCCGCCACCCTCCTTCCTCGCAACCCCCGGCCCTGGTGGAGGCTGTGCTTCCCCGCGCTCTCACGGAGGCGCCGCCGCCATGGGGCCTGGGGAGGTGCTGCCGGCTCAGTGAGCCGTGTGGCAGCCACGCTCACCTGAAGGGGGGCTCGTGCCTCCTGCCGGGGGAGCCCCCATGCCCACTTCCTGCTCCCTGCACCCTCCAACACCCCCCAGAGCCTCACCTGCCCCCTGCCCCAAACTCAGCCCCAGGTGGGCACATGCAGGGCGGGGCTTGGAGAAACCTCCTGCTGGACGCGGGAATCCTGCCCTCGCACTCCGCCCTCCGCCCTCCCAGGCTCCAGGCTCGCTCTCTGCAGACTCCGCTCAGCAGATGGGGGTCAGCCAGCCCACAGCCCCCTGGAGGGCAGAGCGGCAGGGGGCACCACCCTGTGCTGGTAGCCCAGCACCTTCCCTTACCAGCTCTGTGCCTGGGCTGTTCTTTTTTGTTGTTTTTTTTTTTAATATAGTTTTATTGATTTCAGAGAGGAAGGGAGAGGGGGAGAGAGAGAGAGAGAGAGAGAGAGAGAGAGAGAGAGAGAGACGATGATGAGAAAGAATAATTGACTGCCTCCTGCACGCCCTCTACAGGGGATCAAGCCCACAACCCAGGCAAGTGCCCTGACCATGAATTGAACCTAGGACCCTTCAGTCTGCAGGCCAGTGCTCTAACCACTGAGCAAAACTGGCTAGGGCTGGGTGAGGATTTTTTAAAAGATTTATTCTAGGTGTACCAGTTAATAATGAGGATTTTTTTCAATAGATGGAGTTACACATATCTTGATATATATGTGAAATGATATGTATGCTGTTTTGCTGTATTGACAACAAGCTTCAAAACTTCACATGTCAAATTTGCTGAAGGTGTTAACATCATAGATATTTTTACACTTAAAAATGTCGAATTTCGTGCCAAAAAAAAGAGCATTTGTGGGAAGTTTTAATTCATTACTTTATTGTGAAGAAAAGTGCTGCTGAAAGTGATCGTATACTTCGGGAAGCTTATGGTGAACATGCTCCATCTCAAGATACTTGTGAACGCTGGTTTAAATGCTTTAAAAGTGATGATTTCGATGTGAAAGACAAAGAACGTTCAGGTCAACCGAAAAAGTTTGAAGACCAACAATGACAAGCATTACTGGATGAAGATGCGTGTCAAACTCAAAGACAACTTGCAGAAAGATGAAACGTTGCTCAGCAAACAATTTCCAATCGTTTACAAGCAATGGGAAGGATTTTAGAGGAAGGAAAATGGGTGCCACATCAACTGAACGAAAGACAAATGGAAAACCGAAAAGTCATCAGTGAAATGTTGCTTCAGCGGCACAAAAGAAAGTCTTTTTTGCATCGAATTGTGACACGATGAAAAGTGGATTTATTTTGAGAATCCCAAACGCACAAAACATGGGTTGACCCAGGTCAACCACCAACATCGACTGCAAGGCCAAATCGCTTCAGAAAGAAGACAATGCTCTGCGTTTGGTGGGATCAGGAAGGTGTGGTGTATCATGAGCTTCTAAAACCAAGTGAAACCGTTAACACTGATTGCCACCGACAACAAATAATCAATGTGAACCATGCTTTGATTGTGAAATGACCAGAATGTGCCAGAAGACACGGCAAAGTAATTTTGCTTCATGATGACCCACCATCACGCACTTCAAACCAGTTAAAGACACGTTAAAAGATCTTGCCTGGGAAGCATGAACCCACCCGCCGTGTTCACCAGACCTTGCGCCTTCAGATGAGCACTTGTTCCGATCGATGGCACACGCACTTTCTGAGCAGCACTTCAAAACATATAAAGAAATGGAAAATTGGGTCTCTGAATGGTCTGCCTCAAAACAAGAAAAGTTCTATTGGGACGGTCTCCACAAATTACCTGAAAGATGGGGAATGTGTAGCTAGGGATGGACATTACTTTGAATAAAGCACCTTTGATGTTTCTCTTGAAATGATCATATTTTCTTTGATTACAAAATCCGCATTAACTGGGAAAAGGTCAATCCTCATTATTAACTGGTAAAGGGTCAATCTGCATTATTTTTTTTAATATTTATTTCATTGATTTCAGAGAGAAAGAGAAAGGGAGAGAGAGATAGAAACATCAATGATGAGAGAGAAACATTGATTGGCTGCCTCCTGCACGCCCACCTTGGGGATCAAGCCCGCAACCCAGGCATGTGCCCTTGGCTGGAATCGAACCCAGGACCCTTCAGTCCGCAGGCCGAGGCTCTATCCACTGAACCAAACCAGCCAGGGCCAATCCGAATTATTAACCAGTTGATAACTAATCTGCATTATTAACCGGTTAAGGACAATCTGATTAACGAGTTAATGGTCAATCCACATTATTAACTGGTTAATGGTCAATCCGCATTATTAGCCAGTAGAGGGTCAATCCGCATTACTAACCGGTACACCTAGTAAATGGACATCAAGCACAAGAACAAGGGTACTGCCCATCCCCGCAGCTAGGAAGCCGGGCCCGCCTCCCAGCCTTGTCCAGGGAGCAGCCGGGAGGGGACAGGGAGGGTCTCCCTGGGGAGGCTGCCGCCGTCACAGCCACAGGGACGATGAGCCATGGGTTAGCAGATGGGGCTTTTTCAGAGTCAGGCACAGGTTTCTGAAGGCTGACACCAACTTGTAAAATGTATGTCACATCGTGGATGTCAGCCTGGCCCAGCCGCAGAGGGGCCGTCTCTGTGCACGTGGCTGAGGGGCTGCCGCACACAGACTCCGTGTTCTGGAAGGTTCTTTGGGGTCAAACCAGAACTGCCAGGTGGAGACGGCACAGGGTCCTGCCGCCGGAGCCGGCCTCCTGGTGGCACAGGTGGGGTCACGGAGGCCCAGAGGGAAGGGACTTGCCCCCGATCAGCCAGGTCTCCTGCCCCCGGCTCAGGGCTCTCACCCACTCGGAGGAGCCGTTGCCCAAACCTGCTTGCTTCTTGGCCAATGGCATTTCAGAACATTGGCCAACAGTGGTGTCTGGCAAAGGAAGGGAGAGGCCCTTGATGTCACCAGCAGCCCTTGCACAAGGCAGCCCCAGAAGCACCTAAAAGGGACGGAAAGTGGCCGAGGGCGGAGAAGGGACCATGGCAGGGGCCTGGAGGGCGCTCGTGCTGGTGGCGGGCTTGGCGGCGATGGCCTGTGAGGCCCAACCCCGGCAGGGCCCCCAGGCGAAGATTGTCGCCCAGGCCTTGCAATTCTTCAACGCCGGGCGGCCAGGCCAGCCCCTCTTCGGCCTGCTGGAGGTCCTCCCAACACCCAGATCGGTGAGTGTCCGCGGCAGCCCGCGAGGGCGCCGGTGGGAGAGGCGGCCGGGCACGGCCCCACGTGCCGGTTAACATGAGCTGTGGTTAACGTGGTGCTGTTTCTCCCCCCGAAGGGAAGAAAGGCGGTCATCTCTGGCCGGGCAGTGCGCTAGCCGGGAGGTCTGGGTCCGGCCCCGGCCGGAAGGAGTGTGCAGACGGAAAAGGCCTGGTCTCCCCAGAGCCTCACGGGGCTTCGTGTCCCCTTCCCGCCCCACAGCCTCTCCTGGCAGGGAGCCGAGCGTGCAAGGCTGGTGTTCTATTTTTTTCGTTTAAAGTATTACATACAGTATTTCCTGTCTCCTTCCCCCACTGTCACCCTCGCCACCCCACCCCCAAGGCTGGTGTTCTTTTTGTTGTTTGTTTATCCTCACCTGAGGGTAGGTTTGCCACTGCTTTTTCAGGGAGAGTGGAAGGGGGGGGGGCAGGGGAGAGAAGGAGAGAGGGAGACATCGGTGCGAGAGAGCCACATCGACTGGTTGCGTCCCGCACGCTCTAACCACTGGGCCACCGCCAAGGCCAGGCTGGTATCTTGTTGCTGGTCACAGAGACGGGAAGCGGCCCCTCCGGGCCCACGGTCTCCGAGAGCTCCCCCCACCGCTGCTGCCTGAGGTCCTCGCCGTGGTGGGAAGCCGGGGCCTGGCTCAGCCCTTCCTCCGGGCTGCGCTGACCGCTGGGTGCCTCGGCTCCGTCCGCTGGGGGACTCACCGGGAGCTGCTCTTGCTTCTGCAGAACTCCACCTTCAGGACGCTGGCCAGGTTCAGGATCCAGGAGACGGTGTGCCTCTCAGAGCCGCAGCAGCCAGCGCCCCAGCAGTGCGCCTTCAGGGACGGCGGGGTGAGTCCCCCACCCCAGCAGGAGCAGGGGGTCCTCTCCTCTCCACTGGCCTGGGGGGGAGCGGGGGGTCTGTGTTCATCTCTGCCCACCTCCCTTGGCCACGCGAGGTTTCACTGTAGGAGCCTTTTCAGAAATGTTTTCCCTATTGCTTTGTGCTTTCTTACTATAAATTAGTCCTTATTATAAAAGCAAAACATGCTGAAAATGACTAAATAGTCCTGGCCGGTGTGGCTCAGTGGATAGAGCGTCGGCCTGCGGACTGAAGGGTCCCGGGTTCGATTCCGGTCAAGGGCACGTGCCTGGGTTGTGGGCTCCGTCCCCACTGGGGGGTGAACAGGAGGCAGCCGATCCATGATTCTCTCTCATCAGTGATGTTTCTGTCTCCTTTCCTCTTTGAAATCAATAAAAATATATTTTTTTAAAAAATGACTAAATAGAAAAAGAATAAAGTGGGACTATAATGTACCTAAGGTATGAAATTAGAAAAATAACATTTTCTGATAGCAAATTAACAAACTGTGGAGAAGCAAAATAAAATTAGGTCAAGATCTCCCACAACCCCACCCCCAGGGTCGGACAGCCCTTCGTGCCCGCACACATTTCAGCGGCTCAGTCGAGGGCGGCATCCCTGAGTCACCGACGAGCACGCCCTTCACCTGGGGGGGGGGGGTGCGTCTAGCCCGCGGGGGCCCTGGGTCACCCTCATCTTGCAGCTCTGGCTTGGGAGGATGAGGCACACGGCGGGTGGGCCGTGGGGTGGGGGCCTTGGGCCTGGATCCGCCTCCAGCCCCTTCGCTCGCTGCCACGCAGGAGGTGCGGAACTGCATGAGCGCCTTCGGCCGGTTGGGCCGGTGGGGCCGTCAGCGCATCCTGTTGGTCGACTGCAGCCCAGGCCCGGAGCGCCAGCAAGAGGTGAGCCACTGGCTTGGGCACATGGGGCCTCAGTGTCCTCGTCTGGAGAATGGGTTGATCGGGATCAAGCCGTCCTCCATGCCGGTTCTCGAGGGATTCTGAGGACGGCGGGTCATTTGGCACAAGGGCAGGGGCAAGACCGGTGGTTGGGGCCGGGGGTGCTGGGAGCCGCACCTGCCTCCTGGGCAGGACGCTGGCTCTTGGGAACCGACCCTCCTCTCCAGCCCGCACTTGGGGGGGAGGCACCACGGAGGTGCAGCCTCCTGGCCGGTGAGTGGGGAGCGAGGGTGGAAGCGAGTCCCGAGGCCCAGGCCGCCCAGGCCCTCTGGGCGCACCTCCAGCCCCATCGCCGACGGCTGCCTGGGCCGCAGTCTCTTCATCGGCCTGGAGAGGAGCCCAGGCAGGACGGGAAGGGGTGACAGTCCGTGAGGGCGACGGGCGGGCGGTGACCACAGCGTCCCTTCTGCAGGACTCGCAGGAGCAGCCGGAGGCGGAGGCTCCACCCCCCGAAGAAGCCGCTTCAGACATCGACCGCTCCCAGCTGCCCCCTGTGGCCAGGAACTTGTATGACAATGCCGTCAATGACATCATCAATAACATCCTGAGGAATATCTAGGGCCGGGCAGGAGGGGCGCCCGCATCCCGCCATGACCTCCCCTCCCACCGCCCACAGCACCCCCTTCGCTGCACAGTCCCCCGCACGCCTCTGCTTCCGCACACCTGCTGCCCTCTGCTCGAACGCCTGCCCGTCCTGTGTCTAGCTGTGCCCGCCGGCGACAGCGGGTGGGGGAATGGGCTTCTCAACCAGGTGCTCCTGGGAGGACAGTCCTTCTGCAGGACCCGGCACCCCCGCCCCCGCCCAGGCCCTGCACATCCGCAGGCATTGCCACGGGGTCAGCCCATCCTCAGGGGAGAGGCTCAATAAAGCATTTCTGACAGACGACCGAGTGCCGGTGTGAATGAATGAAGTGTTAGCTGGGCCAACTGGACTCGGGGCGAGGAGACCCATGAGGCAGGCCCCGGGGCGATTCCACTCGCGTCATGGTCCTTGGGGTGGGGACAGGGACGATGGAGAGCACACGGGATGCGGGCCGAGGGGGCGTGTGAGGGCCCTGGAGGCCCAGGGAGGCAGTCATCGGCCGCCTTTAGTTCCTTTATGCCTCCCCCTCATCAGAGCTCCAGGCAGCACCTCTTCCCGACCCCGACTTTACGTATCAGACGCCTCCTGGGCCCTCCTGCAACGTCCAAAGGGTGTCACACACTCAGCAGCTTCCCTCCGTCCATCCCAGGGCAACCGCCTCACCCCGGCCCCGACCGGCGCCCTCGGCTGGGCTCTCACCAGCCTCGGCCCCGGCTTGGTCTTGGCACCGGTGCACCTGAGCTCCTAAAGGAGAAAACCTCTCAGGAAACGGGGCGTGGAGCCCGGAGACGCCAGCAGAGCGTCCAGTTCCCTCGCACCTCCTGGGCGTGGGGTGTTCGCTCTCTGAGCGGCAGTAAAAGCCGCGTGTGCGCCGCTGGGGGAAGGGGAGTGGGCTCTGTGCCAGCGAGGGGGGAGGCCAGGGCGCGGCAAGAAGGGAGCCGGAGCGCAGCAGCCCCTCCCGCGATGGGGTGTCGCTCCCCGGAAAGGGCGTCCCTGCCGGCGGGGCCGTGACCTTCCCCACAGCTCGGAGCCCAAGGAGGACCTGCTGCCTCTTCCGTGATCTGCACACGGGGTCTGCTCGTCCCCTCGCTGCCAAAGCCCACCCCAGGCCCCGGCCGCAGACCACACCCGGTGCGGGGGCGGGACTGTCCCCTCAGGCGGCCTTGACCTGGGCGCAGGGGTGACCTCGGCCCCGCGGTGAGCCGGGCCAGGCGTCTGACGCAGGGGCTTTATGCCAGCTGCCCTCTCCGTGGGCCCCCCCGAGGCGGCCACGTGGGCGTCAGCACGTGTTCATGTGTGAGCACGTGCTGGTGGGGGGCGCGTGGGACGGGCATCCCCTTCCAAACTCGAACACGGATCGCTGCCGTCTGTCACCACGCAGAGGGCGAGCCCGGCCCGACGCCGACTTGTGGGAAAGTGTGACGTCTCAGTGTCCAGACCCAGCAACCGGGGTCAGGAAGGCAGGTCTGGACCGTGGCTGCGCGTGGAGGAGTGAAAAGGAAACGCGGAGTCCAGCTCTCCCACGGAAACTGCCTCGCCCAGGGCGCCGGGCTCCGGGAGGGCCCACACGTCAGTCTGCGGTCTGAGAACTTTCCGTGAAGCTGGAGCGAACGGGGAGCGGGGCGGTGATGGAAGGAGGCCCGACTGGGGTGAACGCCGTACCATACACCCACGATGCAGTGCCCCCGGAGCCCATACAGCTTTAGTAACCAACGTCACCTCCCCGAATTCAATTACAAAAATAAACTAACGAGCGTTCCAGTGACTGCGTGCACCACGGCCGCGCCTCTGGCCTGGAGCGGGAACCGGGAGCGAGAGGCCTGGCCGGGGTCAGCGGCCACAGGCCACGGGGCTCGGAGTCCGATGGCAGCGAGGGGCGGGCGATCCGAGAGAAGCGGTGACCTGGACAGGAGCACGCAGGCAACACGCCAGGTCGTCTTCCGCATGTTTTTCACCAAAACCCGTTCGTATAAAATGCACGCGTCTTTCCAAAGACTGCTTTTGCTGTATCTGGCTGCTTCCTTATTTTCACAGCATATTTTTACTTTGTTCTGTGTTTTTCAATTAATCACAATAAAAATATGATTTGCTAATAGTATTTAAAAAATGAATCAGGAAAGGGCAAGACGATAGAAGTGTGCTCTTTATTTCTCTTTGGTTTCTTAACACATGCGCTCTATAAATAAAAGGAAGTGAGATTTCTGGGAAACAGTAAATTGGGGGGTGGGAGGAGGAGAATCTCTCCCTGCTCCCACCTTTGTGGCCAAGTCAATGGCTGGTCTTCAGCTCCCATCTCGGCTTTGATCGCAGATGAAACACGTGCTTTCAGGGGGAACGCCCAGGACACAGGTCACAGCCCTCTGCTCCGGGCTGGGCGAGCCCCGAGGCCCTGAGCACAGCCGTCAGGCCGGGAAACCCCCTGCACGTCTCCGGGGTGACGGCTCTTCTCACCGTGCTGCTGAGACGGCGCCGGCAGCACAGGGCAGACCAGCTGCTGGCAAACATGCCCTTGGACTGAGGGGCTCAGCGTGTAAAACTGCCGGTGGGTGTGCACCTGCGCTGAGCCGGGTCCAGGCCTGGCTCCCTCTCCCGGCAAGCGCTCTCAGTCAGCAGTGCATGTCGCCGGGGAGGCGGGAGGGACGCGGGAGGCACGCGGGAAGGCCCTACAAGGGCAGCAGGTCTCGGGAAATGAGCCACCCCCGGTGGCAGCCTCCGGGCCAGCCTCCTAAGGACCGGCCAGGCCCCCGCCTTGGCCCACTGACCGGTTCTTAGCGCGTCACCATCAGGCTTGTCAGTGCTACTTCAAGTTCACAGAAGAAGGGGCTGATGAGAATCAGACGCGCACCACACACCCCTCTCCACCAGGAATGCGGACCCGCCTCCCCGAGGCCACCTCAGGGCCAATGAGAGGGTGGGGAATGTCAGAGCTGCCCCAGGGCTCAGCTCAGCCGTATTGATTGTTGTCGTTAAAAAATCATGTTCAAGTGCTTGTCCCAGAGGCCCAGCGCCCAGGTGGCAGGCACAGGGCTTTCCCTCCGGACACCTGGCGACTGCTCACCCTGCGGACCTCGCAGGCGGAAGACGACTCCGGCCCCACACTGCTCCCTGCCAGGCACCCAGCCTCCGGGGCCGCCGGGGAGACGGGGACCCGAGGCCCGTCCTGCACTAAATACTGGCAGCAGGCAGAACACCAGCTCCGGCAGCAGCAGCTGAAGGACGGCCCCCCTGCCCCGCGCTGGTGACCCAGGGGCCTCCTGTGTGCCCGTGAGGTCCCATCAGGGAGGAGGGAGGGACAGTGTCCTCCAGAGCCCTTTGCTCAATCAGGGGAAGAACTATAAAGCTTGTTCTTTGCAGCAGCAGGAGTCCTCCGGCCTTGACTCTTCCCCTGGGAAAGCCGGCTCTGCGTGCGAGTCGAGGTCCGTCTGCTGGTCAGGCTGCCGAGGGCGCAGGGAGGCCAGGCCCTGGGCTGCCGAGGGCGCAGCAGCAGCGGACGGGCAGGGCGGGCAAGGCCACCAGACCGAGCCCTCGGCCGGCTCTGGAGGCAGGCAGAGCCCCACAGGCTTCACCACCAGCCTCTAGTGAGAACGACAGACGGGCAAGCGAGAGTCTGGCCAGACCGACGGCTTCCTGCTGGTCGAATACGGAAGGAATGAAAGGTGGGGAGGGGAGTGCGAGTGAGCCAGGGCGGCCGTGGCGACCACAGGGGCACCGGGAGCCTCCAGCAACCAGCTGGGCGCTCCCCCTGCAGGAGCTGCGGCAGGTCAGCCGACTCACTAAGCCTGCGAGGAAGAGTCCTCTGACGATGGGTGTGAAGACGACCGAGGAGCACCTTGCTGCAGGGCCCGTCGTGCGCGGATTCGACACGCGGGGCCAGAGGGAACCCCCGTGCTGTGCGAGGCTCAGGACCGGGCCCAGATGTGGAGCGGTCACCCCCCTCTACTCGGTGGGTGGTTTTCTGTTTAAACACGATTTCCTTTCAGTGTCTCTCTCTTTTTTTTTAACATTTTTTTCTTGCAAAAAATGTTTACTTAAAAAAAAGGTATTTTTCTTTCCAGTTTCTTTCAAGTGTTTCTTTAAATTTCCTTCAGCTTCTTTCAAGTATCTTTTTTTCCTTCTGCTTCTCCCGAATAAGATGAAAGAGACCTCACTGAGACCCCAACAGCAGACAGGAGAGCTTCTGTGCACCCTGCTCTCCCAGGAGCAGGACAAGGCCTCTGCCCCGATGGAAGGAGGCGCCTGGCGCGAGCCCCCGGCCCAGGCGGCGTCTCCAGAGGTGTCATCCTCTCCCAGCCACACCCGCTTACAAGGCGTGGCCACTGCGGCTGCCCGTCAGACCGGCGGCTCTGTGGCCGGAGAACAGCAGGTGAGTGTCAGATGGAGCCTCCTGCCAGGCTGGCTCGGAGCTGGGCTTGGACGGGCCTGGGCGTGTGACCACAAGCAGCCGCTGGCACCAGCTGTGAGGCCCAGAGGCACCTGCCAGGCTGTGCGTCTTGGTGCCCTGGGCTCGGAGGGCACAAGGGCGGCGAGCGAGGGAGGACTGCGCACCCGGGAACCGCCCCTCGGCTCCCCTGCGCCTGCTGGTCGCTGGTCCCCCTCTCCGGCGGGATGCCCCTGGAAGGAAGTGCCCACGCTGGTACCTGACCCCGACCCCACCACGTCCCACCCTGCGCCTTAGACAGCGAGGACAGGAATGCAGCCCACCCCGACCCCGCCCTCGTGGCACGCCATGGGGGCCGTGAAGGCCCAGCAGTCCGTCTCCGGGTCGTACATCTCCACGGAGCTGAGGTTCGACTGTCCGTCATAGCCCCCCACGGCGTAGAGGCGCCCACAGCTGGCCACCAGGGAGACGCGGCTGCGGCGCGTGAGCATGGGGACGAGGAGGCACCACTGGTCGGCCGCGGCGCTGTACACCTCGGCGCTGCTGAGGAAGCCGGAGCCATCGTAGCCGCCGCAGACGAACATCTTGCTCCCCAGGGAGGCGGCCCCGTGCCGGCAGCGCTTGTTGAGCATGCCGGCCGCGGGGTGCCAGGTGGCCGTGTGGTGGTTGTAGTGCTCCACCTGCAGCAGGGAGAGAGGCACGGCGGTCAGCCGAGGCTCAGGCCGCCGGTGCACGGAGGCCCACGTGGCGTCAGATGGGGGGGGTGGGGATCGGAGAGCCCTGCAGCGCGTGCCTGGCTCTGACGCCGTCTCCTCAGTGGTACCCCTGCCCCTGGGTTTTCAGGGACGGGGCAGAGCCTAGACCAGTGATGGCGAACCTATGACACGCGTGTCGGAGGTGACACGTGAACTCAATTCTTTGGGTTGATTTTTCTTTGTTAAATGACATTTAAATATGTAAAATAAATATCAAAAATATAAGTCTTTGTTTTACTCTGGTTGCAAATATCAAAAAATTCTATATGTGACACGGCACCAGAGTGAAGTTAGGGTTTTTCAAAATGCTGACACACCGAGCTCAGAAGGTTCGCCATCGCTGGCCCAGACCGACCTTCCGTCTGCATTTAGGGCTGCTCTGCGGGGAGTGACAGCGGACGCGGCGGGTCCCCTGAACCCGGCCAGCACTGAGGGGCCCTCGGAACCAACCACTAGTGATCGGCTGCTGAGGTTTTATTTCCAACAAATGGGGCCGAAGCCCACAGCTGCCTGCAAGGCCGCGCTGCCTGTAGCCCACCTGCTTGGGGCAGCGCTCTCGGCAGCCGCATGCGGGTCTCCACGGAGACTGAAGGGGCGCACTCTGCCTCCCACGCTCAGGACTTGAGGGCGGCCGTGGGTGGCCCGGAACCCCACTAGGCGAGGCCTCTCCCAGCAGTGGGGGGGCTAGTCTGTTCCCGGGGAACTGCCTTTCCCAGTCGCTCTCAAGGACGGAGCAAGGGCCCAGCCCAGGAGCCCAGACTCACGCTGTTGAAGATCTGCAGGCCGTCGTGGCCGCCGGACACGTATATCCTGCCCTCGAAGACCGTGACCCCGGCAGCACTGCGACTGGAGCTCATCGGGGTCACCACTGTCCACCTTCAGGAAGAGCCAAAGCAGGAGGGGTGCTGTGAGATCGGGGTCCCTGCCCCCAGGGGCCTTAGAAGGCTCGGGCTCTGCGCTGTGCTCCCCCCGCCCCCGCACCCACCTTCCCCGCGAGGCCGCCCCCGGCCTGAGCCCGCAGCCGTCTCTGACCCTTGAGGCGCTCACAGCAGCAGGCGCGGACCGGCCTCCCCCCGACCGGCCTCCCCCGGACCGGCCTCCCCCGCCGCTCCCCCCGCCCTCCCAGGTCTTTCCCGTGGGCGCCCCCTAGTGGCTGTCCTGGGGAACAGCAGCTTTATGGCCTCTTCTCCCTCATCTGTGTTCCTTGGCAACCAGTTCCCGGCTGGTTTGCTCCTGGGCTTGCCTGTCCCCACCCCCTGGATCTGAGTCCCCCCACCCCCCAACCACCGCAGCCTCCTTACAGGGGCCTGGCCGCAGGCCTCTCCCCCTGGGACCCTGAGCAGCACGCCCAGGGGCTCCCCCTGCTTCCTCGAGGCAGAGTCCCCGCTGCCTGGTGTGGCTCCTCCCCACGTGGTCCTGGTCTCCTCGCCGCCTCCGTGCCCTGCCCCACGGGCAGGCTAACCCCCGAGACCCCTTCCTGCCGCCTCCCTGTCTCCCGAGCACCCCCAGACCCGCCATGGCTCGGCCCGCCTCTCCCCCGCCTGAGGGCGGAAGGCCTTCCCCACGCTGTGCCCAGGGCCGCAGCCAAGGCCCCGGGAGGACGACGGTGGGCCCAGCAGACGGTGCTACACAACAGGCTTAGATGCCCTGCTCGCTCCGATATGTAACAGATTAAACGAATGAGGTATTGGCTTAAAACAGTGGTTCTCAACCCCCCTAATGCCGCCACCCTTTAATACGGTTCCTCATGTTGTGGTGACCCCCAATTTCATTGTTACAAATGTAACATCATTAAAGCATGGCGATTAATCACAAAAACAATATGTAATTATATCTGTGTTTTCCGATGGTCTTAGGCGACCCCTGTGAAAGGGTCGTTCGACCCCCAAAGGGGTCGCGACCCACAGGTTGAGAACCGCTGGCTTAAAAGCACGATGAATCCATCCTACTAACGTGCTGATGTTGTTACATAACGTGAGAAAATTCAAATACCGAAATGAAAAAATTGGGGCTGATAATTGCACAAGATGGGCCCGCAGTTACATAGATGAGGCGAACAGACACCACGTTTCCAGCTCAGCTGACCATGTCGCCCTTACATTCCCCCCATCATCCTACCCCTTCCGGAGTGCCGCCCGCCGCCCCTCGCCCCTCGTCCTCGCCGGCATTTCCACCATCATGGCTGAGTGGGCTGTCTCCAGGGTCTTTTTCCCTCCCTCCCTCCCTCCCTCATTAAGCAGAGGTCACTAAGGCCTACAGGCCGCAGGCACTGCAGGGCTACAGGCAGGGCAGCTCCGCCCTGAGCGGCCTGACTTCCACGTCAGCTCGAACCCTTTACCCCAGGTCCAGCCAGCCCAGGGGCCGGGGGCGGGTCCTTACTTGTCCGTCTCGGGTGAGTAGGTCTCCACAGAGTTGAGGGAAGAGTTGCCGTCGTAGCCCCCACAGACGTAGATCTGCCCGTCCAGCACGACCGTCCCCATGGCGCTGAAAGACAGTCCGCCCAGGGGCCTCAGCGTCCGGCGCCTTCCTGCGTCCCAGACATAAACCCAACCACCAACCCTCCTCGAGAGCAGCCTAAACCCAGGACGGGGCAAGTCAAGGTGGGAGCTGAGGGAGGACGCTGCCCTGGGCTCCCCCCCTCTCATCCCGACTGCGGTTTCCTGCCCTCCTCACGCCCTCCTCACTCCGCAGGCCTGATCCTCTCACATGCCCGCCCTGCCGCTGGCTGTGCTCCTGCTCTGACTGGCCTGTAAGGTCCTGGTCCGATTCCTTGCTCTCCTCCTCAAAAGCCACCTGATCCCTCAGCAAGAATGCCTCTCCGGCCTCACGCTTCCTCAGGGAACCCGACAGTGTTGTGTGAGGTGCCTGTACATACAGGCCTTGGCGTGTTTGGTGTTACCATGATCCTCCCATTCAACTCACTGTCAAGTTCGACAAGCGTGTTTTCAGTGCACACACGGCCCTGCATGGCCCTGACCTGCCGCAGTGGGAGAGGGAACAGCTCCTGCAGCTGCGCATCAGGACAGGTGTCAGGTGCCCTATGCGGCCCTGTCCCCCCCCCCCCCCCCCAGGAAGCAGCACCATCGTCAGGCACCAACAGCGGCTCCTGTCCAGCTGCCGTGAGACACGCCTCCTCCGTGCTGTTCGCAGGGCCAGCTCCGCCAGCACCAAGACCCCAGGACCCCAGGACCTGGCGTAACCATGCAATCTGCTCCACATGGAGCCTCGGTAAGCGACAAATGCCGACTCCCGTGTTCACCCGAAGCTGGAGGAGATTCTCGGTAAATCCTGGCGTCTAACAGGAACGTTAAATACCAGGCCCCACTGCACAGCACATCAGAGCGTCCACACAAGGCCCCTGAGCAGTGCCCGCCGGCGCTCGTGGTGTATGCTGCCACGTGCCCCTGCTCGCCCAGCATGGCGCCCCGATGCCGCGTGCGTGCCTGCGGGTACCTTCGCTTGCTGTTCATGCTCGCCGCCCGGGCCCACGTGTCCGTCTCTGGGCTGTAGACCTCCACGGTGCTCAGCCGCAGCTGGCCGTCGTAGCCCCCGATGGCGTAGAGCAGCCCGTTCACCACAGCCACGCCGACGCGGCTGCGGGCGGTCGTCATGGGATGGCACTTCTCCCAGCGATTGGCGAGGGGGTCGAACACTTCCACCACGTTCAGGGAATCACCTGCATAAAAATTTGCTACTCACATTAAACACATGACCCCCCTCGTTTGCCTCACAGCTGCTGGGTACTGGTTATTGGGGTGTGTAACGTGGCTCTATCGGCGCTTCAAGCTGGAAGGGCCCACTGAGAAGTTCCAGCCCTGATAACCTCAAAGCTCAGCCTCGAAGGGAATTAGAATCGGATGGGAGGCGTTACTTCCGAGGGAGGGAATGGGTGCTCCACCTGCTTACAGGCCCAGTGAAGGCAGGTGGATGCAGAGTTCCCCAAGCAGGAGGCAGGCCCCGGGAGGGTGTGGGCTCCAGCGTCCACGTTCCCTCGCTAGCCGGGACCCTGGGCAAGTGGCCTGGGGTCCTGTCCTCTGCTCGCTCTCGAGGGCAGAGCGGCCTGAGGTGAGGGGTGTGATCTGTCAGTCACCTGCCAAGTGCTCGGCAGCGGGTGATACTCCGGCCTCACCTTTTCCTCAGGCTTTTGTGGGGGTCAAATCACACACGTGCCCCCCCTTATCCTGCTCCGGGCACTCGGCTGTGCCACACGACAGGTCCCTGCTGAGACCTTGGAGGCCACAGACTAGTGCCCCCCCTCGTGAACTTTCATTTAAAACAAAGCTGCCCGGACCCCCCCCCCCGCCCCCCCCCCGACCTGCTGGCGCTGTGGCAAGGCCTGGCCCTCACACCGGAGACCAAGCTCCCTGTCACTGCACTGCCCGGACCAGGTGTCCTGCCTCCCGACTAAATCCCTCCGGCCTGCGATGGGGCCCGGGCGCGGCGGGGCGGCCCACGGAGCTCCCCCAAACCCGACCGTCTTGATACGAGAGCTGCCACCGGCACCCGGACGGTAAAGCGGGTGCGTCACACGGAGCGTAAGAGCGGCCCACGTCCCGTGTCTGCCCTTCTTGGGTGACGTGCTCGCAGTCGAACCCCAGGGATCCGTTTGACCAAATGGGGTCAGTCAGCCAGGGGTCAGAGCTGGGTCTCTGGCTATGTCCTATCGAGGGCTGAGCCCCTCCATGGCCAGCGGGTATCCGGGGGAGTGCTGGCTCAGGAGTCAGGACCCACGATCCAGGCCCTGCTCGGCCAAAGCCAACTGTGAGGACGGGGGACGGTGAGGGGCCAGGCCTCAGGCTTTCTAAAGGCTCTTTAGCTCAATATTCTGGTCAATGGTATCAACACCTGACTTGCTTCAACTGCAGAACAATTAGATAACACCCAGATGGGCCAGAGGGGTGGCACGCACGGAGAGGAACCAGAGGGCAGGCGAGGCTGTTTGGTGCTCCCTTACCCTCGAGTGCAAGGCAGGGCTCTGCGAGGGGGAGCTGCAAGGTACCTGCTGAGTTGAGGCCTCCCACGGCGTAGATGAGGCCAGCGATGGACGTGCAGCAGCGAGGCCGCGTTCGGAAAGCTGGCAGGTGGGGCCGGCGCTCTGGCATGAGGTGATAGTCCTTTGCTTCGTCCACCAGGTCCCTGGAATGAGTGTGAGATGCTAGGACAGCAGGCATCCTCCCAGTGGGTCCACGCTCCCATTTCCAGGCCTGGTCCCCCCACCTCCACCCGCAGGGGACCCTGGGCGAGCCCTGGGCAGCCCCACCCTGCTCACCGGCACTTGTGGCAGCATCGCACCAGGTCCTCCTGCTGCACTCGGTCCGACAGGAACTGGGGCCGGCAGAGGGGCAGCCGGACATTGGACAGCAGCTCGGGCAGGCAGGGCCCCCTCTGCTCCCGGTCGTACCTGACCCAGGCCAACGCGGCTTCAAAGACCTGCCGAGACAGGGTGGACGCTCTGGTGGCGGCTCTTCCCAGTCAGAGGCCACACCCCTACACCCCGACCTAAGGCCCGCCCTCCCTACGCTGGGGCAGTCCCTGGGCTGTTCCATCGTTCCGACTTGTCTCCTGAAGCCACTGTCTTCTCTCTACTCCCCCATGGGGCTCCATCTCGGAACGCAAGCCTGGGGGACCATGACCGTTCCCGGCTTTCACCGTGACTCTCTAGGGCAGCGGTTCTCAACCTGTGGGCCCCGACCCCTTTGGGGGTCAAACGACCCTTTCACAGGGGTCGCCTAAGACCGTGGGAAAACACATCTATAATTACAGATTGTTTTGTGATGAGTCACTGTGCTTTCATTATGTTCAATCTGTAACAATGAAGTTGGGGGTCCCCACAACAGGAGGAGCCGTATTAAAGGGCCGCGGCGTCAGGGAGGTGGAGAACCGCTGCCCCAATGGAAATCTGTCAGTGGAACATTTCTGTATCGAAACAAAGTCCCTGTTCACCCTCCTTCCTGCCGCTCCTGCACCTACTCCCCCCCCCCCCCCGCCCAGGCAGGCTGGCTCCCCGCCCACACGGCCCCTTCGCCTAGAACGCCCTCCTCTCCTCCTCCTCATCTCAGCCGGCTCCCCTGTCTTAAGGTCTGGCTCAGGCCCAGGCTCCCAGGAGCTGGAACAAGTCAGAGCGAATGTGCGTGGAATTACCAGCATCTCCCTTCCCACCCGCCCGCCCCGGCGTCTGGGTGGGCCCTGAAGGCCTGCCCTCCTGCCAAAGCCTCACCCCTTGTGCTGAGATGCGTCCCTTCTCACCCGCCCGAGGCCATCACCCCAGCAATCACTCTCTCTGTTCTCCGACTGTCAATCTTCCCTCTTCTGGAGAATTCCCACCGGCAGTCCAACTGCACATGTCATTCCTCTCATTTGAACCAAACAAACCCCTCCTGACTTCCTGTTTCCCACTGGCGACTGCCCCAAGGCTCGACTCTCGCTTAGAGAAAGACGCTTTCAGAAAGTGAGCTATGCTGTTCCCGGTTCCCCTCCGTGAGTTCTAACAGTGAAGACGGGAAATAGCCCGGACCTCCGAGGATAAGGAAGCGATGGAACGCTGTTTAGACACTAAAACGCATGAAGGCCCTGGCTGGTTGGGCTCAGTGGATAGAGGTCGGCCTGCGGACTGAAGGGTCCTGGGGTCAATTCTGGCTACGGGCACATGCCCGGGTTGTGGGCTCCATCCCCAGTAGGAGGTGTGCAGGAGGCAGCCAATCAATGATTCTCTCTCATCACTGATGTTTCTCTTTCTCTCTTTCTCTCTCCCCCCCCCCCCCTGAAACCAATAAAAATATATTTAAAATAAAAGGTGTAAAGTTTTCATGAAACATGCACATGATATCGTACAACAAACGCACCATAAACTGTGTACGTATCACGATCTTCATTTTGTTAAAACAATAAGGGAAGACCAGGAAGCGCAGCCGCCCACCCCGCGGGCAGCCTGCCCGGCCACAGACCTGCTCCTCCGACGCCACGTTCAGCTCATCGCGAGACACCAGCTCCAGCACGCCCTCCAGGGGCAGCCCCAGGAACTCCTCCGACACGGACACCTCCACGAAGTGCTGGTGGACGAAGCTGTTGGCCGCGTCGTACAGCACAGCGCACATCATCGTCTCCGCAAACTGGCGCACACCCAGGCAGTTTTTGGGGTGAAGCCTTTCGCATAAGAAAAAAATGGCAAAAATAACGAGACATCAGCTGTCTCTCGGATGCGCTGTGGATACACACTGAAGGCAGGCTTTCCCTCGGGCTCTGCTCGGGGCCTGGTGCGCTGCGCCTCTGGGTGGGAAGCAGCTCTCAGGAGAGAAGAGATCGGGTGCTGGAAACCCGTCTGCTTTCCTTCGGCTGCCGACGTCCCTGGTTGAGTGGGCACCTCTGGCCGCCAGGATGAGAGCTTAAACCCGAGAAGTGACTCTCCAACCTCAGGACCTTACAGGTTTCTATGTTTACACAGAAGGCCCGATGGGTCCAACTAGTTAGAGCCCCAGAAACAGCCCCAGGCAGCTACCCCCATGGAGCCCAGCGCTTAGCCAGGCCTGTGTCCTTTCTCCAGAATCCTAACACTGCAGAGCAGTCAGGGCTGTCATTTTCAGGTGGAAAATGAGGCTTAGAGAAGCTATAAAGGACGTAATTGGGGCACGAAAAACGGCTCTGGTCTAAAACTGTTCTAAGCATGTTTTAGGGACACTACCCTGTAACCGCCTGGATCCAGGGTGACGGCGATGCCCGCCACCGCCCCTAGGTGGAGCTGTTGTCCCCTGAGAGGCTGGCCACTTCATCCTTCCCAGGGTGCCTACTCAGCATTCTCCACATTCCTGGGGACAGAAACTGAATCCAGGCTGCGTCCTTAAGCCGCTTACAAACGAGTAGGAGAGACAGTGTCTGCCCCAGCCTCGACCTGCAGCCCTCCAGCCTGCCCAGAAGGCACCCAGGGCAGGCTCCCGCCAAGCTCTGGGACTGCGGGTCTCCACCTGCCTCACCAGGAACCCACGCACCCCGCACCCAGGAGAGCACCTCATGTTGGGCATCGCTGCCCGGGTCACTAAGACCAGCTGCACACAGCCGTGCCCACGAGCGCCACCGGCCGGTGTGGCTAGCAGGGGCGGCCACAGAGCTTAGTGAATTGGGTTGGTGGAGGTGAGAGGGAGAGGTCAGCTCTAAGAGGGAGGAGGCTCAGAGGGCAGAGCTGAGGCGGGAGGAAGGCTGGTCTTCAGGCCGGGAACCTGCTGGTCAGAGTGGTCAGGTGCAGACCAGGCCCTGGAGGGCACCAGGCACAGGAGTGCTCGGTGCCAGCTCGCCTGCCTGTGTGTAGCCCAGCACTGACCCTCATGTCCACGCCTCTGTGGGTAAAAGGCAGCTTTTACCTTATGACTAAGAGCTCTGCCCGCTTCTGGGGGGGCAGGGGGGAGACTGCTCAGTCATCAGAAGGGCACTGTCGAGTGCTGGGCGTAGGACAGAGGTGAGCCCAGTCCTCCCCTAAAAGAGCACAGGGGACCGAAAGCCCCAGGAGGCGGCATCTGGGTGGGCTGTTAAAGAGCTGAAGGGGAAACAGGATGGAGACGTCCAGGAGGGAAGGATCGGAACAGAGGCGGTGTCTGTGGAACGGTCAGGGAGCACCGACTAAACCAGCGCGGTGAGAACGGTCGGCTCAGTTAGCAGCTGGTCAGCTTGGGGAGGGAGGGCCAGGAGAAGAGGGACATGTCAGGCCCAGGGAGAGAGCAGGCAGGGTCTGCTCGCCGTAAACCATGTTCCTCAGGGGTTCAACCCAAAGGGCTGGGCACCGCCTGGTACTGCTTTCAAGAAAGGTCGTTTCTGCAGAGTGCCCTCCCAGCTCACTTCTTCCTCACACTCTGTGCCCCGAAGACTCGGCGAACTGGCAGGGGCTCCGGAAATGAAAAGGTCACGCTCCCCCCAGGCCGGCCCATGCCCTCACCGTTCTTGGAGGAACGTGCAGCAGGCATCCTTGATGCTCTGCAGCTGCAGGAAGCTCGCCCCCATCAGCAATGACTGGACATTTTGCTGGTCGATGGCGAGGTGGCCGTTGTAGGCAAAGTTGATGAGAGCCTCCAGGGCGCTAGAGGGAAGAGGAGAGGTGCTCTTTAGAGACGGGTCTTCGCCCCCGAGACTCGGCCCTCAGTGGGCGGACAGTTCCGCCTGGGGAGACGGCCCCACCCTAGCAGCCATGACACCCTTGCCCTTGGAGAGCCTACTGAATGGGGTCCTTCTTCCCCGGAGCCAGACTGTCCTACTTCTGGTCTGTGTTGCCCACATAGTTTTGTTACAGAAAAGTTTAAAAAGAGAAAGCAGTCACCCCCATGTCACTACTGAGCAGGTCCATGGTGTCACCTCCCTAGGCCCTTTCATCCCTCTTTGCATAAATGGTGTAAATGTACTTAAGACTCACGAGGCCCTTTCCATGTTGCTACGCTGCCTTCACGTCTTGTTTTTAGTGGCTGCTATGCAGTATTCCAAAAGGTAAGCATGCTCACTCCCTTTGTTACTAGGTGTAACAGCTACGACCATCTTACTGCCATTATAAATCATGGTTGTGGACTATTATTTCTTGGGGATAAATTTCCAGAATGAGAATTCCGACATTTTCTTCTCTCCCACGATGCAGAGAAGAAAATCCAAAGTCCACCCCAGGCCTGCACGTGGCCTGGCTCCTCCACTGTACGACCTGTCACCTTCCACTCTGTCCCCCTCACTCACTCAGGGCCTCTGCATGGCTGCGCCCTCTCTTTGGAGGGCTCGTCCCCCAAGTGGCTCACTCCCTCACTTCAATGAAGCTCTGGGCTCAACGGCCACCTCGTCACAGAGACCTTCCTGGCCTCCCTGAATACACAGGCCCCTCCTCATGCACCCGCCTTGGCTCTGCTCTGCTCTCCTGACATCACGTTCACTTCCCGGCCAGCTCACGCATGTACCTGTCTATCACCAGCTCACGCGTGTACCTGTCTATCACCAGCTCACATGTGTACCTATCACCAGCTCACACATGTACCTATCACCAGCTCACGCGTGTACCTGTTTATCACCAGCTCACACGTGTACCTGTCTATCACCAGCTCACATGTGTACCTGTCTATCACCAGCTCACATGTGTACCTATCACCAGCTCACACATGTACCTATCACCAGCTCACGCGTGTACCTGTTTATCACCAGCTCACACGTGTACCTGTCTATCACCAGCTCACATGTGTACCTATCACCAGCTCACACATGTACCTGTCTATCACCAGCTCACATGTGTACCTATCACCAGCTCACACGTGTACCTATCACCAGCTCACGCGTGTACCTGTCTATCACCAGATTCCTCCACTGGAGTCAGTGCAGGAGAGGTGCTTCCGTGTCACCCCTCAGGCAGCCTCGCACACACGCAGGCTCTTGGCGGCCTGCGAAAGAAGCGCCTGCACTGTGCTTGGCGATTAGCACGGCTCCTGCAGACACAGACCTCGGAGAAGAGAGTACAACTGCCCTGAGACCCTCTTCTGTGTGCTTCCTCCCAGTCCCCGGCCTGAGCCGTCTGCATGAGTGATTATAAACCCTCTCCGTGCCCTGGGGCCGATACCCTCAATCAGCAGAGGGCGCCACAGGTTCGCGGGCCCTCTCCCTTGTATTTTCACTTCGTGAGGTGAGGCAGCAAGTGGCAGGCCACTCGCCAGAGTTAGAGTCACTGGTCATTTACTGTCTCTTCCCACGAGAACGTCCTCACCCTGTGCCACCTTGTGCGTCGTGCCTGCTGCTGCATCCCCAGACCCCAGGTCAATGACAGGCACACAGGAGGTGTGCAGGGCATCCCGGGATACAGCCCAGGTTACACACACAGCCTCAATTCATAGATCTGCAGCAAATCTTTTTAGTGACATAAACATGCCTTTTTCCTTTCAAGGCCCAAAAAGGCATACTATGGAACATCCTATATAATCCTATATAAGAAAAGCCTAATATGCTAAGTGTCCAGTTGTCTGTTCGACCAATCAAAATGCAATATGCTAATGATATGCTAAGGCTGTTCAACCGTTCACTATGATGGGCACTGACCACCAGGGAGCAGATGCTCTGACCGGTAGGTTAGCTTAGCTTGCTGCTGGGGTCCGGTTGATCGGGACTGAGACCGGTGGACACATCCTGGAGCCCTCCTGCAGTCCCTCCCCACTGGCCAAACTCCAGCATCTCTCCCCAGCCCGGATCATGCACAGGTGGGGTCCCTTGGCCTGGCCTGCACCCTCTCGCAATCCAGGACCCCTCAGGGGGTGTCGGAGAGCTGGTTTCGGCCTCATCCCGCAGGCCAGGCGGAGGGACCCCACTGGTGCACGAATTCGTGCACTGGGCCTCTAGTGTTTATATAAAGTCTTTAGACAGAAACCCGGGGGTATTTCTGTCCAGTGCTAGGTGACTCCAGATGTGAGGACAACTTCAAATAAGCCCGAGGGATGTGGTCTCGGGGTTATGGGCTGCGCCTGCCCCGGGTTCCTCGCGGGGAGAACTTCTCCCCGCTGTGCTATGCGGCCTCTTGGATGGAGATGTTTGGGTGGGGCCGCGTCTGAGCCTGACATCCTCAGGCTTCAGTATTCTCATCCATCAAATAGCTACGATCTCTGCCACCGTCCTGACCTGTTGCTCCAAATAATACCAGCTACACGCAGGTACTTAAAGTTACTCTTAAACGAACTGAAATGAAGTACAATTTAGAACTCAGTTCTCCCGTCCCACTAGTCCCACTCCGAGTGTTCACGTGGCTCCCGTCCGGTGAGGACGGCAGGACAGTCCCGTCACTGCAGGAAGTGCTGCAGACCGAGGACGGGCTCTTGAAAAGTGTGCCAGCTCACACGGCTGGCACAGAGAAGTGCAGAGAATTACAAACCCACCTCTGTACCCGTCCCAGACAAAAAATATATCTTGGACTCTACTGCCTATTAAATGTGCACTCTAACAGAGCACAACACAGAGGCCCCACTTTCACCCTGTCTCAGGCCCCGGGCGGAGGGCCACGCACAGAGCGGAGCGTGCACTGGGCGGTGCTGGAGGCGCCGTGTCCTGCCGCGGGCCCCGGGGGGCACTGGCACCGGCACCGGCAGGACCGCGCAGGGAAGCGGCGGGAGGCCTGGCGGAGGAGCGCAGTACCTGGGATCCATTCCCTGCATCACAATCTCATCTTGCTTGCACTCCATCATGTCGCTGGTGAACATCGCGTGGAAGTACGGGATGGAGGCTGCTAAGACGATTCGGTGAGCGCTGAATTTGTGGTCCCCAATCTGCGGGCGAAGTAAAACACAGAGAGATAGGGAGGAAGGCAAATACAAAGACCCAACATGCCCTTCCACGCTGCCCCCGCCCCCGTCAGGATGGCAGCGAAGGCATCCACCTCGTGACGGCCACGGCTCATCATGGAGACCCGCGAGTCCCCACTCAGTGCCCTAGGTTATGGACATGTCAACAGCTCATCTCACAAGCTCATCAAACACGCGAGCCCGAGGGCTTCACGCGGCTGCTTCGCTCACATGCGTCTCCACCGAACCCCTCCCGACTCCCCCAACCCCAGACCTGACTTCCCTAACACTGGCCAAGAACCCCGACGCCCCTGGCAGCAGGCTCCTCAAGAGTCAGTACTCAGAGACAGGAAGGGACCAAACGTGAATGGGGGCACATGTGGGATCAAGGACAGAGGAGGCGCAGTGGGTGCAAAAGCTGGGGCGTCCTTGGGTACGAACCAGCCTGTGGTAGACCACGCGGAGCCCAGAGGGACCGAGGCTGGCTGCAGCGCTGGGGGGAGCTGTGTGGCCCAGGCACTCAGCCACAGGGCGAACCCTCAGGGCGGCGTCCACGGCCCAGGGAGTTCTAAAGTGCTTGCCAGCGACCTGCCCAGAGGACGCCTTCACAGGCGCCGTGAACAGCCCCACCGCACCCACAGTCCCACGCAGCACTGCTGCTCTTCAGCACCCATCCCCTCCCCTTCACCAGCTTCCTGGCTCTCACCCGACCTCACCTCACCTCACCTGTGTCACCTCCACCCAAGGGTTCCGGCTGGAGCCCATCTGCCCCCCTGGTGTACCCCCTCCGTTACCCCCTCGCCGGTGGCCGCTCTGGCGGAGGCTCTAAGCAGGGTGTCCTGCAAACTGTGTGACTCACACGCTTCTGAACCAAATACTGGCCATCGCATTTTCAACCTCCAAGAGGTTCCCTGAAGGTTCCTTTTCCTTTTTAAGAATGTGTTGTCCATTTTCATGATGTAATATTTCTCTAATCGCTCAAGACCCCAGAGTGAACTGTCTCCTCTTCCTCCCTGCTTCCACGGTTTCTTCGACGTTTTCGTCTCCCATCGTTCTGGCCTGTCTGTTCTGAGAGAGGCTTGCTCTCAACGTCTGGTGATGTCAGTCAACTGCTCATACTTTTAGAAGCTGTTTGAAAGCTGAGTGTGAGTGTGAGTGTGAGTGTGAGTGTGCGTGGGTGGCCTAGGCTTGTCAAGCGTGGGCGTCACATTGGGGTGACAGATGAAGACCGGCCATTTTCATTGGGGACCCTAGAAGCAGGCGTCGTTAGCGCTCTCCCTGGGGCTGGCTCTCAAAGGGGGACCCGTCTTGTGTGGGGAGTGACTGCATGCAGGTGCCCCGGCAACCGGTGAGGGGTGGTCCTGCCTTCACTGCTTAGGACTCAGTCTGAGGCCCGAATGTCAGTTCTGCTCCAGGCCATCCCGTCTTCTGTGCTCCGTGTGCCGTTTCAACACCTAAGACTGGAAGCCCTGCCCCCTGAGAGGATGGGGAGGGACTGTAGGCATCTAATTGCCTTTCACAGACTTTCAGCTGATCTTCCTGTTTTCAGTATTGGCGCTATTCCAGGTTCCGCGTTGCAGATCCTCTCTCTTCTTAGTTTCTCCCCAGCAGGCCCTTTCGGTTCCTCTGGCCCATGAGTTCATCACACGTGCTTTTTGCCTTTAACATGCCATCAACTGCTCACTTGCCGATATCTTTTCTCCCTTTATTATCATTTTAATGATATCACAGGAGGGAATGGATGTTGAAATGTGTGTTCAATCTGCCGTGTTCAACTGCTATGCATTTATTTTTCATCTAGAAAGTGGGAAAACGCAGAGAACAAGCTGCATGTGCGTCTGACTGGGCGACCTGATCCCCAAAGAGCTCAGCTGGAAAGAAGGCAGCTGCCTGGGGAGAGGCTCGCCGATCACAGCTGCACCGCGTTCAGCTCAAGTCTGTCTCTATCTGGAGGGGAGGCCACGACGGGAAAGGGAAAACGATTCGTCTTATGAGGAATAGCTAAGGAGTTAGTCTGGAAAAGATAATCTCGGAGTGGGGCACAACACTGTCTCAGACCCTAGAGCGCCTGTCACACGAAGGAGGGCAGGCCCAGAAGGAAGTGGATTTTAGTTGAAAGAATAAGCGTGTTAGGGAGTCCTCCACTGGATCTAAAACTATTACGGGACCTTCCAATTCTACAGCCCTGGGCTCTTACACTTTCGCGAAAAGCTTTAAAAACACCAAATACCCTCATTTATAATCTCAGTTTTTTAAAATGTCACTTAAGAAAAATGAGATGATCAGTTATTGAGTTCCCATTTTATTTTCTCATTTTAGTCCTCTGCTATGAATTCCAGTAAACCAAGATTTAGAAGTTAGGTAACTTGCCCAAAAGTTAAATAGTTATTATGTGAAAAATAAAATAAAATAAACATATCCTCAGGTGAGGATTAAAAAAGTTCCGTTGCACCCAGCTGAGAGCAAATGCTATAGAGGACTAAGATATAAACAACTGAAATCCTCACAGTTCAGTCTGCTTAACAGAACCTGGACCAGAGATAAAAACTCAGGAGTTTTAGGGCCAGCTCTGTTCCAGACATAAGCAAGTTGCCCAATTTCACCATGCTTCAGGTTTCCAGGTTGGAATACAGGATTTTACTTACGGGGGCAGGGCAAGCAATACAGTAATCAATCAATTAATTGATTCTCAAGAGAAGCATTATAAATACTGGTAAACATTATTTTTTTAAAAATATATTTTATTGATTTTTTACAGAGAGGAAGGGAGAGAGATACAGAGTTAGAAACATCGATGAGAGAGAAACATCGATCAGCTGCCTCCTGCACACCTCCTACTGGGGATGTGCCCGTAACCCAGGTACATGCCCTTGACCGGAATCGAACCTGGGACCTTTCAGTCCGCAGGCCGACGCTCTATCCACTGAGCCAAACCGGTTTTGGCTGGTAAACATTATTATAATAAATCACCCTATTAGACAATATTAGAAAGTACAGCATAGTATTAATTGTCAAAATACGTGCCAATCTCTCCCTCTGTGACCGCCCCAGGGGGACATAGCATAAGGTCATGGCACATGCAAATGAGCCAGCTCCCACGCCACCGTTCCCTGCTGCAATGGAGGCCAATCTCTCCCCTTCACCCCAAGCCTCAGTGTTCTCCTCTGCATATGAGGGGCTTGAACTGGATGTGGCTTCTCAACAGGTGGTAGTTGTGCTTACAATAGCTTAACACAAATTCAGGAGAGCTTTTCCCTTTTTTATATACATAGTTGTTTTTCTTTTTTAAAAAATATATTTTTATTGATTTCAGAGAAGAAGGGAAAGAGAGAGAGAGAGAAACATAAATGATGAGAGAGAATCATTGATCAGCTGCCTCCTGCACGCCCCACACTGGGGATGGAGCCCATAACGCAGACATGTGCCCTGACCGGAATTGAACCGTGACCTCCAGGTTCATAAGTTGACGCTCAACCACTGAGCCACACCGGCCAGGTGAGCTTTACCTTGACTTGATGACATCTACATACATTTGAAGAGTAACTATACACAAGTAAAAGATCTGCAGTGCACACATGGACTAGGGGGTGCCGGGCAATGACTGTGCGGGACCCCTGTGGCACGCAAAGGTAAATAGCGAGTAGGGTCTAAGACTGTAACTAGGCCAAGGGTCCCAGAAGTCCTGAGCACCTTACTGTCTACCTAACCTCTGACATGTGTTCTCTCTCTCTCTCTCTCTCTCTCTCTCTCCCTCTCTCTCTCTCTCTCTCTCTCTCTCTCTCTCTCTCTCTCTCTCTCTCTCACACACACACACACACACACACACCCACACCCACACACACCTTCCCGTTCTTCCTTGGAAAGCCTGGGAAACTGCCCTGGGGGTATCTCTGGGTCAACAGGGATGGTGTAGCATGACACCACAAATTCTGTTTCCTACCACAGGCCAAGTGTGGCTCCAGATTCAGCCGCTGCTTCTTCATGCAGGAAAGCAGCGGAGCCAAATCTGAGCTGGGAGTCACCTGAGACAGGTGTTCCCAGAGAAAGCAGAGGTGCCCGAGCAGACGTCTCCTTGATGGAACATTTCGGTGCTGCTGCCCTGCCTTCAAGGAGCTGTGAACACATCAAACAGGAAGTGAGCAGCTCAGTGCCCGGCCTGTGCAGACAGAGCGCCTGGGGGCGTGGGGTCTAGGCAGTCAGAGATGCTGAACAGGCACAAGGAGTCATCCATAATGTTACTGAGCACAAGTCTGAGTCATAAAGGCTATGAAGCCGGTGTGTAAGAATGAGTCTGTGACGGAGATGTCGTAGGGATGAATTCATCTCTAAAATTCCTTCCGGCTAGAAGTCAATCATTGTAAATGTTTAAGGGAGATCCCATGTCCTGGTAGGAAGAACAGACACTGTGGAGCTAAGTTACCTGGGTTCGAACCCGGGTTCTGCCATCTGCGACCTGTGACCTGGGCTAGTCATTTAAGCTCTCTGTGCCTCAATATACACATTTGCAAAATGAGGTCAATAACCCTTCTGTCGGGGGTTATTCTGAGGATGAAATTAGCTAACATCTGTGAGACATTTAACACAGTGCATGACACACACTCAGTGCTACCGGCTGCTTGTTAAAGAAAATGTCCTCAAATTCAGAACTTTATAGAAGTTATTTGTAAGACCTTTAGAAAAGGGCTCAGCAAACTATGGTCTAGGGGCCAAAATCTGGGCTGCCTCTTGGCTCTGTGCAAGGCATGACTAAGTGTAGTCTTTACATTTTTATATGGCTGAAAAAAAATCAAAAGAAGACATGTTTCACGATGTGAAAGTTACATGAAATCCAAACTTCAGTGTCCATATATAGTTTTCTTGGAACACAGACATATCCACAAAATGGCACAGCTGCGTAGCCGGAACAGTGACCAGGAACCGGCAAAGACAACAACGTCTGCCCTGGCCAGTGTGGCTCAGCTGTTGAGCGTCGTCCCAGCAGTGAGAGGTCGCCGGTTTGATTCCCGGCCAGGGCACATACCCAGGGTGCAGGTTCTAAAAAATAACTTACTTCTGCCCGCTGGCCTCTGCTCTGGACTCACAGGGAACAAATATGAGAAGATGCTGGTCACTCGTCTAGGACCCTCAACCCCCCACCAGGCCGGTCCACATCACACCTGATTTGCCGCTGATGTTCACAGACTTTCTCTGCTGACCTAGTGGGCGCTGTCTGTCTTTGTGGAACTCAACACTGAGATCGTGTTGTTTACAAAATGTTTGCTCCTTTCAAAAAGGAGATGAGCTAAGCCTGCACAGAGGCATTCGGGCTGGAGCCATGATGGCGTGCCTGGGCCTGCCACCAACAATGTGCCTTTTTTAACCTTTGGTTTCTTAATCACAGTTACACAATTTTCTCTCTTTCTCCATTCCTCCCTCCAGCCCATGGAGTTTAAATCCTAATTAGCCTGGGCAAATAATGCAGCCTCATCCATCAGAAATGTAGGAGGTGAGGCCTTGACGCACCCATCTTCCTACCCCGGGTACCAGCCAACCCTCCACCTTACTGAGCAACCACTGAGCACAAGGCCAGAGCAGCCCAGCTCTCCACTCCCATCCGAACTGGGATTCAGGTGTCAGATGAGAAAGGCTGTTCCATGTTTGAGATGTGAAGCCCCCGTCTCAGGGACTGTGCTTTTCTGTGTTTATCGGCTCCAGCGGCTAACCTTTAGAAAAGGCTCACCTGAAGGCCTTAAGTCCTGGGCTCCCTCCGGGGCAGCAAGGAGCTATCAGATGCTGTCACCCTCCAAGAGTGACAGACCGGCCTGCAGTGGGAGGAGGGTGCTGACCATGGGGGAGGCTGGGCAGGATTTCAAGTCCAGGCCCATCAGCAGCCCTGTCTTTTCTCCAGTTCAGGACACGAGCTGGTAAGTGATGGTCTTGCTGAGGCTAGTTCTGCCAATTCCAGCCGGAGTTCTGATCACTGGTGTCCACACAAAGCCGGGGGGGTGGGGGGGGTAACATCCAGAAAAGGGGGTCTTCCTTGCTGGCCTTAATCAACGGGCTAGAACGGAAGGTGGCTCCCCTGAGCTCTGGGTGGGCCCTGTGGTGCCTTGAGACCTCCACTCGGCTACCCAGCCAGGTGTTACAGGGCCCCTCTGCACAAACACTGTGTGTGGTGCTGGGCCCAGGCCGGGCAGCACGGCACACGGCAAGCACAGCGTTTCACCGACGGGACAGGACGCCGAGGTGCACACAGGAACGGCCAGCAGGTGCCTCTGCCTGTGTGACTCACCGGTTGCATTCTAAGGGTTTACATTCTTGGAAAAGGAGTCATTACTTTGGAGAGAGAAGCAAACCCACGACCTGAATTCCAGTCAAAACTGAGGTGAGTCACCTGCCTGAGGCCATGTGGTTCCTCCCCCGAAAGTGCGGACAGTGGCTCTTGGAGACGTGTGGCTCTTTCCCGCAATTCCACCCTCCTTTCTCCCACCATGGTGATGCCCTGGTCATTTTATTTTTTACATCCTCATCCAAGGAGATGTTTTTACTGATTCTGAGAGAGACACCATGTGAGAGAGTGAGAGAGAGAGAGACACCATGGGAGAGCATATCCGTCAGTCCTCTCCTGTGCGCACCCTGGTGTGCCGGACGATGCTCCCACCAACAGAGCCACCCTGCCGGGACCATACTCTGATCATTTTAATGACCCTGGAACGAATAAGGAAATTAAATTTGTAATTTAAAAACCCACGCTCTAGCTGGTTTGGTTCAGTGGATAGAACGCCGGCCTGCGGACTGAAGGGTCCCAGGTTCAATTCCGGTCAAGGATGCCTGGGCTGCGGGCTCCATCCCCAGTGGGGGGCGTGCAGGAGGCAGCCAATCAATGACTCTCTCTCATCATTAATGTTTCTATCTCTCTCCCCCTCTCCCTTCCTCTCTGAAATCAATAAAAATACATGTAAAAAAAAGAGTAGAGTAGTGTAGAAATGCTCCCAATGCACACTCAGAGGTGTGATGAAATAACGAAAGTATTACAAATAATACGATTTAATCGTAGGACTTAATATTATTTAATTATATGTATTTTAAATTCAGGCTCCTGAGTGTGACCCCTAGATCAGTGGTTGTCAACCTTCCTAATGCCACGACCCTTTAATACAGTTCCCCATGTTGTGGTGACCCCCAATTTCATTGTTACAAATGGAACATAATTAAAGCACAGTGATTAATCACAAAAACAATATGTAATTATATATGTGTTTTCCGATGGTCTTAGGCGACCCCTGTGAAAGGGTCATTCAACCCCCAAAGGGGTCGCGACCCACAGGTTGAGAACCGCTGCCCTAGAGAGTCTCTCTCTCTTTTTTTTAAAAAAAATATTTTTTATTGATTTCAGAGAGGAAAAGAGAAAGAGAGAAGCATCAATGATGAGAGAACCATTGATCGGCTGCCTCCTGCACGTTCCCTACTGGGGATTGAGCCCACAACCCGGGCATGTGCCCTTGACCAGAATCAAACCCGGGACCCTTCAGTCCGCAGGCTGACGCTCTATCCACTGAGCCAAACCAGCTAGGGCTAATGATATATTTGTCAAATAAGAGTCCTGACAAGCCGAAACTGGTTTGGCTCAGTGGATAGAGCGTCGGCCTGCGGACTGAGGGGTCCCAGGCTCGGTTCCGGTCAGGGGCATGTACCTTGGTTGCGGGCACATCCCCAGTGGGAGGTGTGCAGGAGGCAGCTGATCGATGTTTCTCTCCCATCGATGTTTCTAACTCTCTATCTCTCTCCCTTCCTCTCTGTGGAAAATCAATAAAATATATTAAAAAAAAAAAAGAGTCCTGACAAAAAAACTAGACAATAAAAAAAACAAACAAAAACAATCCAATGAAAGAAATGGGCAAAAGACATGAAGAGACATTTCATCAAAAAGAATATTATATGACAAGAATACTATATGACAAGATGATCACCATTACCCATTAAGAAAATGCAAATTAAAATCACAATGAGCTATCACTACACATTTCACAAAATGACCACAATTTAAAAAGAGTGATAATACCAAATGCTGGTGAGGCCACAGAAGAACTGGGTCACCCACTGTATGAAGTGGGTCTCCAGATAAGCAGAACTAGTGGGGTATGGTGTGTGTGCGCACACACAGGGTGGGGCAAAGCAGGTTACGGCAGTGATACGGGAAGGGCAGTTTACTCATTATTACTCCTCACAAACCCGCAGGGTTGGAAAACAGCACATACAATAGAACACCGGGTCCAGCCTGGGGTTCTGACGGCGTTTTCAAGCACACTGTCTGAACCCCTCTATTCTTTTTTTTTTTTTTAAATATATTTTATTGATTTTTTACAGAGAGGAAGGGAGAGAGATAGAGAGTTAGAAACATCGATGAGAGAGAAACATCGATCAGCTGCCTCCTGCACACCCGCCACTGGGGATGTGCCCGCAACCAAGGCACATGCCCCTGACCGGAACCGAGCCTGGGACCCCTCAGTCCGCAGGCCGACGCTCCATCCCCTGAGCCACACCGGCCAGGGCCCCTCTGTTCTTTTTTGTTCTTTAATCCTCACCTGAGGGTACTTTTCCATTGATTTTTTCAGGGAGAGTGGAAGGGAGAGGGAAAGACAGAGAGAAACATCGATGTGAGAGAAACACATCTATGGGTTGCTTCCTGCACAAGCCCCAACCAGGGCCCAGGCCAAGGAGGAGCCTGCAACCAAGGTCCGTGCCCTTGACCAAAATCAAATCTAGGACCCTTCAGTCCACAGGCCGACGCTCTATCCACTGAGCCACACCAGCCAGGGCTGAAACCCTCTCCTGATGGAACGTGGGTCTTTCTGCTTTGGGGGCCCCACTGTGTAAAGTGACTCCGGAAGGGGTAAGGGAGGAAGTGGCTGACCATCTAGCACTAAAAAAAAAAAAGAATAAGACCTGGCCCTAGCTGGTCGTAGGCTCAATCCCCAGTAGGGGGCGTGCAGGAGGCAGCCAAGCCATGATTCTCTCATCATTGATGTTTCTATCTCTCTCCCTCTCCCTTCCTCTCTAAAATCAATAAAATATATTTTTTTAAAAAGACATTATTTTTAAAAATCCTATATAATAAAAGCCTAATATGCAAATAGACCGAATGGCGGAATAACTGGTGGAATGACCAGCCACTATGACACGCACTCACCACCAGGGGGAAGACGCCCAACGCAGGAGCTGCCTCCAGCCCGCAGGCTCCAGGCCGGCCAAGGCAGGTGCCAGCGGGGGCCTCAATCACCCTGCCGGTCACCCCACAGATCAGCCCTGATTGTCTGCCAGGACTAGGGACCCTACCCGTGCATGAATTTCGTGCACCGGGCCCCTAGTAAATAAATAAAGACCTGGGCTCTGACCCCAGGTAGAGAGCAAGGGAAAATATTCAGACCTGTCCCACCTCCTCCAAGCCCTCCCTGCCTCCCACCCATGCCCAGGAGGAAGGATGGAGAGGAGAGGAAGACAGGAGGGTGGAGTCTGCAGAAACCACTGAGCCCCTAACTGTACAAACAGCATGTGATCTGCAGATGTTTCTTCCCAGTCCAGACCCTTCCCCATGAGAACTGAAGTTCAGACTGCACCCAACCGGCTCCCAGCCACACCTCCCACCCGACTGCCAGGTCTTCCTTGCTCATGCTGGCCCTGGAGCAGGCGCTCCCCACCCGTATGCTTCTTCCCACCGCGTCTGTCAACGTCCTATTTCCCCACCAGGTCGTCACCAGACATGCTCCTCTCCGTGAAGCCACCCACACTCATCTGGAAGTGACTGCCCTCTCTCGGCTCCCTCCGGCCTCGGGCGGTCCCTGTGCATCCCTCTGCCTTGTCTCGTAGCCATTGATGGGTGTCTCTCCCCGTCTGTAAAGGCCCAAGATCGGGGCTGACTCCCACTCCCAGCAGGTGCGCCAGGCACAGTCGAACGCACTTCAACAGGCTGGCTGAGGGGGCCCTTTAGGGAACTCAGCAAACACGTCCCAGCGCCTGACACATGCCAACAACTGTGCCAGAGAATGCTTTACACGCTTGGGAAACTCGACACAGAGGGGAGAAAACACTCCAGCACACCTACGCCCGGTTCAGTGTGGGAGGAGGGCGAGTGAGAAGGCACCGGCAGGTCTGAGGTGGGGCTGGGGCCTGCGCGTCTAACAGGACCTCAGGCGATGCTGGTGCTGCCGGTGCAGCAGCAGTAAGGGGGGGGGGGACAACAGAGGAGGGAGAGAGTAACCGCACCTGGAGGTACGAGGAGACGGCCTTTGGAGATGGGAGTTCACAGGCTCTGCCTCATGGAAGCGCACAGGAGGGCAGGCGGGCGGGAGTACAAACATGTGACCACAAGGCAGTGCTGAGCAGACACAAGGCCAAGTGCCCCGGACAGCAGAGGAAGGAGTGGTCGGCCTTTCTCTGCCCTCGGGAACAAGTCGGAAAGGAGCCTCAAAGCAGGTGTGAGCGGACACTCCACGCCAAAGGAAGCGCAGAGCAAAGGCCCAGCGATGGGAGAACACAAGGCAGAAGAGGCGGCCGAGGGGCCACGCCTGGAGGCCGGAGCATGGGGAACCCAGCGGCAGTCCTGGAAGAGGCCCTGGAAGAGGCCGGGAGGGTCAGCACCTGCAGGACATCCTTAAGCTTCTCCGCTTACGTCTCACAGATGGCGCGGACGGATCTGTGAGCAGCTTAGAATAACCAGAGGCTCCCTGAAATCAGCAGTCCTTCCCTTAATCCTACGGAAGCCATCACCACCGGCCTCTCCTGCCCCCCCCCCCCGCCCCCCAGATGTCTTGCTGACTTCAAGGGAGAGCCTACGGGAAGGACAGGGGGAAAGACAAGCTTTACCACATGGGCAGGAGCATCGTTAAAGACCGGAGAGCTGAGGAGCTGTCCTCCTTCCTGCCCCCTCACCCCCCAAGTTCCCCACCTCTGTTTTCCCGGTGATGCAGAATAACAGAAGTTCCTCGAGAACAAGCCCAAAGTGGTCTTTCTTGCTCTGCCCGTCAGCATCCTCTCTAGGGAGTGGGAGAAGCAGGGAAAGGTGCTGGTGATCCTGTGATAGCCTCGCGGACTATAAAAAACGTACCCTCCCTTTCTTAGGCACACCCCTAGCCCCCCACATTCACGAGTAAGTGAACAGTTACTGTCTTCATTCATTCATTCACTCGTTCACAAGTGTTTCCTCAGTCACACTGCACGATGCAATGACCTATGTGGGACTTGAGGCTCCCTCTCCAACCTCGGGTCTTTCCACTTTTCTCTGACTTTACGTGGGGGGTGAAGGTACAACAGAAGAGGGAGAGCGTCACCACCCCCGGAGATGACTGCCACCCTTCAGGTGTGCCCGTAGGCCTCGGTGATGCCTGTGCATCACAGGTAACTGGTTCTTACCACACCAGCAGCTTGCTGCTTCCCAAAACGCCACGTCTGCTCCCGCCTCGGGTTCTAGAACACTCTTCCCTCAGCTGAGGACACTCGCCCACTCCCATTCCTCAGGGAGGCCGGCTCTGGCCCCTCCAACAAGAAGAGCACTTTAGCCCCCCCCCCTTTATTTCTCTTCACAGCACTTATCACTACTGGGCTAGAGGCCTGGTGCACGGATCTGTGCACATTGAAAGGAAATTCTATATAGATATAGAATAAACTTGCTTCATTAGACCTGCTTTCTGATTTAGTTAAGCTTTTTCCAGCCCAGTGAAGCACCCCACCTTCTCTTTCAGGTAATTGTCAGCAACACAGCAGTAAATATCAACACAGGGCAGATTATTATTGTAGATCACGCAGGGAGAACAAAGGGTAAATATTTAACTGCAGCCGTGTTTGACTATATTCTGTGCAGTGAGAAAACCTGAAGCCATTTTCAAGGTCCACCATTTCTTACTTCTTTTCAGTCGGGTCAAGTTTCTAAGCTTTCTAAATCTCCATTTTCAGCTAATAAAAAGAAAATAGGATTCTACCGAGTCTCCTATCTACCTACTCCAGGACTTCTGTGAGGATCAAGTGAGATGAGGCACGGGAAAACGCTTCACAGACATTTGGTTAAAGTGTAAAGTGTTTGCACCTGGCTATGAAGCAAGTGGTGTTCCTGGGCTGAAGAAACTGCAAGGAGGCTAGTCGCTAGGGAGAGGAAGCCAGGCGTTGCTACGTGACATCATTACCCGGTGCCCACAGCGACCGTTCTCGTGCTGGGCTGGGGTGTGGGCTGCATTTTGCGCCATGGGGTCTCGGCAGCGTTGGCTGCGGTTTGGTGGCTGTCTCTCCGGGTGGTGGTGGGGCCTGTGACCCACTTGGGGGAAGCCGAGTGTTGCCTTGTGGGCGCCAGGTCCGTGGTGCCGTTTCTCCGTAAATTGTCAGTGCGCATCATGGCAGCCCCTGTGTTGAGCGTCTGCCCCCTGGTGGTCATTGCGCATCATAGTGACTGGTCGGTCGGACGGTCGGACACTTAGCATATTAGCCTTTTATATAAATGGGCTAGTTTTTACATCGGCCAATCACCCCACGAGGATGTGAGCTCACACACATAGAGGCTTTGCTTACTCAGCTCACTGCTGTGTCCCCAGCACTTAACAGTGCTGGGCGCATGGTCGGAGTGGATGCATTCCGAACCGAGCACGCTGCTGGATGAGAGTGAGATGGGGAGCCACTCCGAGCGGATGACTCGATCAGAGCTGAGACAGACCCGCTCGCCGCACAGGATCACTCCCTAAAGGGTGAGAATGCTCTCAGCATGGTACTCAGGTCAAAAAAAACAAACAAAAACCTGGTTTAAGTAAAAGGTGAAGCATGTCTACATTAGGACCGTGGTTTGCTGAGCACCTATCATGTAAACACCTCAGTGAATGGTTCAGTCACAGCCGTGGGAGTTACAATACTGTACACAATTATGCAATTATTAGAGGCCTGGTGCACGAATTCGTGCACAGGTCGGGTCCGGCTGGCCTGCCCCAGAAGGGGCTGATCGGGTCGGGCTGGGTGAGGGAGGGGACACGGGAGGTTGGCTGGCCAGCCTCGCCGCTGATTGGGGTGAGGGGGGCTGGCCAGGGGCAGGGGCCATGGGCAGTTGGCCGGCTGACTCTGACCCTGATTGGGGTGGGGGGACTGGTGGGGGAGAGGGGCCAGCCAGTGGAAGGGGTTGTGGGTGGTTGGTCGGCCGGCCCGCACCCTTGATCGAGGTGAGGGGGCCCGATCAGGGGCAGGGATGGCTGGGGGAAGGGGCTGTGGGAGGCTGGAGGGGGGATGGGCTGATCGGGGCCCAGATGGGGCCCGTTGGCCGCCGCAGTGCACGTCATAGTAACCAGTCGTTCTGGTCATTCTGCCAGTCCAGTTGCTGGGCTTTTATATATGTAGATTATTGCGACAAGAGCCACAAAATACACACAAAAGAGAGAGGATGAGCCAAAGCCCAGCCCAGCACTGTAGTCCCACATGACTGGATGGATGGCGTGCCGTCCTCACCGAGCCAACAAAGAAGAAATGGTCTGGAAGGAAAGGGGCTTCCTTTCAGACACGACGGGCACGCGGGTCCACAGGATGAATGGAAACGTAGGAGCAAATAAGGGAGCAACATAGACGGAAGCCCCGTGACTGCAGACGACGCCAACACACCTTGTCCTGGAGACACGCGAGCACAGCCCGCAGGACAGCTGCCAGGGCTGCCTGATGTTCCGAGTCCACAAACCGGCACAGGAAGAATGAGCTCCCGGCCTGCGCCTTGGTGTGTGTCTGCTAGGAGCCCGTTCCTTTCGGGGCCATTGGAAGGGCAGCGCAGGCTGAGCAGCCAGACGTGGCTCTGAACAGCTGAGGCGGCAGCCACAGAGGCTGAGACCAGGATGCACGCACCTCGCACCAGACAGTTCCCGTCAGGCCTTTGGCTGCCGAGACGGTCGCAAAGCACTACCTGCAAGCCTCCTGCCCACTTACTTGGTAATAATGCGTGAGCTTATTAACTCTTTTTCAAAATGTGTTATATACGTAACATAAGTTTACCACTTCAACCATTTTTCAATCCGCACCCGAGGATATGTTTATTGATTTTTATTTTAGAGAGAAGAAGGAGAAAGAAAGAGGAACGCCGATGTGAGACAGAAACATTGATCAGCTGCGTCCCTTACGCGGCCCCAACCAGGACTGAACCCGAAACCTTTCGGTGTGTGGGATAAGGCTCCAAACAACTGAGCCACAGTTCAGGGGCATTAAGTACGTTCACACTGTTGTGCAGCCATCACCACCATCCATCTCCAAACTTTTTCATCTTCCCGAACGGAAACTCTACCCACGAAACACTAACTTCCCATCCCCAACTCCCCAGCCCCTCAGCAATGACCGGTCTACTTTCTTTCTGCAAATACTCGACTACCCTATTACTTCCCTGAAGTGGGATCATAGCATGTTTGTCCTCGGCGACCGGCTTATTTCACTTAGCACGGTGTCTTCTAGGCTCTTCCATGTTTTCGCGTGTGTCAGATGTCCTTCCCTTTTCAAGGCTGGATAATACTCCACTGAGGTGTGGAACATGCACCACGTTTGTGTATCCACCCACCACCGATGCAGCCCTGGCTGCTCCCCCCGCATCGTGGATAAAGCCGCTCTCAACGTGGGGAGGCAAATATCTGCTCCTGAGCTTGTTGTTTGAAAGCGTTTTTGTGCATCACACTCTGCCCAGACATATTGGGCCACAGCTGAAACACAGAGCGACTCTGCCTGTCGAAAGCCCACACTCTGGCCCTTACCTTCATGGCCCTGAACACAGCCGTCAGGTCCCCGGGAACTCGGGGGCCTGCCATTCTGCAAACAGCCGAGCAGCCTCAGCTGCGACTGAGAAAGGGCACCAGTATCTCTAGTTAACGCTCCTGGCTCCCGCAGAGCCACAAGACGTTCAAGATCAGGTGCAAATTTTAACAGTAACTTCTCCTACGAGAGTTCCTCAGTCACCAGCCGGGATAGTCCCATGTGCCCTGCAGTGAGCTGGGGAAAGCAGTTCTCCACTTCTGGTTCGGCTGTTCTCTTTAAACAAGAGATTTCTGGAGACGTTGAAACCAAAGAAGTACACGCTGGGGCAACCAAGCCAGTGTGACCTGCTGCGAAGGCCTTGAGCTTTACAGAGGCCGGACGTCGCGTGCAGCAGGGTCAGCAGACACAAGAGCGGGGCGGCCCAGGGCTGCTTTGTAGAGAGAGCTTTACTAGAACACCCATGCCCTCGCTCATGCGTCACTGCTTTGGCGCTACAACCCCGGAGTTGAGTAATTGCAACTGAAACTGTCTGACCCACAAATCCTAAAATATTTACTATCTGGCTCTTTACAGAAAATGCCTGCCAGCTCCTGGGTCACACATACTGATTGGTTCATTCTCCCCAGCTGGAAACAGTGGTGATGGGAGCGGCTGTGGGGTAGAAAGGCCTTCACTGAGCGCACTGCGGGGGAAGCTGGCTGGTCCCACCCCAGGAGGCCATGGGGGTGGCAACTCTCCCCAGATCAAACGCAGGAAGCAGACGCCAGCCCTGCTCGTGGTCTAGGAGTTTAGGAGGCGTGGAGCACCTGTCGCAGAGCACGTGGCCTCACTTCCCAGCACCCAGCCTGCAGGTGAGCAGTGGAGTCTCGCACAGAACAGGGAAGAGCCCACCTGCGGTGAGCAGCATTCCAGGCACAGGCTTCTTGCGTTACCCAGCGAGCTACCCACCGGCCACGCTCCAGAGGCCTCAGGGTGGATGGGCCCCAGGAAGGTTGCCCGGTTGGTAACTGACTTTCCAAGATTCTTCTAACTCTCAAGAGAGTCAGCAGAAAACCCTGGGAGTGAACTATATTCAGAAGCACAAGTTTTCCACTACAACGTCATTTCAAAATCAAAAGAATCAAGAAAGTGACTTGTCCAGAAGACTAGCAGAAAAGCCTCCCTCTTCCTTCCCTCCTGCGACAAGTGGTGCTGCACCTGGGATGTACCTCCCTGCCCTCCACGCCCAGGGTGACATGGCGGATGTCAGCTCCCGGGCCGGCTTCCTGCCATCGGAGGGCAGGCGAGTGCCCAGAGGATGTGAAAGCATCGCTCCCACCAGCAAACAGCTGTGTCGGGCACAGGCGACAGGGCGTTTGCCTCGGGCAATCCCTCAATATCGCCAAGCCTCCGGGTTTACATCTGCAGAACAAATGGCTTTGATGCAGGACCTCCGTGGCTCCTTTCGACGTGATTATCCGCGCTCTGTAATTATACCTGTGTTGCTCACTGCCTTACTCATAACACAGAAATGGCATGCACCAACAAGTCCTTACTTCACTTCCTGATATCCTTCTCCACCTACTCTCTCATCACAAAACCAGAGTGACAAATTAGGCGAGAGTCCAGAACCAAATGTGTGGCTCTTGAAGCCAGGCTCAGTGGAAACTGTCTGCCTGGATGTAGTGGGCAGACAAAAGGAAGTCTTCTAATACCGTGCCTTTCACCATGAAAAAGACTTTCCTTCTGGAGGCTCAATTCTCAGGTCTGGGTTCAAAACCTCAGCAGGGGCCTTGGGAAATGCTGGGAAGGCTGATACCAGCAGCTCTAGGAGGAGCCACTCACCAGTGAATGCAAAAACAAAGTGTGTGTGTAGGCACATCCTCTGTCCTAAACGTATGGTCAGCAAATAGCAGGCAGGTTTGGTGACCCCATTCTGCGCTCACAGATAAAAAGGAAAGAAGTGAGTGAGGGGAGGAGAGGTAGAAACAGTGAATCCGGTGGGTCTGGAGCTCATGAACACCAAGTTGTGGGGACACTCCTTGAATCTGGGGCGTTTGCCCAATTCACTGGACTCAGATGAATGCAACAGATGTGACGGGAGCGCTGGGCTCCAGGTGGCCCGGAGGGAAGGGGATGACCCTACAGCTGGGAGCGGACAAGAGCCTCCCTGGATGCAGGCCTTTCTACCCAGGCCGTCTTCGGCTACAGGATGCCAAGAAGGCCTGCACTGCTATCCTCCTAACCTTCGAGATAAAACAACTTCTGATGGAACCCAACCCAGTTGGACTCATGACCCAAGATGGGCGTCAGGGGAGCTGCTCTCAAGAATGAATGCAGCTCTGGCCGGTGTTGCTCAGTGGCTAGAGCGTCGGCCTATGGACTGAAGAGTCCCAGGTTCAATTCCGGTCGAGGGCATATGCCTGGGTTGCGGGCTTGGTCACCAGGGGGAGGTGTGCAGGAGGCAGCTGATCAATGATTCTCTCTCATCATTGATGTTTCTAGCTCTCTCTCCCTCTCCCTTCCTCTCTGAAATAAAAAAATATATATTAAAAAGAGAAAGAACGAATACAAAATTTTGCACATATGTAAGTATGTACATTTTTTTCTGGTGAGAAGGCTCATCGCTTTCATTTTTCAAAGAGGGCCATAGATAATGTGATTTTTAAAAATCCAATATATTACCCTTTTTAATTATGCCTTTAATTAATTATCCAACAGGTATCTAAGGAATTTAAATTTCAAATATTTCCCCCCCCCAAATTAAGAAAGGTCAAGAGGTGACAGTGAAGTTTGAGAGTGCGGCGTGCCTGCTAATGCTTTCACTCTCTCCCGAAAACTCAGAAAGACAGAAGAGATTACATTATGACTGATTACAGCTGACCGGAGGAAGATCCATTCGCATGATCGCAGCTGAAATCAGTTCAGCCGCTGTCAGTGACGGAAGAGGCGATGGAGATGCCGATGGAATACGAGACCAGCAGTCTAGTCTCTAGTCCTCGCTCCCTGCCTTGACCTGTGACCTTGGGAGTCCCCCTCCTGTGCTCGGGCCTATCAAATGCAGGCCACCGAAGCAGAACGGTGGTCTGCAAGCACTTTGAAGGCAATGAACATCATGTGTATATAAAACCGTCTAGAATTCATCAGAAGCTGAAACAAATTCAAAACGGCAGGCTGAACACACGCATGTATATCCACTTCTAGAAGCCCCGTAAGTTATTACCCTTCAATGTCTATACTCACTGAGCATTTGCCACATGGGTGTGTCTTTTTAATGTTTAAACTGAGACTTCAACCCTGGACATCTCAATCTTTTCTTTTCTTTCTTAAATATGTTTTTATTGATTTCAGAGAGGAAGGGAGAAAGAGAGAGAGACAGGGACATCAATGATGAGAGAGAATCATTGATCAGCTGCCTCCTGCACGCCCCCCACTGGGGATCAAGCCCGAATCCGGGCGTGCGCCTTCGACAGGAATCCTATCAGGGACCCTTCAGTCCGCAGGCCAACGCAGGTCACATGTTTGTTTTAAGCGTATTATTAACTAATGGAAACATTAACACTTTATAACAATAATTTTTTTTTCTTTTAAATATATTTTATTGATTTTTTACAGAGAGGAAGGGAGAGAGAGAGAGAGTTAGAAACATCGATGAGGGAGAAACATTGATCAGCTGCCTCCTGCACACTCCCCACTGGGGAAGTGCCCGCAACCCAGGTACATGCCCTTGACCGGAATCGAACCTGGGACCTTTCAGTCCGCAGGCCGACGCTCTATCCACTGAGCCAAACCGGTTTCGGCTATAACAATAATTTTACTGATTGATTTTAGAGAGAGACAGGAAGGGAGAGGAAGAGAGGGAGAGAGAAACATCGATTTTTTTGTTCTACTCATTGATGCACTTATTGGCTGATTCTCGGATGTGTCCTGACCGGGGACTGAACCTGCAGCCTTTGGTGTATTGGGACGACGCTCTGACGAACTGAGCTCCCGGCCATGGCAAAGCCTGGACACTTTTACTAGGAGGTGCTGGTGCCCATTTCACAGATGCAGGAACTGAGTCACCAGCATGGAAGGCAGTGAGTGGCCGAGCCAGGGTGCAGGCCCAGGCAGTCAGGCTGTCTGTGCTGAGCACACCCCCTCTCAGACCCACAACCAAGGAACAGCGAAGCTCCCAGAGAAAGAGAAGTGAAGGAGACAGAGATCAGCTAAAATGTCACCCTATTTTGGGAGATGGAAAGCGGACCAATGAGGAGTAATGACTTGGGTGGAGTCTACCGAGTGCTGTCCCCCTCGCAGACCCCGGCCCACACTCCACTGCTGGAGACACAGGTCTCCTCTCGGGCGTGAGCATTAAGGAAGCCCGAAGACAGGCAGGCGGGGAGGAGCCCGCCACCAGGGCACATGCCGGAGACCAGAATCGAACCGGGACCCTCTGGTCCCCAGGCCGACGCTCCATCCACTGAGCCACACGGCCAGGGCCGTTCTCGGCCTTTCGTGTCTGGGTCGGCTGGCCCCGGGCAGACCAGACATTTCTGTCCCGTAGCATTTACAGCGATGAGAAGCGCAGGCCAGGCATCGGGCAAATACCAGACGCGCTCCCGTGATCCTCCGGCTAAGACTGAGGACGAGGATCGCCTCTGTTTTCTGCTGGAAAACTGGTGCTTAGAAGACGGAACCTGCCCCACTAGGTCGCCACGGGATGGTCGCCCGGGTCCCTCCCGCACCCGGGGCGCTCTCAGCCTTTCCGCTCTGCTGTCTGCAGAGCCCTGACTCCAACAGGAGAAGGAGAAGTTCCCTGAAGCCGTAAAAATAAGAGCAAGGAAGGAGCTCCGTGTGGCTCATCGTCCACAGGAGCCGAGGCTGCGCGGCCAGAGCCCGGCAGGGACGGACGCGGCTGCACCTGCCCATCGGGGCTCCGCGCAGCCGCTGGGCGGGGGGAGGGCAGCCCGCGGGCCGCCAGCGGGAAACCCAGCGAAGCCGGGGCGAGTGGGGGGGGGGGGGGGAGGGCTGGTCCCGGGAGAGGACCCCGCTGCAGGCGGCCACCGGCCCCCCGCCCGACCTTCGCGGTGATGGGGGGCCTCGCAGTGCGGGCCGGGGAGCCGGCTGTCTACCTCAGCAGGTCCCCAGCTGCTTTTTAAACAACCCCACTTATTTTTTAAAATACAGTTTCGTTGATTTCAGAGGGGACAGGAGAGAGGGAGAGCGACGGAAACATCCATGATCGGCCGCCTCCCGCACGCCCCGCACTGGGGAGCGAGCCCACAACGCGGGCGGGAGCCCCGACCGGGAATCGAACCCGGGACCCTGCGGTCCGCAGGCCGACGCTCTAACCACTGAGCCACCGGCCAGGGCCAGACCCAGACCCGCAGCTCCAAAGCAGACGAGGCGGCCAGGCGACGGCCACGGGCAAGCGATGCCCGCGAGGGCGCCCCCGCTCCCCCACCACCCGGCGGACCTCGGGCACAGGGGTGTCTGGAGGCGGGGCAGGTGCTTCCGCGGAGCCGGCAGAGTGGGGGGCCGCACCCTCCTCCAGGGGGGCTGCCGGCCCCTTTCCTCCGGTCCGCGACCGAAAGGGGAGGCGGGCCCCCCAATGCCCCCCACCCCGCGCGCCGCTCCGCCTTTCCTTCCCGGGGCGGCGGGCTGTGCGGGTCCGTCTCCCGCTCGCCGCCTCCTCGGCCCCACACGGCCTCCCGCGGGCCCCGGTTCCCCACCTCTCCGCCCGCCAGACCTCGCTTCCCCTATGGGCCCCGCCCCTCTGTCTTCCCCTCGGTCCCTGCTCCCTCAGCCCCGCGCCGCCGCCAGCCTTCGGTACCTTGAGCGTCACGTCGCACAGCTTGCCCTGCCGGCGGATCTCCTCCATGACGCCGTAGCCGCGACTCGGCAACTCGGACACGGAGAAGTGCACCAGGTCCTCCAGCTCCTCCGCGCCGTCCTCCACCATCTTCACCCGCCGCCGCGACTGCGCAGGCCTGGCCGGCCGGCCGGCTCTCAGCTCCCCGGGGCGGGGCGGGGCGCGGGCGCGCGCCGACGTTGGCTCCGGCGCAGGCCTGGGAACAGACGGGCCTGCGCGGCCGCCGTAGTCGGAGTCGCTTCTGCGCCGGAAGCCCTGCTGCCCCGCTTCCTGGTTCGTGCGCCGCTTTCGTTCCCTTGCTATCTCGACCCTGGTCTCGCACCTGCAGCTGCCGCATTCTTCCTAGAATCAGCGGTCCCATCTCCTGTTTTCCTGATGCTGCCCTGACCTTACTCGTATCTCCACCGAGGACCACGGACTTCATTTCCGCCACTACCTCAATACTTCCGGGACCTACGGAAGCGGCCCGTTGCCATGGCGACCGTGTACACAACCTGGCAGCTGCGCGCGCGGGTTTTCCTTCGCAGCAGTTGCAGTGGTGGTGCTGCGGAGCGGCTGCTGCCTCCGGAGCGGTAAGCAGGGCCCACGCGCCGCCGGGGTGGGGTGAAGGGAGGTCGGAGAGGAGGGGGTGTACGCCGGGGCGGCGGGCAGCGGCTGGGATCCGAACATCGCTCCACCCGGCAGTTCCCCAGCATCGCTCCCTGACCGGTGAAACCCGGGCGCGGCATCGCGGGGGAGGGGGGCGGAGGGGGCCTTTCAGGCTGGCTGAGGCTTAGAGTCTTCAGATCTAACGTTCCCTGTCCCCACGAGGGTCCTACGTCGCGCCCAAGGTTCCGAGGATGCGAGGCTGGGGCCAGAGGTATTCCAGGCTCTTCGGCTCTTAACGGTTTTCGAGCTTGAAGTGACTTCAGGCTCGCCAGTCCGAGCCCTTTGCTTTACAGATGAGAAAACTGCTCCAGAGAAGGACAGGGATGGTCCTAAGGCCCACTGCCTCCCGGACTCCACACAGGGGTCCGACATGTTGGGTGAGGAAAGGAGAAAGGCCAGTTTCTGCGTGGATCCGAGTATTTTGTTTAGCCCAAGGCTGGGTGCGTTTGGACCCTGTTTGGGGCTGGTTCCGATGAGGTTTCCCGTGAGAGTCCCTGGCTTGGCAGGAGCGCTGTAAGATAGAACTCACCTGGTGCCTGCCTTCCCCGCGGATGCCCCCTCTCCTTTTATTGAGCCGTCAGGGGCTTGGTGGCAATTCTGTTCCTTCCCACCCCCAAAACAAACGAAGACGCCCCGAGCCTCTACAGCAGGGGGCTTCCTGGTGGCCACTCAGAGATATCTAATGGTGGCAGCCCCCGGAGAGAGCAGCATTCCCCACAAGGACCTACGGGAGGCGGCCCCACTAAAGGGAGGGCGTGGTGAAGGGGGCTGAGCTTAGCTTCTTGAAAGTGGTGCTTGGAAAGTGAGTGTCCTCCTAGAGTGGCTGCGGGCTGCGGGCTGGGTGTGGGAGGGGAGTGACATTTCATGCCCCTGGGGACTCTCTCAGTAGTGACCGAAGATGGACCCACATGTGGAGATGCAGCACCCCTCTGACTTCCCACCATGACCATCACCACCAACCACCGTTTCTTGGGCACCTGCTCTGTGCTGGGTACCGCTGTGGACCTTGAGGGGGATTCAAATAAAAGGCACAGTCCTTTCCCCCAGCCGCTTGTCATGTCACTGGGGAGCTGAAACCCGCTCAGATGATGTGGCGTAAGAACAGTAACAAGCATCTCCGTAAGTGCGAGGTGCATGGGGTCCCCAAAGGTCTGGGTGCCGAGGGGCTGCTGAGTAGCAGAGGTGCAGGAGGGTGCAGTGAGTAGAGACGTCGAGAAGGCTTGCCTCTGGGGATGGGCATGGCTCCGGGCATGCGTGGGGCCATGGGCAGCACAGATAGGCGACTGCATGTGCATGTTGGCCAATTGCATGGTAGAGAAGGGGCCGGCTCTGAGGGGAGGGTGATGCTTGGAGATGGCCTGCGCGGCCCTTGTGCGGCCCGTGGGTGGGGCTGCCAAGAGGGACCCGTGGGCACCGACCCCCAGAGGCGGCCCTAATAGGTACCTCTTATGAGGAGGGTGGGCCTCAGACTGGTCTGGGGAATGGTTCCCAGAGCTTTAGAGATTGAGGGTGTTTGCTGGAGTCAAAACACACCTCCCCCCACTCTCAACTTCCCAATAATCTCCAAAAAGTGAACTTAGAGGGGAGAGGTTCTCCGCAGTTTCTTCAGCTCGGAGTTGGTGTTAGAGCTACTTGTGGCTTTTTGTTCCTCAAGATCAGTTTTGCCGACAAGGATTTCAGGACGGAGATTGGACAAGCCACGACCTTTGCTCACCTGAGGGCCTTTCACATTCATAGTTATCCTTGGAGGGTTGTACAGTTCAGTTGTTTCTTTTTTTAAAAAATTTTTCTTTATTGTTGAAAGTATACAGGTGTCCACTTTGGTTTTTGTGAGTGTGTGTGTGTGTGTGTGTGTGTGTTTCCGCATTGACCCCTCCTCCTTGCACCCACCGTCCCAAGCCTGCGCCACACTATTGTCTGTCCGAGGGCTACGCATATATGCATAAGTTCCCCCGTTAATCTCTCCCCCCACCACACACACACACACACACACACACACCCCACACACACCTTCCCTCTGAAATTCATCAGTCTGTTCATGAGTCTATGTCTGTAGATCTATTTTGGTCATCAGTTAATTTTATTTATTAGATTCCACATATGGGTGAGATCATGTGATACTTATCTTTTTCTGACTGGCTTATTTCGCTTAGCACAATGCTCTCCAGGCCCATTCATGCTGTTACAATTCCGTTTTTAGAAATATTTATACTTTGTTATTTGGGTGGGATCTTAGAGATCCGTTAACTCTCCCCTTTTGTAGCACCTCTTGAGTTTGCTTTACTGCTTGTGGAGTTTATGGTCCTGCCCTGAGAACATGTTTTCCGTTGTCGGACAACTCTATCTATTAGGAGGGTCCTTTACTTAAATCGCCCCCCCGCCTTGTATCTATAAGCATTCTATCAGACGTTTATTTCAGCGTTTCATTAGTCATGGTAATTATTTGTGATCATACAATACAGGAATACACATATTGGTGTTTCTGTCTGAAAGAAGATGGTGAGACTCCAGTTTTAGGAGGAGAGGACGGAGGGGACTATCTGTGATTCTTTTCTCGATGGGGGGCCAGAGGAGAATGAGTACAGGATTATGGGCTAGCGGGTCGCGGGCGTGATCCCCAGGGTGGGGCGTGCAGGAGGCAGCGGTCAGGATTCTCCCTCTCACTGATGTTTCTCTCTTTCTCCCTCTCCCTTCCTCTCTGAAATCAATAACACTGTTTTTTTAAAGAAGAGAATTAGTTTTAATGCTTTTCATGGTAAGTACGTTCGAGAAAAATACAGTGGCCCTGGCCGGTTTGGCTCAGTGGATGGACCGTCGGCCTGTGGACTGGGGGGTCCCGGGTTCGATTCCGGTCAAGGGCATGTACCTTGGCTGCAGGCACATCCCCAGTGGGGGGTGTGCAGGAGGCAGCTGATCGATGTTTCTCGCTCATCGATGTTTCTAACTCTCTATCCCTCTCCCTTCCTCTCTGTAAAAAATCAATAAAATATATTTTTTAAAAAAAGAAAAATACAGCGAACAAGGCAATTACCAGTGGACTCAGACACGGAGCCGTTCCAGAAACCACACCTGAGATGGGCGCGGGAGGGCTGGGGCGGGAGGTGGCGTCTGAGCCTTCACTCCAGTCTCCTGGGGGCGGGGTCGAGGTGGGCACGACACGGCCACCTGGAGAGCAGGAGGTCCTGTGGGCAGAGCACTGAAACGCGCCGGGGGGAGGGGAGATGGCTCCCGGGGACTGGACACCACTCTTTCCGCCTCTGCCTGAGGAGTGACGCCCCTCTCGCCGTCGCCTGGTGATGGACGGCCACTGACCCTGTCGCTGTTTTCCTCTCTCCAGCGAGAATGAGCGCTAGGAAAAAAGTGCACGCGTTCGTCCGTGTCAGACCCACCGATGACTTTGCTCATGAAATGATCAGATACGGCGACGACAACAAAGTAAGTGCGACGCGTGTGCCTCCCCGCCTCTCTCCGTCCCGCCGCGCCCGCTCCGGGGTGATCAGACGGGACGGGTGAAAGCCCAGCCGGACTCCAGGGTCCACCAGGCCCAGCCATTCCCCCACGATGCTGTCGGTGAGGAAACTCTCCACTCCCTGTTCCCATGATCTTTTTGGTTAATAAGTTTCCCTTTAGCCCTGGCTGGTTCGGCTCAGCGGGTAGAGCATGGGCCTGTGGACTGAAGGGTCCCGGGTTCGATTCCAGTCAAGGGCACAGGCCGAGGTTTCGGGCTCGATCCCCAGTGGGGGGCGTGCAGGAGGCAGCCGATCCATGATTCTCTCTCATCGTTGATGTTTCTATCTCTCTCCCCCCTCCCTTCCTCTCTGAAATCAATAAAAATACTTTTTTAAATAATAATAAAGGCCCCCCTGTGCTAAAGCAGTTTAGTAAGAACATGGTACATGCGCTTGACCCCGTATCAGAGGAGGGGCCACGACATCCCCCTGTGAACCGGGGAGAGATGGGTCCGCACTTCCCCTCCCTCCCTCCCTCCCGCCCTAGGAAGTCACCCAGACATGAGCCTGCCCGGAGCCCCTGTCCTTCCCAAGGGTCACCTCCTCTTCATTTCCAGATCAGGCCTCGGCCGTCGGTGACGTTTTTACGCCAATTTGCAGCGATTTCCTAACAAATACGCATTTGTCTCCCCGTCTCCTCTCTTCCTAGACCATCGATATTCACTTAAAAAAAGATGCTCGGAGAGGAGTTGTCAATAACCAGCAGACAGACTGGTCCTTCAAGCTGGACGGAGTTCTCCACGACGCCTCCCAGGACCTGGTCTACGAGACCGTGGCCAAGGACGTGGTTTCGCAGGCCCTCGACGGCTACAACGGTAACTGGGCGCGTTAGCTGTTTGACTTGCGGGACAGAGCCCTGTGGGGCCCTTCGAGGAGGGGCACGTGTCCCTCGGCGAATAAATACGTCCTCGTCTGCGGCCTTCTGTTCGCTACTTTGTCTGTGTCCACGTTCTCGCCCTTGGCTTGGTGACACGCGGGCCTGGCTTGGCCCAAGCCCGGACCCTGCCTGCCTTCACAGGACCGACGCGGCTCGGGGTCGCGTGGGGCTTCACCTTCTGTGCTGCCCTGTGTCGAATTCCTCACAGACTAGCTTTGAAGACAGTGCCCTCGTGATGCGTTTGACGGCGCGCAAACGCCGTCCTCTGAGCTACCTGCTGGTGGTGTTGCCATTCCTTCGATCAGCACAGTCGACTGTTGACGCTCTTGTATCGGACTGTGTGTGAATATCGCGCTAAAAACATGAGTAACGTTTGATTTCTTAACAAATTAAAAGCAGCTGCATCAGGAAATTTTTACAAACTTGCTCGGTGCAAGATTGTTTTGAAATCTTTTTTTCTTTCCCCTTTTAAAGATTTAAAAATCCTTAGCGTATATCTCAGTTGGTAGGCTTTGCTCACTTGGCGGCTGCTGACTAGAATGTTCCGTGTTTGCAACGTTCAGGTCTGTGGAAGGCCCTGCGCCCTGGCTGAGTGGCTCGGTGGGTTAGAGCGTCATTCTGGTCCAGGACACAGGCCAAGGTGCGGGTCCATCCGGGCCAGGGCACATCCAAGGAGCGGCCAATGAGTGTGTCAATCAGTGGAACAGCAACTTGATGTTTCTCTCTCCCTTCCCTTCGCTCTAAAATCAATGCATAAAGATGAACATTTTTGAGAAGGCCCTTGAGCGGAGATGCTCAGACGCTGTAAACACTCCCTGTGGCCACGTCGGTGGTCCTCTGACCCGCGGGGGGTGGCCCTGAGGCGGCAGAGACAGGAAGTCAGGCCCGGGTGCTGTGGGACCACAAGTGGGTCCTGAGTCCCAGCCCACATGACTCCTTCCTGCTCGTTTGCATTGGGTCAGTCGACACTCTGTCTGGGTTCCAAGGCACGTTCTGGATTTAGGTGGTTGGTAAAAATCTGTCCATCCCAGACACGGAGCATCCGTTCGGCAAAGCAGGCTCTGGTTTCCATGGCACCACCTTGCCTGGTGGGTCTGCCGTGTAAACCCCAGGAGCAGCCTTGGGGACAGGGTCTGGCACCAGCCGCCCAGGAGGAAGAGCAGGTGGGAGCCTGAGCCCGGGGCCCCCGTGGAAGGACGTGAGAGGTGCAGGTGGGAGTCGTCCCTGAGGGCAGGGGCTCCCGGGCAGGACCTGGCTGGGGTGTCTGCTTCCGGAAGTGGAAGGGGCCTCCTGGCAGCCCCATTCGGTGCTGTGGGAACCTGCAATCTACACAGAATTCTCACCATTGGCGGGAAATGCCTTTTCCAACCCATCTCTTCCTTGCCTCCTGCCTGGCCAGCCCCTCAGGGAGGCCTAGCCCTGAGCCCCTGGCAGCGCAGGGCCTTGCTGAAGGAGGGCTGGAGTTCTGCCCTGGCCGGTGCGGACTGAAGGGTCCCGGGTTCGATTCCAGTCAAGGACACAGGCCTGGGTTGCGGTCTCGATCCCCAGTGTGGGGCGTGCAGGAGGCAGCTGATCAATGATTCTCTGTCATCATTGGTGTTTCTCTCTCTCTCCCCCTCTCCCTTCCTCTCTGACATCAATAAGAATATATTTAAAAGTCTATAATAATAAAAGCATAATATGCTAATTAGACCGGACAGCCGAATGTCGAATGACCTTCCGGACGTCCTTCCGAATGACCTTCCGGACGAAGCCGTGGTTGCACGAATTTCGTGCATCGGGCCGCCAGTAAAAATAAAAATAAAAAATCAGTAGAAAAATCGGGTGAGGATTAACCAAAAAAACAAAAAAAAGAAGGGCTGGAGTTCAATCCTTTTCGGCCCTCCTCCTCTTCCCGGGAAATCCGCAGCCGCTCTGCGCCCTGGGACCCCGCCCCCTCCCCGAAGCCCTGGGTCAGATCTCTTGCTGGCGGGAACGGCAGAGCACCTGGTGGACCTCGGATTCAGAGCAGCTGCCTGTGTTTTGAGCATTTATGTCCCCATTTCCCTGCCCCCCCGCCCTCCATGGCAGGAAATCCCGGTCTCTGCGGAGGCGCCTGATGGCCACCTCCAGGCCAGGTCCTGGCTGGCCCTGGGCATGCGGGGGTGGGGGGTGGGGGTTGGGGAGGGGGAGAGCTATCCTCGGAGCTGTTTCCCTGGAGGTCACCGAGTCGTCCTTTTTGAAATGTTGGCAGGCACCATCATGTGTTATGGGCAGACAGGCGCTGGCAAGACTTACACCATGACGGGGACCACGGAGAACTACAAGCACCGAGGGATCCTGCCCCGGGCCCTGCAGCAGGTAGTGGGGGGGCGGGGGAGGCGGCACACAGGTCCCTGCTCTGCCACAGGTGCTGCCAGCCCCAGGCCAGCTGCTGGAGACGCTGGGGTGACAGGATGCACGGGGGGAGGGGGTGTCCGTGAGTCAGAGGCCTCAGGAAACCAGGAGTCCGGGTTTTGGACCCTGGCCCACGCCCAGGCTGAGCCTGTTTCCTCGTTTGTGAAAGGGGGAGTGGGACTTGCCGACTGGCTCCTGGCTGCTGTGCTGGTCTGTGGCCTGTGATTGAGGATCTGAGGCCCAAATCGCGGTCCTTCCTGCCTTGAATGAGGGGATAGGGGCCCTGCAGAGCTTCCACCACCCCAGCCCCGCCCTCCCCCCACAAGCCCCAAGAGAGGGAGCCGAGCTGGCCCGGCTCTGAGGTCTGAGTCCGCCCCCCCCCCCGGGGTCTGGGAAGTGGGGAGCGAGATGGAAGGCGGGTTTGAGGACCCTCTGGAGATAGGAGGCAGAGGGCCCCCCCAGGGCATCCTGAGCTGGTACATCCCTGTCCTGGAAGAGCGGCAGGTCCCCCTCGGACATAAGCCATCATGCTCTGTGCTTTGAGGCAGCGCCCTAATGATCTGCTGTCAGAGCCTCAGGGTCTTCTTAGATGCCAGTAGTGCAGCCAGTGTTGTCCAATAGAAATATAGTGCAAGTCACACGTACAACTAAAAATATATATACACACACACACACATTTTACTTATTTCAGAGAGGAAGACGGAGGGAGGGAGAGAGAGAGAGAAACATCAATGATGAGAGAGAATCCTGGGTTGGCTGCCTCCTGCACGCCCCGCACTGGGGATCGAGCCTGCAACCCCAGCCTGTGCCCTTGAGTCCACAGGCTGATGCTCTGCCCACTGAGCCAAACCGGCCAGGGCCACATGGGCAATTTTGAGTTTTCCAGTAATCACACTTGAAAAAGTCACACATGTGAAATTAACTTTTCATAATTTATGTCATTTAACCCAGTATATCCAGAGTATCATTTCTACATGTAATCAATGTGAAACGTGTTGAGACATTTTACATTCTTTTTCTCATATTAAGTTTTTGAAACCTGGTGTTTATTTCAATTTAGACACTAAATATTCATCAGAAATACTTGTCTGTATGTAGAGGTCATAAAATTCACAGCTGAGAAATAGATTTATAAACCCAAGTTGTTCCGAATATACTTACAGGTGTACTGGTAACTGAATTGAGCCTTGGTTTTGTTTTGGGGTTTTTTTGGGGTTTTTTTTTAAAAATATATATATATTTTATTGATTTTTTACAGAGAGGAAGGGAGAGAGAGAGTTAGAAACATCGATCAGCTGCCTCCTGCACACTCCCCAACTGAGGATGTGCTGGCAACCAAGATACCTGCCCTTGACCGGAATCGAACCTGGGACCCTTGAGTCCGCAGGCCGAGGCTCTATCCACCGAGCCACACCGGTCCGGGCGAGCCTCGCTTTTCAAACGTCCATTTCAGTTCACTGAGATCACATGGGGTGACAGCGCGTTTCCTCGCAGTCTCTGGCCACACGTGGCGGGTCGGCAGCACCCGTGGCTCGTGGCTCGCGCCTCCCCTGGCGGACAGCACAGGGCGAGGCCGCTAGCGCCAGGGCGGGCCTCCAGGCTCATCTCGCGGCTCCCGTTTGACACATAGGAAACAAAGGCCCAGAGAGGGCGACGCCCGTCCAAAGGCACCGGCTGCCCGGCGCCGAGAAGGCCGAGTCTGGCTTCACTCCTTCCCTTACGAGCTGAGTGACGAATCCCTTATTGCGCGGAGCTGACCGCGGATGGGTGTCGCCCGGCCCTACGTCAGTCACGGGGGTTACGGGGCGGGAATGAAACCATGGGGTGAAAGAGGCTCATGCCTGGGGAGACCCCGTCAACTCGAGACCTCCACCCAGAGCCCTCCCGGTTCATCACGCCTCTACTCCTGGGGACTGAATGAGGATTAGCCGCTCTGTAAGTCAGGCCTCAGAAACCCCGGTGACAGTGCCGGCCGGGGCGGCTCAGCGGCTGAGCACCGGACCAGGAACCAAGAGGCCACCAGCTCAATTGCAGGCTGATCCCCTGGGGAGCGGGCAGGAGGCAGCGGTCAATGATGTTTATCTCTCTATCCCTCTCCCTTCCTCTCTCTCTAAAAATAAATCAATAAAAGATATATTAAAACGAGGTGATAGTAAATATCACCAGTGGACTATGATTATAGTCACGGTTGCTGATGGTCCTCACACCAACTAGACCTAAGTCCTTTTAGGAGAAGGGTTTCTGGTCGCACGTCGATGCCCCCGAGGCCCGCCCTCCCATGGCACGGGCTGCCCCTGCAGAGGCCCGACCGCTGCCCGACCTCCCCCAGGTTTTCAGGATGATCGAGGAGCGCCCCACGCACGCCATCACGGTGGGCGTCTCCTACCTGGAGATCTACAACGAGAGCCTGTTCGACCTCCTGTCCACGCTGCCCTACGTGGGGCCCTCGGCCACGCCGGTGGCCGTCGTGGAAAACCCGCACGGGGTCTTCATCAAGGGCCTGTCGGTCCACCTCGCCAGTCAGGAGGAGGACGCCTTCAGCCTCCTCTTCGAGGTGAGAGATTTCTTTCTTCCTCCCTCCTTCCCTTGCTTCCTTTCTCTTATTTTCTCCCTCACCCCCTTCGTAGTTTTTTACTTTGATAGTCAGGATGAGAATTAAAATATACTCATTTAGCACTTTCAGCTCGTACTGAAATAGGAAGAGCTCTGGCCGCAGGGCTCGGTGGTGCGAGTGTTGGCCCCGCGCACTGAAGGGCCATGGGTTTGATTCCTGGTCAAGGGCACCTACCTGGGTTGTGGGCTCAATTAAAAAGAAATATATATATATAAATGGCCCTGGCCAGTGTGGCCCAGTGGAGAGAGCGTCGGCTCGCGGGCTGAAGGGTCAAAGGCATGTACCTTGGTTGCGGGCTCAATCCCTGTGGGAGGCAGTCAATCGAAGTTTCTCTCTCTCTGTCTCTCCCGCTCCACTCTCTCTCAAAAATGAAAATAGATACATACATACACACATATATGAATAAAAAGTTACTTATTTGTTTTCTACACGTGGCAACAATAATGTATATTTTGGCTTATTTCCTTCTAGTCTTTTTTTCCTGGGCAGTTTCTTCTTTATGTAGATGCAGATACCCCCCCTCCTCCCCCCAGTTAACATTAAATCATGGGCATTTGTGGTACAGAAAAAAATAAGCATTAATGTCCTTAGTACCTTTTACAAGTCAATTAAAAAATTCCGTAGTGTATGCTATTCTTTTAAGAGTCATATCGGCTGGAACTCGTACATTGCTGGTGACGTGAAAAATGGTGAAGCCCTTTTATCCATACGCACTCGCAGTCCCACTCCTAGAAATCTGTCCCCCAGAACGAGAGTGTTCACACACACGGGCTTTACACAGTGTTCCTGGCCGTGTTGTCTGTAACAGCCAGAGACCGGGAGTAACCCCGTGTCTGCCAGGGGTGATGAGTAAACAAGCATTACGTCTGTACAATGGGAAAGCACTTAGCGATGGCGGATCTCAAACAAACAAGGCCAGGTGAGCCCGGCCGGGTAGCTCAGTGGTTGAGCATCCACCCATGAATCACAGCTCAGGGCACAGGCCGGGACTGCAGGCTCCACCCCCAGTAGGGCGTGGAGGAGGCAGCCAATCAGTGATTCACTTTCACTCTCATCATTGATGTTTCTACTTCTCTCTCCCTCTCCTTTTCTCTCTGAAATCAATAAAAAATAATAATAAAAGCACCAATTATTGTTTCCTCCCCCCCATTTTTAAAAAATATATTTTTTTGCCCTGACTGGTTTGGCTCAGTGGATAGAGAGTCGGCCTGTGGATTCAAGGGTCCCGGGTTCGATTCCGGTCAAGGGCGTGTGCCTGGGTTGCAGGCTCCATTCCAGTGGGGAGTGTGCAGGAGGCGGCTGATCGATGTTTCTCTCTCATTGGTGTTTCTGGCTCTCTATCCTTCTCCCTTCCTCTCTGTAAGAAATCAATAAAATACATTTTTAAAAATATATATATATATTTTTAATTGATTTCAGAGAGGAAGGGAGAGGGAGAGAGAAATAGAAACATCAATGATGAGAGGGAATCATAGATCGACTGCCTCCTGCACACCCCCCACTGGGGATGGAGCCCACAACCTGGGCATGCGCCCCGATCGGGAATCGAACCGTGACCTCCTGGTTCATAGGTTGTCGCTCAACCCCTGAGCCACGCTGGCGGGGCTCCCCCCACATTTTTAATAGCAGTACATGTTCCCTGTCAAAAAGATAAGATGGAAGCACAAACCTGTAGAAGAAGAAAAATGACCTATCAGCCCCCAGCCAAGAAGTGACTGTTAGGAACATCTTGGTGGCAGCACCTGTATGTTCTTCCTCCCACCCATGCCTTTGCCTGCCTTAGCCTGTGGCCTCACAGAACGCTGTCCTCCGTCCTGGTCGCGTGCGTTTCCCCTTGACCGACGTGCTGATGTCAAACCATCCTCGCACCCCAGGGGCAAATGCCACGTGGTCGAGGCGTATGATCCTTGTAACGTGGTGCCCAAGTCAGTGTGCTCCGAGTTTGGCTTCTGCTTCTCTCTGTCATAAAAACTCTTTGCCAGGATTGCCCCCTGCGCGGCATTTCCCTGTACAGATAGACCATTCCCTACCCGTTGGATACGAGGGCCGATTGCGATTCGGTACTTGTGAACAGTTCGAAGGCACGTCAAACTCCCTGCCGCTTTGCTTTTTGGAAAGCTATGCGAGTCCATTCACCCCCAGATGCGGGTCAAAGTATAGATCTGGACGCTGCCTTGTCCCCCGTCGACTGGCTCATAAATGAGGTCTGCCCGAAGGCCTGCTGCCCGCCGCGAGGAGCGCTCACGGTGCAGCTGTCGGTGTCGTCCCAACGACTCAAGTGCCTGGTTATTTACGTTTTTCAAAATATCATCCACGTTTCCCCTCCTCTTCAGGGAGAAACCAACCGGATCATCGGCTCCCACACGATGAACAAGAACTCGTCCAGGTCCCACTGCATCTTCACCATCTACGTGGAGGTGAGTGCGAGCCCCTCGCACGCCCGGGCGTCGTGGTCCGCGCCCTGGGCCTCAGCCAGCAGGCCTCCCCGGGAAGCCTCAGTCTCATCTGTCTGGATGTTTCACAGGCCCGTTCACGGACCTTGTCGGATGAAAAGTACATCACTTCCAAAATTAACTTGGTGGATCTAGCAGGCTCGGAACGGCTGGGCAAGTCTGGGGTAAGTGGGTTCCTTCTCAACAAGCCACGGCCTTGTGTCTGGCACAGTGGCCCGAGCACGGCATGGGGGGGGGGGGGCTGTGCCTCATGGGGGCTGCCCCTCGTGGTGAGCACAGTCCCGAAGGAGACACAGTAGAGCAGTGGTTGCCAACCAGTGGTGGTCCCTGAGGCCCGAGAGGTTGGCGACCTGGTCCCTGAGGCCCGACAGGTTGGCGACCTGGTCCCTGAGGTCCGAGAGGTTGGCGACCTGGTCCTGAGGCCGGAGAGGTTGGCGAACTGGTCCGTGAGGCCCGAGAGGTTGGCGACCTGGTCCCTGAGGCCCGAGAGGTTGGCGACCTGGTCCTGAGGCCGGAGAGGTTGGCGACCTGGTCCCTGAGGCCCGAGAGGTTGGCGACCTGGTCCCTGAGGCCCGAGAGGTTGGCGACCTGGTCCGTGAGGCCCGAGAGGTTGGCGACCTGGTCCCTGAGGCCCGAGAGGTTGGCCACCTGGTCCCTGAGGCCCGAGAGGTTGGCGACCTGGTCCGTGAGGCCCGAGAGGTTGGCCACCTGGTCCGTGAGGCCGGAGAGGTTGGCGACCTGGTCCGTGAGGCCCGAGAGGTTGGCGACCTGGTCCCTGAGGCCCGAGAGGTTGGCGACCTGGTCCCTGAGGCCCGAGAGGTTGGCCACCTGGTCCGTGAGGCCCGAGAGGTTGGCGACCTGGTCTGTGAGGCCCGAGAAGTTGGCGACCTGGTCCCTGAGGCCCGAGAGGTTGGCGACGGCTGCAGTAGAGCAGGTGGGCTTGACCCTGCGGAGCTGGAGGGACAGAGGCAGTTCCTCCCCGACAGGCTTTTGTAAAGTTGAAATGAGATCATAGCCTCTAAGTTCTTTTTTTTTTTAAATATATTTTTATTGATTTCAGAGAGGAAGGGAGAGGGAGAGAGAGATAGAAAGATCAATGATGAGAGAGAATCATTGATTGGCTGCCTCCTGCATGTCCTCCATTGGGGATCGAGCCTGCAACCTGGGCATGTGCCCTGGACCAGAATCGAACCCGGGACCTTCAGTCCGCAGGCCGACGCTCTATCCACTGTGCCACACCTGCCAGGGCGTAGCCTCTGAATTCTTAACAAGGAGCCTGGCTCTCAGCAAGCGATTAGCTTTTCTCGGTGTGAGTGTGAGTGTGAGTGCTCACAGGAGTGTTTGCATGAGTGTTTCATCTGAAATATTTATATGAATGTGAGTATTGGCAAACGCATTCACTAGAGCACACAGCTGCAACTAATATAAAATACCGAATGTCAACCGTGATTGACAAGTTAAAAAAAAAGCTGCTTAGCCTGAGGGTCGTAGGATCTGGTCTCCATTCCGGCGCTGTGGTAAGGGAGACTCAGGCTTCGACCCTCTCCGCTGGTGGTTTGGGTAATAAGCTCTCCCCTACCCAAAACTTAGCATAGTGGCCAACTAGCCAGGTAGTGCGTATTAAAGTCTTTTTTACTCCTGTATATGAAGGAGTATTGTGATTAGCTGGTTAAAATTCTAATTTGAAACATTGTAAATTAACATGCAACTTCAAAAGGTACGTTAAAATGTCCAAGTGGAAAGATACATGAAAAAAAAAAAGTTAACATCAAAAAAAAGCATTCGCCAGTGTACTGGGATGAGCGTTCTCTGTGCGTGCGTGTGAGCGTTCCTGTTTGTGTAAATACCCGCAGGATTATCTGCTCAAGCGACGGCACAAACACCCACACGTACACCACGCTGGTGTGGCTTTTCAGTGAGTTCTTACATGAGTGTCCACGTGGTGATCGCGTTCGCAAGCACCACGGGCGCTGGTGTGAGGGGTCCGCCGCGCGTGGGCGACATCGGGCCCAGATGGAGCACGCCCCTGACCCTGACGGAGGGGAGGCTCTACGGGCCAGGCCTGCTGGGCTCTCGGTGGGGCCGCCTCTCCCTGGGTCTGAAGCGGAACCTACTCTGGTTTGCAGTCCGAGGGCCGAGTCCTGAAGGAAGCCACCTACATCAACAAGTCGCTGTCCTTCCTGGAGCAGGCCATCATCGCCCTCGGGGACCAGAAGCGGGACCACATCCCCTTCCGGCAGTGCAAGCTCACCCACGCCCTCAAGGACTCACTAGGTGAGGGCCCGCCGGCGTGGGGGGAGGGAGAGGGAGATAGAAAGATCAGTGATGAGAGAGAATCGTGGATCGGATGGGCTGCCTCCTGCACGCCCCCCACTGGGGGTGGAGCCCGCAACCTGGGCCTGGGCCCTGACCGGGAATCGAACCTGGGACCCTTCAGTCCCCAGGCTGACGCTCTATCCTCTGAGCCACACCGGCCAGGGCTGGCCGACCTGCTGCTGTGATCACGGAATGGCCCCTTCCCGGTGGCATGCGCCTTGCGCAGCCTTTTCACAGAACCACGCCCAGCGCCTCTCCCTTCACCTGCAGCACCTCACGCTGTTCACTCCCGGAAGCCGGCCTAAGCTCTGGCCTCTCCTGGGAACAGCTCCTCTTCCCGCTCACCCCGAAACCCGCTGGCAGAGCCTTCGCCACCGCCAGGGCCCAGCGCGGCCTCGCCCAGGACGTCCTTCCTTCCCCCACAGTCTCCCCGACGGGGGTGAGGGCGGTGTCTTGTCAGCCCTGTGTCCCCAGGTTTTGTGTTGGGCCCACTGACACAGTCTTGGTGTCTGGTTATTTTATATATATATATTTTATTGATTTCAGAGAGGAAGGGAGAAGGAGAGATAGAGATAGAAACATCAATGATGAGAGAGAACCATCAATTGGCTGCCTCCTGCACGCCCCCTACTGGGGACTGAACCCACAAACCCGGGCATGTGCCCTTGACTGGAATCGAACCTGGGACCCCTCAGTCCCTGAGCTGACGCTCTATCCACTGAGCCAAACCAGCCAGGGCGGTGTCTGGTGATTAACTGAGTGGACTATGAGCCAAACCTGCCCCTGCCCCTCCCGGCCTCACGCCATCTCTCCGAGGCTGGTCCCCACCCTCGTGACCTCATCTACACCAAATTACCTCCTCAAAGCCCACCTCCAGGCACCACCACCTGGGGAGCTAGGACTCTCACATGGGACGTGGAGGGCACACACGCATTCTGTTCATAACCGGCCCCCAGCCTCAAAGGAATCCCGCAGCAAACCCACACGTTCACGGGCTTGCGTGTCCCGCCTCCCGCAGGGGGAAACTGCAACCTGGTCCTGGTGACGAACATCTACGGAGAAGCCGCCCAGCTGGACGAGACGGTGCGTGCGCGGCCGGTGCGCCCGTGGGATCCCGCCACGTGGCTGCAGGGCTGGGGTGGCTGACCGGGCTGGCGCAGCAAGCACGCAGGCCATATGCGTTGCCAGGAGTGGAGGCACCCGGGGGGGAGTCTGAGCCAAAATCGCTGAGAGGGGTCCGGCCAGGATCCAAATACCGAGAACCAAGGGGCAGAAGCTCTGGGAGGCAGGCTGGGCAGGGGGCCTGTGCCAGGAGAGGAGGCTGAGGGCAAAGGCCACGCTCGCTGGGGCCGCCCCTGGAGCTGGGCCGAGGAGGGCGGATGCCGCGTTCTCACGGGTGTACGTGTGAAAAACCTCTAAGGAACCCGGGTTCCAGGCGTGCCTACTCGGCTGGTACGAACCGACGGGCGTCAGACGTCTGCCGTGTGCCAAGCGGTGGCGGTGGGAGGGGAGCAGCTCGGTAGGGAGGAGCCACACCTGGCCCGATGGGGGGTCCCCAGAGGGAGGCGTCTTCCTGGAGCTGGGGTGAGGAAGGCGGGCGCTGCGTGGCCTTGGTGGCAGGGAGCGCGGCGGTGTTCCTGGCAGCGGGTTGGTGGCCCTGCCTGGGGGGCTCAAGGAGGGGAGGAGGGAGGAGCTGCAGGGCCTGGCTGAGGCCACGGCTGGGCCCAGGGGCCGGGGTGTCTGGCTTTGAGTAGGAACGGGCTGCGGCTAGAGTTGTCACTCAGGGAGATCCACCCCGCAGGGTCCCAGGCGACCTGGGGAGGGAGAAGGGCGGGAGAGCCGGAGGCTATGGAGGGCTCTGGGTCCCAGGCCCACCCCCCCGCCCCAACCCCCCGCCTTCCTCGGAAGCTTTGGAAAGCTCCCCTTAGACCAGCAGTTCTCAACCTGTGGGTCGCGACCCCTTTGGCGGTCCAACGACCCTTTCACAGGGGTCGCCTAAGACCATCCTGCACATCAGATATTTACATGACGATTCATAGCAGCAGCAACATGACAGTTACGAAGCAGCAACGAAAATAATTCTATGGCTGGGTCACATGAGGAACTGTATGTAAAGGGCCAGAAGGTTGAGAACCACGGCCTCAGACTTTTCACTTTTTAAAAAAATACTGATTTCAGGGAGGAAGGGAGAAGGGGAGAGAGAGAAACATCAGTGATGAGAGAGAATCATTGATTGGCTGCCTCCTGCACGCCCCGCACTGGGGATGGAGCCCGCAACCCGGGCCTGTGCCCTGACTGGGAATCGAACCATGACCTCCTGGTTCCTAGGTTGACACTCAACCGCTGAGCCACACCGGCCGGGCTAGACATGTCGCTTTTAAAATGTGGATGTTTAGGGCACCTCAGCCCTCGGATAAGCCTCGTCGGTCCTGTCCCGGGACACCACAGAGCAGGACCCTCCGCGGGGCCTCCAGCTTCCTGCAGGAGGGGCTGACCGCCCGGCTTCCAGGGAGCCTCCTGCTAAGGGGATGGGCGCTCCCTCTGACGCCAGGCGGCTTCCCCAGAGGCAGGCGTCAGGGCCTCCTGGTCTCCTGGCTGAACCCCAGGAGGAGCCCCATGAGGTCTCTGCCTCCCTCTCCCCCCGAGTCGGTCACTGCCCGGGGAGTGGCTCTCCTGGCACCTGCTGCCCCCGAAGCTGTGCCCACTCCGCTGGAGATCTGTGCCCGGAGCCCGAGGACCGGCCGAGGGGCCTCAGGCTTGGGGACAAGGCGCACTGGGGAGTGGCAGCTGGTGACTCCGTTCCCCAAATGTTTACAACCGGAAGGCGGCTCCTGTCAAGGGCCCTGTTGCTCCTGCGCTGACACGCCGTGGGGGTGACCGCAGGGAGGGCGTGGGCCGCGGCGCTGGCGGTGGGGAGCCTGCCCGCCCCTCACGGAGCAGCTCAGCTGTGGGAATGGAGGCCCCTCGAGGCTCCCAGTGGGCGGCGCTGCCCAGAGCACGCTGCACCCTCACCTCCGGTCTCCCCGGGACCCCGGGAGGCAGACGTCGCAGACCTGCCCGAGGTCGCAGGGTGGGTCCGCGGCCAAGAGGACCCCTGTGGCCCTTCCCTGGGCCACTCCCAGGTGACCTGCCCCCCTCCCGTCTCTCCCCGGCCTCAGGGCTCCGGGTCGGCCTCCGTGAGGCTGGGTCTCAGCTGGCCTCGGGCACCAGCAGCCGGCCGCCTTGTGCCCGCCTGTGTGGTGGGCCGTGTCCAGCCGTGTCCCCAGCACCTGCGTGTGCGGCGGCCGCGCGGCCTCTGCCATCAGTGCCCCCGGCTGGCGGCCCCTCCGAGGGGCTCGGGCCAGACCCTCCTGGTCACAGGAGACCCCGGGCCCATGTGGAGCTTGTCCTAAACGGGTTTGCCATCCTCGGGGAGCCCTTTCCTGTTGTGAGATATCTCCCCTCGTAAGGAATTGCCCCCCGTAGCGTGCTCTGTCCGTTGCAGCTGTCCTCGCTGCGGTTCGCGAGCAGGATGAGGCTGGTCACCACCGAGCCTGCCGTCAACGAGAAGTACGACGCGGAGGTACTGGGGGGGCAGCTCTCACCCGGGGGGCGCGGGGGTCCTGGGGGGCGGGCAGCCCTCACCCGGGGGGCGCGGAGGTACTGGGGGGCGGGGAGGTACGGGGGCGGGCCCGCGGGCAGCTCTCACCCGGGGGGCAGGGGGGTTACTGGGCCTGCGGGCAGCCCTCACCCGGGGGGCAGGGGGGTGCCCAGGTCACACGGGCCTGGCTTCCCTTCCGGCCTCAGAGGTGTAATCCGGGCCAGTCCCTTCCTGTTCCAGGACCGGCCAGCCACAGGGTCCCCGGACTCCCCCGTGGGGGCTGCCGCCAGGGGAAAGGGCGAGGTCAGGGGCTTCAGGGCACCGAGTGCCCGGGGCATCAGCAGGCAAGTCCCTGACTGACACCTGCGAGGCCAGCTGGGCCATCCTCCCAACCTCACCGGGTGTGTCCCTGCGAACCTCCTCCCTCCCAGCCCAGCAAGCAGGGCTGGCCAATCAGAGGGAACGCTCAGCATTCCCATGAGGGGGGGGGGAGATGCAAATTAAAACCCAGACGAGCAAAAATCAGAATTTTTCTGACTGCTACTTGGTGGCGAGAGGTCCTGAGACAGGGACGCCGCTCTCTTTCCGGGCGGAGAATGGATCCGGCCGCGCTGGAGAGCATCTTGGCAGCATCTCGTCAAGGGAAACACGTGCCGGTCATCCGGCTGCGTTTACTGTGCTTACGGAATCCCAGTTGCTGCCCACAGGGGCACATGCACGCCCCAAGCGCCTGCCAAACCCGTTACCCTTTCTGGATTCTACATCCTGGCGGCCAACGCCCGGCCCTGTGGCTAGGGGAGGGGGGAGGGGGGAGGAGGGGGGAGGAGGGAACAGCGCTTGGAGCTGGCTCTCAGCCTTGAGCGGGCACCGGGCGATGCTGTGGGCTGGCCGGATCACAGGCCCCTGGACCGGCCCCATAGCTCCCGATGGCGTCAGCCTGGGACGGGGCCCGAGGAGTCTCCTTCTAGGCGTCCCCCCTGCTGCTGCTGCTGCTCTGAGGCCTCACTTTGAGAACCGCTGGCTCAGTGGCTGGGAGCCCAGGCCCCTGTCCCGGGCTGCCCTGGCTCAGCAGCCTGCTCCCTGCATCGGCTGTGTGGCCTCAGCAAGGTCGTCTTCTTCCTGAGCTTCAGCCGCTTTATTTGTGAAGCTGGGGAGGAACGGAAGCCACTCTCCGAGGCGTGGCCCTGGTCGTGTGGCTCAGTGTACAGAGCGTCGGCCTGCGGACCAGGGGGTCCCAGGTTCGATTTCGGTCAAGGGCATGTACCTTGGTTGCGGGCTCCTCTCTGGCCCAGGAGGCAACCAATCGATGTGTTTCTCTCTCATCGATGTTTCTCTCTGTCATTCCCTCTCTATTCTCTCTAAAAGTCAATGAAAAATATCCTCAGGTGAGGATTAAAAGAAAAAGAAAAAAAAGATGCAAAGACTAACGTGAGGCCTGACCGGCATGGCTCAGTGGTTGAGCATTGACCTATGACCCAGGAGGTCATGGTTTGATTCCCAGCTGCATTGTGGGCTCGACCCCCAGTGTGGGGTGTACAGGAGGCAGCCAATCGATGATTCTCTTTGGTCATTCATGTTTCTATCTCTTTATCCCCCTTTCTTCCTCTCTGAAATCAATGAAATACACACACACACACACACACACACATCCTATACAATAAAAGCCTAGGTGGTGTCGCGCCCTTGCGCGACGCCCTCACGTGACATCATCACAAGATGGCAGGCAGGGGAGGGCACTTGGGGGCGACCTGGCTGGCAGGGGAGCAGTTAGGTGTCAATCAGGCCGGCAGGGGAGTGGTTAGGCGGCGGTCAGGCTGGCGGGCAGAAGCAGTTAGGAGCCAGCAGTCTCGGACTGTGAGAGGGAGCCCAGATTGGAGAGGGCGCAGGCCGGGCTGAGGGGGACACCCCCCCTGCATGAGTTTCATGCACTGGGCCTCTAGTGTGTACACACACACACACACACACACACACACACACTATATAAGGTGATGGGTAGAAACCTCTTCGCACAGTGCTGTCGTGCTGCTGGTGCTCAGGAGATGTTGGCCAGCACTCTGTCACTCCCACGGGTCCCCTGCCAGGTCTGCGTAGCAGTGCAGACCTCAGGGGTGCGTGTAAAGAGATTAACAGGGCACAGTGCTCTCCCTGCTCCTGGTGAACAGTTGGGGACGTGACCGGTCACCTTTCGGGGGGGTGGCGACATGTGGAGAGAGGGAGCCAGAGCCGGGGCCTGAGCCTGGATCATCGGCCCGAACGGTCGCATCTGACATCGACTCCAAGTATAAAAACATGCAAAGGAGACTGACGATCACTCCGGGTACAGATGCCCCTGGGCTGACGACGGGGCGACGTCAGGAACCCGTCTTAAGTTGAAAATATCATGAGTTGAACATGCATTCAGCCTACCCAACGTCGCCATTCAGCCTCGCTGGTTTCTGCTGAACCACATCGCTTTGCACCATCACGAAGTAAAACAGAAGTCCAACCATTGTCAGCGGGTGCCGTGTGTGTGTGTGTGTGCGTGTGCGTGTGTGCGCTAGTGACGGATGAAAACGAGGCTGGAGGGTCCCCTGGGGTGTCTGGGGGAATGGACTTGGACTGGGGCACACAGGGACTTCACATTTATCTGAAATGTTTTATTTCTTTAAACACACACACACACACATGCCAGTATGGCAGCATGCTGTTAAATTCAGACTTGGGGGTGGTCTAATTACATTTCATGGCATTGTTTTCTGTCCTTTTCTGCAGCTCTAAGTTTTTGATTTTTAAAGTTTTTAAAAATTGATTTATAGAAAGAGAGGGAGAGAGACACTAATTCGTTGTTACACCCATTGATGCATTTCTTGATTGAGTCCCCTCTGTGCCTAACTGGGATCGAACCCACAACCTTGGCGAATCAGGACCTGGCCGGGGCTTGATGTTTTTTACATTTATTTTTCTTGTTACTTGGAGTTCTAGCTCAGGAGGTCACGTGGCCGCCTGTGAGCTGGCGGTGGGCGTGTGCCTGCCGGGAGGACCCTCACGCTCTGGGAAGTGACTTCTGTTCTGAAGTCGGCGCTGTGGCCCTGGATGAGCGTCTTCCTTTATGAGCCTGAGTGCTGAGAGCCCCGGGGACACCTGCTCTGCCGCCGCCTTTCCCATGAGCCCGTCCTCAGGTGGCTCCCAGGACCTCTGTCCCCGCTGACACCTGTGTGCGAGGCGGTGGCAGAGCTTCCGGATTTCCCTGGCTGCTGGGCCTGGCTGTGAGGCAGGAGGCTGGGCTCTGGATCCACCTCCGCCAGCAGCTGGGCCTCGGGGTATCACCAGCGAGCGAGGGAGGTTGGGCTGCTGACCTCCCCGTCCAGCTGCGGTTCTGTGAGCCTCGGGCTCGAGTTGACGGCAGATGAGGGTGCTGCGCTGCCGAGGAGCCACACCTGCAGGTGTCGGGGGGTCGCCACTTTCCAGGGAAGCTTTCCCGGCTGAGAGCTGCCAGCCTGGTGCTGCCCGGTGCTGCCTGGTGTGCTGCCCAGTGCTGCCTGGTGCTGCCCGGTGCTGCCCTGTGAGGCCTGGTGCTGCCTGGTGTGCTTCCCGGTGCTGCCTGGTGCGGCCTGGTGTGCTGCCCGGTGCAGCCTGGTGCGGCCCGGTGCGGTCTGGTGTGCTGCCCGGTGCTGCCCGATGCGGCCTGGTGTGCTGCCCGGTGCTGCCCGGTGCGGCCTGGTGCGCTGCCCGGTGTTGCCCGATGCGGCCTGGTGTGCTGCCTGGTGCTGCCCGGTGCGGCCTGGTGTGCTGCCCGGTGCTGCCTGGTGCGGCCTGGTGTGCTGCCCGGTGCTGCCTGGTGTGCTGCCCGGTGCTGCCTGGTGTGCTGCCCGGTGCGGCCTGGTGCTGCCTGGTGTGCTGCCTGATGTGCTGCTCGGTGCTGCCTGGTGCTGCCCGGTGCGGCCTGGTGCGGCCTGGTGTGCTGCCCGGTGCTGCCCGGTGCGGCCTGGTGTGCTGCCCGGTGCGGCCCGGTGCGGCCTGGTGCGCTGCCCGGTGTTGCCCGATGCGGCCTGGTGTGCTGCCCGGTGCTGCCCGGTGCGGCCTGGTGTGCTGCCCGGTGCTGCCTGGTGCGGCCTGGTGTGCTGCCCGGTGCTGCCCGGTGCTGCCTGGTGTGCTGCCCGGTGCGGCCTGGTGCTGCCTGGTGTGCTGCCTGATGTGCTGCTCGGTGCTGCCTGGTGCTGCCCGGTGCGGCCTGGTGCGGCCTGGTGTGCTGCCCGGTGCGGCCTGGTGCTGCCTGGTGTGCTGCCCGGTGCGGCCTGGTGCTGCCCGGTGCGGCCTGGTGCTGCCCGGTGTGCTGCCTGGTGTGCTGCCCGGTGTGCTGCCCGGTGCTGCCCGGTGCGGCCCGGTGCGGCCCGGTCCGGCCCGGTGCGGCCCGGTCCGGCCTGGTGCTGCCCGGTGCGGCCCGGTGCTGCCCGGTGCGGCCCGGTGCGGCCCGGTGCTGCCCGGTGCGGCCCGGTGCTGCCCGGTGCTGCCCGGTGCTGCCCGGTGCGGCCTGGTGCGGCCCGGTGCTGCCTGGTGCGGCCTGGTGCGGCCCTGTGCTGGCTCACACAGAGCTCTCGGAGCCATCCTCCGTGCGTGACGGTGAAAGCGCTTGGCCGGCAGGGAATGTGAGTCTGTGCTGTGTCCACAGCGTTCATTCCACCAGGAAACGCTCTGGTTTCTCGAAGGCAGTCGGCCAGCTGAGTGCTGCCAGGCCATTCCGTGGGGTCTGCCGCTCCATCCTGCGTCCAAGCAGCTTCTCCCTGGTCAGTGGAAGAGGGGGTGTCCTGGAGGCTGGTGACCCCCGGGGCAGATGGCCCACTTCCCCGTGTCACCTGGTTGGCCAGAGGTCACATTGGACAGTCATCCAGTCGGAGACCCCCAGCAGCTCAGCCAGGCCCCCCTCCCCGCTGAGTAAGCCCACCCAAAGGAGCAGTCGCTTCCCAGACGCCAGGTTCTCCCCCTCGGGCAGGGGACTGGCCACAGTTGGGTCCCGGATCCCGCTGCCAAGGGCTCCCTCCAGTGGCCATTTTAACAATATATATTTTTATTGATTTCAGAGAAGAAGGGAAGGGGAGAGAGACCTCAATGATGAGAGAGAATCATGGATCGGCTGCCTCCTGCACATTCCCCACTGGGGATCGACCCTGCAACCCGGGCATGTGCCCTTGACCAGAATCGAACCTGGGGCCTTTCAGTCCGCAGGCCGACGCTCTACCCACTGGGCCACACCAGCCAGGGTGGGAGTTGGGTTTTGGTGCGGCCCTCAGGGTGCCGGTGCTCACTCTGTTCTGAGTCTCCTCTGCCGGGGCTGCCGAGGCCCCTCAAACCCTAAACTCACCCCAGTTGGGGAAAGTCACCCGTGGGGAGGGAATTGCCCAGACTCGGGATCAGTCCACGGAAGGGCCTGCGGGCTGACGGAGGGCAGGGACTGGGCTGACGGGGAGAAGCCGTGGCTTCTGACTGCCCGCTCCGCCCCACGATGCTTCCCTGGCAGCGGATGGTCAAGAACCTGGAGAAGGAGCTGGTGCTGCTCAAGCAGGAGCTGGCCATCCACGACAGCCTGGTAAGGGGCGAGGGGGCTGGGGGCAGGCCTGAGTGCACGGGGGCCAGATGGGCAGGGGCCACGTCGTCAGGGAGACTCGGGGACACAGACTGGGGGGACTAGGGATGCCTGGCGGGAGGGGGTCTGATGGCCATGGAGCAGAGGCAGGCAGGCGGCAGGAGGACAAGGGGCTGGAGTCCAGCAGGTTGGGGTACGTGGCAGACATGATGGGTCAAGGTCAGGGATGTGGGGCAGGCTGGGGTGTGGGGGGAGCAGCACGGAGCCAGGAGTGCAGGGGCCTGCCTGGGTGATGCTCAGGTCCAGAGGGGCCGGGAGGCCGAGGCCACACCGCCCTCCCATGCCCTCCTCCTAGAAACCGCCAGCAGACCCCCTCGCTTGGAGTAGAGGCTCGTACCGGGCGCCTCCCCTCCCCTCGCTGGCTCGGCTGTCCCTTGCTGACCACAGGCCCGATGGTAGAGAGGGTGGGGCTGGCTTGGTGGCCAGGAGGTGCCCAGGCTCCCGTGCTGGTTCTTAGGCTGCCCCCTGCCGCCCCCGTGGGCTCAGCACCGCAGCTGATGTTCTGCCTCCTCCTCCAAGGCCAACCGCTCCCATGTGAACTACGACCCCATGGATGAGGTCCAGATCGCCGAGATCAACTCCCAGGTGCGGCGGTACCTGGACGGGGCACTGGACGAGATCGATGTAAGGAGCCTCTCCTCAGGACCCACTCGTGTCCGACCCGGCGTCCGCTGTGCTGGCCCTGGCACCTCCCCTGAGGGTGCAGTGGGCGTGGGGGGGACCCCGATCTCAGAGTCCCTTCAGCCACCGAGGCCTCAGCTTCCAGGTTCAGGGTGACCAGGCTGTGGGTGCCCCGCCCAGTGGCCAGCAACCTGAACGTCTAGCACACAGGATGCAATCCATCCCTGGACCAAGCGGGCCTGCAGCCAGGCAGCCCGGTCGCACCCCAGCCACACGTCTCCTTGCCGCGTGACCTCGGTACCCGGTCGCCTCACCTAGTTAGCGGGGAAGGGGCCTCAGCCGGGCTCCACAGTGCTGCTGCGGAGGTGGAACAGGCCGGTCAAGGACGGTGGCCACGCTGACTGTCCGCAGGCAGACCCAGGCGGGTGGGCCCAGGAGGGAGGCCGGCCACGCGGAAGGGCCCTCGGGGATGCACTGTTGCCGCAGCGCAGGCGGCCAGCTCTTCACGGGAGCTGCCTGCAGACCCGCCTCCCCGGCCAGGGCAGCCCCAGACCGACCCCCGTCAAGGGCACTGCTTGTGGGTCAGGGTCCAGAGGGAGGCGGCCTCCTCCAGCCACAGGTGTGGGTGTGTCTGCACCCACAGGAAGGCGCAGAATGGGGCCTCTAGGAAGCGGGGGAGCTGAGGACCGCACGCTTCATAGAACGACTTTCCTGAGTATTTCCAAACTAGAGCCGTTGTGGTTTATGGAGATTCCCTTAGAAACGGGTGTCTAGCTCAGAAAACACTGTCTTGGAAACGAGTGACCAGGTGCCCCCGTCCGCGCGGGCTGCGCTGCCTGGTGCGGAGAGGCAGTTTGCAGACGTCCTGCTCTCGAGGCAGATGGTCCCTGGTCAGCCCAGGCCCTGGCGTTGGCGCTGACAGACACCGCCCGGGCCCCGGTGCCAAGGCCTAGCCCTGCCTCGTTCTCTCCTCTCCAGATCATCAACCTCAGACAGATCCAGGAGGTGTTCAACCAGTTCCGGGTGGTTCTGATGTAAGGGGCCCCCCTGCCCACCGACTCCTTCATGGGGGGGGTGACTCCGCCTCCAAGCACACCCCCTGCCTCTCCCAGGCGAGTGCATCCTCTGCGGGTGGGGGCTTGGCCGTGGGTGCACCCTGGGGACCCAGGCCCAGGTGAGCTGCTCCTGTCGGGTCTGGTTGACGGTGAGGGCCCGGCTCCTTCCCGCGGGGCCACACCCGAACCTCTGCCTGCAGGACGCACCCGCTCTTTCTCACTCTCTCCCCAGCCAACAGGAGCAGGAGGTGGAAGCCGCTTTGCGCCGCAAGTACACCCTCATAGACAAGAACGACTTTGCGGCCATTTCTGCTGTCCAGAAGGTACGCACGGCTGCCTCTTGCTGGCAGCACTCGCGTCCGGTCTCCCTCTCCCAAGACCTTTCCAGAGGCAGCAGGTGTCCTGCCTGGAAGCCCATGGAGGGTGGGAACAGATGGGATCAGCAGGACGAGTGTGGGGTGACCGAGGCAAGGTCAGCCTCGTGTGGCTCGCAGGGGCCTCCGGAACGGGAGACGAAGCGAATGGTGAACAGGACAGTTCCTGCAGCTGGGCGGGGAAAGGCCTGAGGATCCCCGGGCCGGGGACCGAACGCCAGAGGGGGCCGTGGGGAGGAGACAGGCGCGCGGGGCACGGCCTGAGGCTGGCAGCCGCCGCCTGCTGTGGGCTGCACGTGCCCACCCGAGCCTTCGGCCCACGCACACCTGTGTCCCCGAAAGGCCGGGACAAACCCGTAGCCTGACCTTTGCCCCCGCGCTGGCCTCTCTCCAGGCAGGGCTGATGGATGCTGACGGCCACCTGGTGGGTGAGTCTGACGGACAAGGCTTTGGACTTGGGGTTGCCTCTTACTCTAGCAAACCCGGGAAGAAAACCAAGTCCAGGAGGACACTGAAAGAGCAGCTCAGGTGAGCGACTGCCCTGCTGCCCTGCGCTCGCACCTGGCCCTCCCGGGCTGGCGGCGGCTGCCTGTCCCCCTCCCTCTGGTCTCGCTACTCTGTGGCCACAGTGCGTGTCACTGCTGCCAACACCAGCGACATATGGTCCCCTCACCGCACAGCCGCCCCACGAGCGGGGAGCCAGTGCCTCCGTGTCACAGATGGGGGAACTGAGGCCCAGGGAGGGGGAGTCACGTCCAAGGTCACACTTCCGCTGAGTCTAGCAGAGTTCAGGCGAGACGCGGGGCGGGCATTTGCCCTCCGCTACTTCATGTCAAACCCCACCTCCCAACAGAGTCCTCCGCGACCAGCTGACGCACTCACACCACCCCAAACCCCACTCACCACTCAGGCCAGACTCCTCTGTGGGTGCAAGGTGGGGAGGGGGTCAGGGTTCAGCATTCAGCCCCGTGTGTGCTGTGGAGAGGCAGGCAGGAGCGCAGGTCTGGAGGGGATGGCTGCACCCACTCACCTCCTCACTCCCCACCTTTCTCATCCCCGGGGCCCCTCCCCTTGTGTCAGCGTGAGCCTCTCTGTGCCTCGCTTTCCCATCCCTGAAACGGGAACAACAAGCCCTGCCAGGTTACAGCATCGCTGACACGCTAAGGTTGCAGGTTCGATCCCCGGTCAGGGCACAGCCAAGAATCAGCCAATGAATGTATGAATGAGTGAGTGGGAAACACATCGATGGGTTTTATTCTTTTCTTCTCTCCCTCTCTCTCCCTCTCTCCCTTCCTCTCTCTCTCTCTCTCCCTCTCTCTCTCCCCCCTCTCTCAAATCAATAAATAAAATTGTTTTAAGAATAAAGTGGAATAGTAATAATAATAACAGCATCACTGTCGAAGGAGTTGCTGTGAGGATGAGTGAGTGAATGCCGCCCCTTGTTACTGGGACGATCACTTGTGAAAGGATGTGGCCCAACACTGACTGCAGAGTCGACCCCCCCTCCCCAGGCCTGAGCCCTGAGGCTCCACCCTCTCCTTCCAGCTCCCCAGCAAAAAAGGATGGTGGCAGCAGCCCTGTGAGCGGCAAGGATATGGATGTTTCCACCTCCAAGACCCAGCTGACCCTGCTCTCCAAGGAGGGGGACGTCAAGGACATGATTCTGCGAGACCGGGAGACCTCCAACATCGAGACCCTCCCCTCGGACTCCCCCAAGGAGGAGCCCCGCCCACCCAGGTGACCGCCTAACGCGAGCCCCGGCCCAGATCCCCCCAGACCAGAGTGTGATCCTCCGCATGTGGAGCCCCGGCAGAGAAGGCCGGGTGACAGGCCGGCCCCGGCGCACAGCCCGGAGGAGGCCGCAGGCGGCACCTGCAGAGGGTCCACGCACGGGCTCATGAGACCCTCCGAGTGGCAACCATTTTAGGATTAAGTTTACATATTTTTGGAATAAGTAATGACTCAGAAAGCAAAAACTTTCCCAGGTAGTAGACCCCTTCCTCCAGCCACACGGTTCCTCTCCTCGGTGAGCGAGGGAGTGAGCTCTCAGGAACCTGCCCTGAGGAAATAACCAGCCATCTGGACAGAGGTTTACGCAGAAGGTGGCCATTGCGCCAACTGGAAAAGCAAAACCAAACACCTAACCGCTGGCACCAGGGAGAGGCTCTGAGGGGATTTTCATCTCCCTGGGGGTGTGCGAGGACGTGCGTGAACACTCCCCCCCCCCCCCCCCCCCGCGTGACCACGTCCAGACACTCGGAGGAGCTGGAAGAACTATACCGGCCACGCCCTGACTCACAGCTCACCTGTGACTGCCCGTTTCTTGGTGTGCCGGCTTTCTCTCCTTCCCTCCGTCCCTCCCGGCACGGGAGGTGCAGACAAGTCCTTTCTCCCCCCAGCACTGAATCTCACCTCTCCTTAACTGGAGTTCTCAGAGAGAGTTTAATAGCGTGAAAGAATGCTTCTGAGGGAAAAAAAAGATGTAAAATTATTCATGCCGCATGACCTCCAGCGTTTAAAAACCCCTCAAAGCAATCCTGAAGGAGGTTCAGCAGAGCGGGGTTCGCTTTGGTTTCTGTTTGTTCTGCATCCCCTCGTGCTGCGCCGCTGTCACGCGCCTTGTGTGCGAGTGACACAGAGGAGGGATTGGTGTCGTGCCCCCCCCCCGCCCCCCGTCTGGCTCCGTCTGGGGGAGGCGGTGCCCAGGAAGGAAGCCGGGCCTTCCTGCTGCCAAGGCCCCAGGGGAGGCAGGTGCAGGACCTGGTGGCCCAAGACAGCTGCCCCGCCCTCCCCCACCTTCAGGCCCAGCACCCCGCCCTCCAAGCCTGTGGCCTTTGAGGACTTTAAGAACGAGCGAGGTAGTGAGATCAACCGCATCTTCAAAGAGAACAAGTCCATCTTGAACGAGCGGAGGAAAAGGGCCAGTGAGACCACGCAGCGCATCAACGCCATCAAGAGGGAGATCGACGTCACCAAGGAGGGGCTGAGTGCCCAGAGGTCCCTGCGGGAGAAGCAAGGTGACGCGGCGGGAAGGTGCGGGGCCTGTGGGGTCGGAGTCACGCTGCTCCGAGCGGGGCAGCCTTGGGAGCCGGCTTCCCACGTGGAGGGGGGCTGGTGACCCCGTCAGGTCCCTGGGTCTGATGGCGGTGGGGTGCTGGCCAAGAGGAAATGGAGGAGCAATGAGAAGGGGCCGAGCAGAGGGCCAAGGATTCACTGTCACGGAGACATTCCTCGCGCAACCCCCGCGCCGTCCTGGCTTGGCAAGGACCCGTCTCCTAAGGCAGGTAGTGAGGGGCCATCAGGCTCAGAGAGCAGGGCCCCCCACGTGGGCACCCTGACCTGGCGCCCTGGTCCCACCGGTAGACACTGCCCACACCCGCCCCCGGCCGCACGCGCGTGTGCTGCGGGCAGTGGACAGCCAGGTGAGCGGCTGACAGACACGTTATTTCCCTTAACCCATCGATCCTCAAGGAGCTGACGGAGCTTCAGGTCCGTCCAGAGAGGCTGCGTGGAGCAGATGCTAAGAGCACAGCTGACTCCTCTCGCGGAGCCTCTGACAGCCCCTCGATAGGGTCAGACGTCCCATCGTCTCTAACAAGGAGGCGGCTGATGAATCTCCAGTCACCAGGAGACCATCTGGAACGTGGGCTCCCACGCCCGGAGGGCCGTGCGTGGAGGCGCGGGCTGTGGTTGCAGGCCCAGCCCCTGCGGCCGCCGGCCGCCCGCCAAGCGCAAGAGGCAGTGTAGGGAGGCCAGGGCGAGCCCACGGGACATCAGCGGGACTGGCGCCGGAGGCCCCTAAACTTGGTCTGCTGAAGAGTCAGGCCCGGATTCTGGGCGGGAACGGCACCCACCCCCAGAGGCAGCTGCTGCCCATCCAGCTGAGCCTAAGGATTTCAGTGATTAGTCGCACAATAAATGCCATATATTGAGATGCTACTGAGTATTTTTTAAAACATTTTTTCCCATATATTTTATTGATTTTTTACAGAGAGGAAGGGAGAGAGAGAGTTAGAAACATTGATGAGAGAGAAACATCGACCAGCCACCTCCTGCACACTCCCCACTGGGGATGTGCCCGCAACCCAGGTACATGCCCCTGACCGGAATCGAACCCGGGACCCTCCAGTCCGCAGGCCGACGCTCTATCCACTGAGCCACACCGGTCGGGGCCTGAGTATTCTTGATTGATGGGGTTTAAGATCACGGTGTGTGGCACATGGGTCATTCCTACCCACTTCCCTGCGACCCTCCCGTTTGTCCTGGACATGCCAAGTGGCCCTGCTCTGAGCTCCCTCTCCCCATGGTCTGTGTCCTGGCAGCAGGCCTCCCAGTGCTCTGCCCACCGCACGCAGTGCCCGGCCTTCCTGGTCTCCTGTCTTGTGCTTGGCCAGCTCTCCCCTCTCTCTGGACCACCTGCCTCCCTCCCTCAGCACAGGTGGCACCTCACGCTGCCTCCCTCCCTCCACAGGTGAGTATGAGAAGAAGGGGCTGATCATCATCGATGAGGAGGAGTTCCTGCTGATCCTGAAGCTCAAAGACCTCAAGAAGCAGTACCGTGCAGAGTACCAGGACCTTCGTGACCTGAGGGCTGAGATCCAGTACTGCCAGCACCTGGTGGACCAGTGTCGCCACCGCCTGCTCACAGGTGTGCGGTCTGGGAAGGGTGGCGGCCATCGGAGTTCCGGGACCCGCAGACCTGGGTTCTAGAAGCAGCATCTAAGCTTCTCTCTGGCCCAGCTGGTGTGACTCAGGGGTTGAGCAGGGACCCATGAACTAGGAGGTCACGGTTGGAGTCCCAGTCGGAGCACATGCCTGGGTTGTGGGCTCGATCCCCAGTGGGGGCCGTGCAGGAGGCAGCCGATCCATGATTCTCTCTCATCATGGATGTCTCTCTCTCTCTCCCTTCCTCTCTGAAATCAATAACGTATCTATTTAAAAATAAATAAAAACAAACCATGGGTCTGAGAAAAGAAGCAGCTTCTCTCTGGCAGAGGCAGGGGTAGGGCAGGGCCCTCAGAAGTTCGTTTATAGGATTTGGGGGCAGGAGACAGAGATGGGCGAGGGAGACCGTGGAGCAGGAAGTGGCAGGGGGAGCCTCTGATGAGCACACAGCCTTTGCCTGCAGCCTCAGTGCTGGCCCCTCCTCCGCGCAGAATTTGAAATCTGGTACAACGAGTCCTTCTTCATCCCCGAGGACATGCAGGCGGCCCTGAAGCCGGGCAGCAGCATCCGGCCAGGCATGGTGCCTGTCAGCAGGATTGTGTCTCTGGTGAGGGGCCCCCGTCGGGGGTGGGTGAGGGGAGTGGGCAGTGGGCAGTGCCTCTGGTGCTTTGCCCTTTTCTCCCCACAAACGTGGCACGTGTGGGCTGCTCCCAGCCGCTCCCACGGCTGCCCAGGCAGGTGGGAAGCCACAGGTCTCTACCCAGTGACCGAGGGTGGGCACACAGATGATACCCCTTGCTGCGGCCACCCTCTCGGGTGGCTCGTCCTGCCCAGGGGGCAGTTACAGGGCATCTGTGATGACGCTGGCAGACAGGGCCTGAGCGTGTGAGCTGCCACAGGGGGGCATTTGCCAGCCCAGCCAGGGGCCGCCCTCATGCCCACCACGGGCCCTGGCAGGGCGCATCCTGACCATGCCAGGCTGGAGGACAACCTTGAGTTGGGCCCCCAGGGAGAAGACGACCAGGACAAGTTCAGCCAGCTGCAGCAGGACATGCTGCCCGAGGGCCCGGAGTCCATCTCCTTCTACAACGCCAAGGTCAAGAGAGAACAGAAGGTAACTCGGCTCATGGCTCCAGGAGGCGGGGCCTCGGACCCCGTCACTAGCACCCGCCCCCCCCCAGGATCATACTCCCCACTGCAGAGGCCGGGAGGAGCAGCCAACTCGGGAGCCATCACCCAGAGGCAGCGGCTGTCTCCCCGGCTGGAGTCCCGGGCCGCCCAGTGAAGTCCACAGGCTGTGGCCAGGCCTGGACACGGCTGTGAGCGCTGACCATCCTGTGAATCACCCCTCTGCCCGGTGCATCCGTGCTGGATGCGCTCCCCACACTCCTCACCCGTTAGTCACCGAGTGGCCATCTCCACCATCAGACGGTGGTGGTGCTGCAGTGCGGGTGCCCCGCACCCTCTTACGTGGTGATGGCCCCCGAGAGCAAGAGGAGCCTCTAAGTCCAGGACGCACCTTAGTGTGTGTGTGTGTGCGCGCGCGCGCGCACATGTATGTGTGTGCGCGCGTGTGTGCATGTGTGTGCATGTGTGTGCGTGTGTATGTGCGCATACGTCCTCGCTGGCAGGAGGAATGACGGGGGATGCAGGTGGGTGGCTTCTGAGCCCTAACCAATCCCTCCTTCCCTTCTCTGTGTCCAGCACAGCTACTTGAAATCCACGCTGGGCCTTCCGAAGGCACAGAGGAAGTAGGGGCTCCTCGCAGCGCCCCCTGCCTGCTCCAGGGGAGCTGCCCACCACCCGCCCGGTCCGGCCAGTCGGCTCCAGGCTGGCCCAGCCCAGAGGACACGCAGCGGCCGGCCTGCCAGGAGGGACATCCCCCAGAGGGGGCTCATCTTCACAGGACGCCTCTGGTTTCGATTCACTGTCTCATATGCAGGGACCAGATAAAACGGCTTATCGTCTGGAGCGTGTGCTTATTTCCTGCTGGGAGGCTGTCTTGCCTACAGGTGGGGTCAGAGCGGCGTCTTCAGTGAGAACAAGAGCGAGTAGCTGAGCCGGGCTCCGTGGCAGCCAATCCTTCCCTGCAGGGACACCCGGGGGTCACGGTGGCCGAAGGCGCTGCTCTCAGCCCCCTCCGCGCAGGGCACCCTCTCTGCAGCCGAGCCATGAGGCAGAGGCCCTCCCCCCTCCGCAGCCAGAGAGGACGGGCAGGTAGAAATGGCTGCAAGGAACGTTCCATCTCAAAATGTCAAGAGCCGGAGCGAGAGCAGCCCTGCATGAAGCCAGCAGCCGAGCCCCGCAGGAGGCCGAGCGGGAGGCAGCCGTCCCACCCAGGACCAGGTTCTGTTGGAGCCATCGAGGAAGGCTCCACCCTGGAGGAGGAGAGCGAGCGTTCCCACCGGGCTGGAGAAATAGCCAGGAAACTCCCCAGGAACGAGGCGCACAGATCCTGAGGGTTTGTAACCACGCACAGGTTTGGGATTCAAATTTACACCGTGCGTCCAGGAACCACCAGGCCGAGGAATTAGTATAAAAGCTAGCCCAAGGCTGAAACAGCTAACAGAACAAGAAAAACTGCCGCACGTGCCCTTTTCCCAGCAATACAGCATCCCCACAAGCCCTAGTACACATGAGCTCCCAAGAGTAAAGGCGCGCACACACGCAGGCACACATATATGTGCATATGCACACGCGTGTACAGAAACAACCTCGCACGGAGGCATAATGTCAGCAGGATCAGACTCAGAAGAACTTCAGATAACAAGTTACTGGTGCCCCGGCCAGTGTGGCTCAGTTGGTTGAACATCGTCCCATGCATCAAGGGATCACCGGTTTGATTTCCGGTCGTGGCTCATGCCTGGCTGTGGGCTTCATCCCCAGTGGGGGCACGTGGGAGGCAGCTGACCCATGTTTCTCTCTCCCTCTCCCACGATCAAGGTAGGACAGAGAGCTCGGGGCGGCGCTCCTTGTCCCGTCTTTACTCTGAAGGGCTGACTGCTCTGTTGCTGTGTCCTCCGCCCCTGCCTGGAGGCTCCAGTCCACTTGCCCGTCGCCCGCGGAGCCCAGAAACTCTCATCTGAACTCGACCGTCTGAGGCCACAGGACACGGGGGAGCACAGGTGCAGGCGAGACTTCCTTTACGTCAGGACCGTGTCTCACTGTGTGGGACCTGGACGAGCCGTCCAATTCCCTGCCTTCCTTCCCCCGGGGAAGCAATGCCACTCCTGGGCGCCGTGGAATGGAGTGATGTATGCCAGTGTACACCGGAGACCGCGTGACAGTGACAGTAACTGATAAAGGAGTCAGTGTGCCCAACATTATATGACAGATGGTGAGCTGACAGACATACTGACACACGCCCAACCAAGGTGGATTCTGGGTGTGAAAAGGCAGCATTCAGACGGGCATTGTCTTTCTCCAACCCATCCTGACTGATGGCTTCTTAAGACCCATCTCAGACTTGACAGAAGTAGCTGCTAAAAAGATACCCAGTGCCAGCGGGCAGCGTCACTGGAGGCCAAGGGTCTTGGTTAAGAAAGTACTTGCCCTTCATGTTGGGGCTGGAGGCAGTGTTTTTAGTGGACAAACGCCCAGGGGAGTGGGACTGGCATCACAGGAGGCTCTGAAAACTCTGTCAGGTAAGGGATAATCGGAAAGTAGGGACATTTCTATCTGAGAAGATCCAAACAGGGCACATTTTCTGTCCTTTTGGGAGGAAAAACGACAGGAGTTGTCTGCCCTGGAATGGATGGCCTTGCTGCAAACTGGGCTCCCGACCCTTGTTGGAGGAGAGCATTGCCTGGGCAGCCCCGGCCCCGGCGAGAGAACCCGGGAGGAAGGTCACGGGGGCCTCTGGCTCCTCCCAAATCTGAATCCCTGGCTCCATAACCACTTGCGGGGAAGCTGTCTAACATATCAGTTGAAAATGACACCCCATACACAGATTTTCACACACTGTTTTCCCTATCAAATATGAAATTGCCTTTATTAATAAAAATATCACTTAGTTTAGAAAGAATATTTTTATTAAGAAAAACAACCTATCTATGAGCAAATGACATTTCTACCAGCTTAGATTTCCAGCAACAGGGAGTAGCACCCATTTGCAGCAATATATCCCCAAAGGCCACCAGGAAAAAGGGGGGTCTCGCATGAGGGAAGGGCTCCCCTCAAGAACCAGCCGAGATTTGTGATTCAGGAACTATTAGTAAATGGCTTGGCGGAAACAGATTTTTTAAAAAATATATATTTTATTGATTTTTTATAGAGCGGAAGGGAGAGGGATAGAGAGAAACATCGATGAGAGAGAAGCATTGATCAGCTGCCTCCTGCACACCCCCTACTGGGGATGTGCCCGCAACTAAGGTACATGCCCTTGACCGGAATCGAACCTGGGACCCTTCAGTCCCCAGGCCGACGCTCTACCCACTGAGCCAAACCGGCTAGGGCCGGAAACGGATTTTGAACCCTGTTACAGGGCCCTGGGTGGGGAATCTGCTCTGTCCAGAAAAAAGCTGTCAAAGGCATTTGGAAGGTGAAGTTGAGTGTGTGGAGTAGACGACATTGTTCTCGGGTTTGGGGATGATGGTCAGGCTGGAAGGAACCTCTGCCTGTGGAAGGGGAGGGGCGGAAGGAGGGGCCCTGAGGCTCCCAGCTGCTGAGCGCGGAGCGAACACGACTGTTTGTGTGTGGCCGGCGACGACGTGAACGAGGAACACAGAAGGAGAGCTCCGTACAAGGCCGCGCGCCACCACGCAGTCTGTGGCCTGGGTGCCCTCACTGCTCTGAGGCTCAGTCTCTCATCTGTGCAGTGGGGCAGCAGCTGCTGTGGCCTCGCCCGTGTGAACTGCTGAAGATCACGTCTGCGAAAACGGCAGTTCCCAAGGCTGCCTGCAAACACCCGAGACCATCCCGGTTCCCTCCGGAAGTCATGAGGCAAGCATCTCCTCTTTGGTTAGAGCCACAGAAACGAGAGTTCTGACAGCGCGTCAAGCATTAGAAAGCCCCAGGGCTTCTATTTCTTACATCTTTTCATCCAAATTAGTTACCGTCGGTTTAATATTCGCAAAGATGCACGATCAGCTCCCGTTACCGCGTGTGGCTCCCTCCAGTGCGACTGAACAGCTCCAGGAGCAGAAGATGGAAAAGCCCCTTGCTGGCCAGCAGACCCTTGGTGGCCAGCAGCCCCTTGGTGGCCAGCAGGGGCCTGTGATTCTAGGTCAGTTCTCCCTACACCTCCCCCCACACACAGTAGGCCAAGAACTCAAGGGCAAAGGGGACAGATTATTACCCCGAACCTTATAGGATCAGGCTCTGAATAAATTGAAAAAAGAAAAAGAAAAATCACGTGTTATGTGCAAGCAAAAAAAAATCCAATAAAGGAAAAGGGGGGTGTTTGAGTTCTGACACAGCTGCTCCCGTCCTGGCGGAACATGGGTCACCTGGGTGCTCCTATGCGATTCCGGTGCCGAGGCCACGTCCTGGACCAGTTACATCAGAGCCGCGATCCGGGGAAGAGTATTCCTGGAAGCCCCAAGTGAGTCTAGTGAGCAGAGTGAGTTGTGGTAGGAAAAAACCTGGACATCTGCTTTTCGTCTTTGGTATGTTTTTGTTTACCTGATTAATATGGTGATAAATTGCTGATTAACCTTAATTAGCAACGATTTAATACCACATACTATCCTGGCAATAAGCAAAGAAGCTTCTCTACTGATTAACCTTCCATTCACAAATTTCCATGGTTTTTAATACCCTTTCTAATAAAGAGGGAATATGCTAATTACCCTCATGCCGTCACAAAGACGGTGGCGCCCACAGCCAATAAGAGGGAATATGCTAATTGACTGCCCTGCCCTCAAAGATGGCGGCACCCAGTCCTCTCAGCCCCCCTGGGGCGCCTGTCTCCGGAGTCCCCCAGTCCCCCCAACCCCCCAGGGCTGCCTGAGGCTTGCGCTGCCGGCAGTGGCAGCAGCAGAGGTGTGATGGGGCGTTGCCTCCCGCCCCTGAGGGCTCCCGGACTGTGAGAGGGGCAGGCAGGGCTGAGGGACGCCCCCTCCAGTTCGTAAACTTTCATGCACCGGGCCTCTCGTGTGTGTGTGTGTGTGTGTGTGTGTGTGTGTGTGTGTGTATTGATATCAGAGAGAAAGGGAGAGGGAGAGAAACATCAATGATGAGAGGGAATCATTGATCGGCTGCCTCCTGTATGCTGCCCCCTAATGGGGATCGAGCCCACAACCCGGGCTTGTGCCCTTGACTGGAATCGAACCTGGGACCCTTCAGTCCGCAGGCCAACGCCCTATCCACTGAGCCACACCAGCCAGGGCTCCATGGTTACTGATTATAAAACTCTGAACACTCAAGGGTAACACCTGTGTACTTGTTATGTTTTACCCGCTCCCCAGTCAGAATTGGGACACAGCAACAGGCACTCAAACATTTAAATAAATGGGTGTGGTGAGTGGATGGCGGGTGGCTGGATGGGAATGGATCAGGGATTCTCAGCTTGGGCACTGAAGACATTTGAAGCTGGATAATTCTTTGTTGTGGGGCCGTCCTGTGTCGTAGGCTGCTGAGCAGCCTTTCTGGCCTTTATCCACTAGGTGACAGCAGCATCAACCACTTATGACGAGAAGATGTCTCCAGGCATCTCCCATTATTCCCTGGGGGCAAGATTGCCCCTGGTTACAAACCACAGGGGTAGATTAATGAATGGGAAGGTGACTGGATTGGTGGATGGATGGATGGATGGGTGGATGTTTGGATAGAAGGGAATGGATGGTTGAGTGGATGGATAAGTGGTGAATGGATGGATGGATGCGTAGTTAGATGGGGTAGATTAATGTGAGTAGATGGGTGGACAGTGGATGGAAGGACTGATGAGTGGCTGGTGGACAAAGTGATAGGTGGATAGATGGATGGACAGAATGATCAGGTCTCATAAATCTAAATGTCTTTGTTCCTAAGGTTTTTACTTTGAGGACATTCTTTGCTCTTTGTCTATACAATAGCATAGCACAGAGAGTAAATATTTGACACAAACTGGAAGGATAGTTGGGAGGATACAGAAGGGCTAAATTTGAAATTTCAGACACTGACATCATTCTTTAAGGTAAAACTGAATTCTAAAGTCTGACGCAGGAAAAAGTAAAATAGTAAATAACTGACACAAAATAAAACTTGTTGCTGACTGAAAATTGACAAAAGAATCAAATCTTCATCATGACATTAAGATGGAAAAATGTAACCTGAGAAAATTGGCTTTACAAGGTAAAGACAGACCACAAAATAAAACTCACATTGACAAAAGCTATAAGCAAATACATTTGATACAAAGATTTTTCAAAGATTCAAGTGTTTTCTAAACAGTATGTACTAGTAAAAATAAACTCAATAAAAGAATATTTTTGTTCTTTTTTAAAAAATTATCTAAATATATTTAAAATGAAAAAACGAATAACTTTAGTGGTAATGTGTAGAAAAATTATGGATTAAATAGGCTTAAAGGAGCATGTTTTCATTAAATTTTTTTTTTTTAAATATATTTTTATTGATTTTTTACAGAGGGGAAGGGAGAGAGATAGAGAGCTAGAAACATCGATGAGAGAGAAACATGGATCAGCTGCCTCCTGCACACCCCCTACTGGGGGATGTGCCCGCAACCCAGGTACATGCCCTTGACCGGAATCGAACCTGGGACCTTTCAGTCCGCAGGCCGACGCTCTATCCACTGAGCCAAACCGGTTTCGGCTCATTAAATTTTTTAAATGCATTTTTTATTGATTTCAGAGAGGAAGGGAGGGGAGAGATAGAAACATCAATGAGAGAATCACTGATTGGCTGCCTCCTACATGCCCCACACCGGGATCGAGCCTGCAACTGGTGCATGTGCTCTGACCAGTAACAGAATCAAACCAGTAACTTGTTGGTTCATGGGTGGATGCTCAACCACTGAGCCACACCAGCTGGGCTTTAGTAACTTTCATTTATTTATTTTTTTAAAAACATTTTTATTGATTTCAGAGAGGAAGGGAGAGGGAGAGAGACAGAAACATCAATGATGAGTCCTCACTGATTTGGCTCAATGGATAGAGCCCGAGCCTACACGGAAGGGTCCTGGGTTCAATTCCAGTCACGGGTCAATGTCTGGGTTGTGGGCTTGATCCCCAGTGGGGGATGAGCAAGAGGCAGCGGATCGCTGGTTCTCTCTCATCATTGATGTTTCTCTCTCTCCCTCCCCCTTCCTCTCTGAAATGAATAAAAAAATATTTTAAAAAAGCAACCCTAATCCCCTTCCGAGGCCCCACCTCCGGCCACCAGCCCCAGGGCTTGGGGCTTTAACGCAGGAGTCGGCGGGCCGGGCGCTCCGGGCGCAGCTCCCACCTCCACCTCCTTGTCTGCGGGTAAAACCCGACTCCACGTTTCAGTGGAAAAAAGGAAACCCACCCCAAAGTCCATCCCACGAACTCCATTCCCACGGCCACGGCCTCCGCACGCCCGAGGGGAGCTGCGCTGTGCGCTCCGGCCCCTCCTCCGGACAAAGCCCGCGGCCGTGGGCGACCCGGCGACCCGGTCCTCGGAGCAGAAAAGTGAGCAACTACTTTCATTTTGGAAGGATGTGTCCGCTGAGGCCTCCGAACCCCGAGACCGGAGCTGCGGGCTGCAGATTTGGGGTGCGGGCAGGGGGTGCCCGGCGGCGGCAGGAGGAAGGGGATGGGGACAGAGGGGCGGGGGTGCGGGCAGGGGGCGTCCGGCGGGGGCAGGGGTTCGGGGTGGGGGCAGGGGGCCGGGGGCGCCCGGCGGGGGCAGGGGGTCGGGGGTGCGGGCAGGGGGTCAGGGGTGAGGGCAGGGAGTGCCCGGCGGGGGCAGGGGGTCGGGGTTGTGGGCAGGGGGCAGGGGCAGGGGGACCCGGCCGGGGCAGGAGGAAGGGGATGGGAGCTGAGGGGCGGAGTGGGGTCAGGAGAGAGAGGGAGGGGCAGGGGGCAAGAGGCGGGGTGGGGGCAGGAAGAAGGCGGAGGGCGGGGCAGAGGGGCGGGGGCGGGGTCAGGGGGCGCCCGGGGGGTCGGCGTGGGGCGCACCCCCGGTTGGCGCCAGCTCTGCCCTCGCCGGGGCCGAGATGCAGCGGCGGGGAGCGGCCGCGGGGCGGAGAACCGACGGTGAGGAGCGCGGGGGGCGCGGCGGGCATCACCCTGGCCGGGAGGCCTCGGCGCCGCGGGCTCGGGTGCCCGGGGCTCCGGGAGGTGCAGGTCTTGCTGGTGCGGGGCCCGCGCTGGTGCCCCGGCGGGTTCGGGCCGTTCTCCCGGCGCCGTCGGCTGGGCCCGCCTCGCAGGGCCCGGCGCTGTGGTCCCGGAAGCCCCCGGGTCCGGCCGGCTCTCTGGTCCCGGAAGCCGCCGGGTCCGGCCGGCGCTGTGGTCCCGGAAGCGCGCCTGCGCCGCGGGTCCGGGCTGCGGCCGGGCGGTGCGTCCCCTTTAAGGGGCCGGGCCTGCGGAGGGCGGGCGGCGGCGGCGCCGAGGGGAGCGGGCGCGGGCGGAGGGCCTGAGGGAGGAGGAGGGAGCGCGCAGCGCCTCGGCCGCCCCTGCCGCCGCCGCGGTCGGACCCGCGGCCTCCGCCCTCCCCCTCGCGTCGCCCGCCGGGGAGGGGGCGCGCGTCGCCGCCGCCGGGGAAGCCGCCGCCGCCGCGGCCGCCTGCGAAGATGGGCGATTTCTACGACCCCGAGCACCCGACCCCCGAGTAAGTACCAGCTCCCGCCGCCCGCGCCGCCGCCTCCGCCCGAGCCCGGCCGGCGCGCGGAGTAACGGGCCGGCGGGACGCGCGCGGGCGGCGTGGGGACAGGCCCGCGCCGCCGCCTCGCCCGGGCCGGGCCGCCGCGGGCCGGCGGTTGGGCCGGGCCGGTGGGGGAGGGGCGGCCCCGGCCGCCGCCGTCGCGTCCGCACCGACCGACCGGCCGGCCCGCGGCTCCCCTGACGCCCCTGGCTCCCCGCCGGCCGCGCTGCAGGCCCGGGGGCCGAGGCGGGGCGGCTGCCGGCTCCCGGCGCGGCGAGAGGGCCCCGGCGCGGGTAGGCCGCGAATCCCCGGGCTCGGGTGGCAGCCCGCCCCGCTCCCGGCCTCCTGGCCCCGGCGGCTGGGACCGGAAGGGCCTGGCGCGCGTCGCTGGGCTCGGGGCCTTGGAGGGGCCCGCGCGGCGCGCCCGGGTGGGGTCTCTCCGCCGGGCCCGGGCCCGGCCCGCGTCGGCTCCTCGGCGCTCGGGTCTCCTTCATGGTGGCGAGGCCTCCGCCGCCCGACGGCGCGGTGACACCAGGGCCGCTTTTCCGCCCGAAAGTGAAAGCCCGCGGAGGGGCCCCCGGGGTCGCCCCGGCTCCCGGCCCTGCGCTCTCGGCGGGACCCCGGAACCTCGCCCCGAAGGGGTGACTTTCGCTCCCCGAGACTCGCGTGGGAGCCGGGCGTCCCTGCGGGCCGCTCTGGGGGCCGGGGCCGTGCGGCCGGTGTGTGTTGTCTGCAGTCCGGGGCGGCCCTGCACGGGGCCCGGCCGTGTCTGCCCCCCGCGGGCGCCGTGCACCTCGGGGCGCCCCCTCAGCCTGGACTCGCTGCCCGCGGAGACTATTGTTTTGTTTTGCAAAGCGGTTCTCCTGCAGCTGCTCGCTGGTGCCGGGAAGCCAGACTGGCCCCGCGAAGGGGGTTCCCACGAAACGGTTACTTTTAGGCCAGAAGGGCACCCACAGGTCCCTCTTTGGACACTTTTTACCTTAGTTCTCCCCTGGCTTTTCCCTTCCTTTTTCCTTTGCAGCCCTTCCCCAGATCTCTTCCCCTTGGTCCAGAGCTGCCTGGATCTTAGCAGTCGTTAGTTTCCAGGCCGACACCGAGGGGTTGGTTCTGTTGGGGGTGCTGGTGGGCAGCTCCGCACAAAAGGAGGAAGGGCTGTCCGGCCGCTGCGCGGGACCGGCTCTTTATGTGCAATGCGCGGTGACAACGTGGCTTCCCTCCTCGCCTGGGTTGTTGCTTATAGGTCAGCAGTATCCTCATTAGATTGTTTTGATTCACCGCACAGTCATTGGTGGCATTACAAAGCTCACGTTGCTGGCTTTTGGTTTGGGGCTTGGAAAACCTCAAAGAACAGACATCGTCGTGACCCAGTAAAGCTCCGGTTGCTCACCTGTGCGGTGCAGGATAGCGCGGCAGCTCCTTTCCAGGTTGTTTAATTATGAAAACATAATTTTTCATACCCTGTGGAAAAATAGGCCCAAATGCATCTTGATAGACGTGAGTGGAGAGACTTTTTGTTGTTTTACGTAAGGTCTTACCGTTTTTTCGCTGCTTTTCTGTCCCCGCTGCTTTGGATTGCTAACAGGACTAAGTAAGTTCTGAAATGTGTGTGCGCGCGGACCTGCCTGGACTGTGCAAAGGGTTATAAAGTGTTTTCTATTATGAGAACTGGAGGGGATCTCGATAGGCATCCTGAACATCACCCCTGTTTTACAGATGCAGGAACTGAAGCCGAGAGAAGTGAAGTGACAGTAAACCCTGTGAGGTGGAGTGTGTCGGACGGAGAGAGGAGCAGCAGAGTGCAGGGGTAAAGAAATAGGACCTCCGAGGCAGACTTGGGTTTGAGCGCTAGGTGAACCTCGGACAAGTGACTTCACCTCTCTGAGTTGGGTTTCTCACCTTTGAAACAGGTGTGTGAAGGTAGCACCCCGTAGGCTTTGGGAGGCTGGGACGAGCATCGTGTGAAAAGCCTCGGCCCAGAGTGTGGCACGAGCGCTGCTTCTGGCTGGGGCGTCAGGAAGAACGAGAGTGAGGAGTTTACGTCCAGCGTGATGAGATGAGGTGGCAGGAGAGGCGGTGACAGGCTGGGGGAAGGAGCGACCGCGGGCTCCTTTTAGATTTTTGTTTGAAATGGTTCTTAGATACATGAAGAAATTGAGGCACGAAACGTAAAATCAGTGTGAAGTAACAATTGGAACCTGTTGTTCTGTATTTGTCTTGTGCTCGCTCTTGAATCAGGCACAGCTGCAGAGGCTTTTCCTCTGGCCTAAGGGCTCTGTGTCAGGTGAAAGCGGCCGTAAGCACCTGCGGGTCTGTGCTTTCGGTGGCTGCTGCTGGGCAGGCCCAGGCCCAGGTGTTGAGGACACTGCACCTTAGAGCTGGTCAGGCTCCAAGGGACTCTTCTAGAGGCAGGCAAGTCCTTTGCAGTGCTAGAGATGCTCTTCTTCGAACAGAACACGTCTATTTTGTGCCAAACACAGGTGTACTGTGGGGCGTACACAACAAACTTTTGCCCCTATGGGCACCTGCTAGTGAGGGATGGCAAACAGTAAATAATACAGAATGTTCAAAGGTAAATGCTTTGAAAAATGCAGCAAGGGGGATCCAGAATTTCTGGGGAAGATGTTGTAGTTTAAAATGAGGGACCGGGTGAGCCTTAAGGGGCGGGAGGTGGCCATGGTACTACCTGGTGGGAAAGCGCTCCCAGAGGAGGGAGGAAGGAGCCCCCAGCACTGAGGCGGAGCCTTTGGTGAGTCCTGCCAGTGTGGCTAGGATGGAGCCAACAGGAAGGAAGAGTGGGTGGGTGGGGGGTGCACATTGCACAAGGACTCTTCCCTGAGCTCTCACAGGTGAGCAGAAGGCTCTCGGCGTGCCCGGGAGCGATAGTCGACGCAGGGAGGCTTGTAGGAAGCTCGTAACCAGGAGGGAGATGCTGGTGGTGACTGGTGCCAAGGTGGTAACAGGAGATGGTGAGACGTGGTTGAATTCTGGATATATTTTGAAGATTAAACCAGTTTGATTTGTTGCTAGGTTTGATGTGGCATGTGAGCGAGGAACCAAGATGGTTCCAAGGTGTTTGGTCTGGGCAGTTAGAAAGATTGAGTTGCTGTCAACCACGATGAGGACGATGCACGAAGGCAGGTTTGGGGAATAGACCAGTCGTTCAGTTTTAGACGTGATGCGTTTGAGGTGCCTGTGAGATGCCCCTGATGATGTCCCAGTCTGGAGTTGAGGGGAAGGTCTGGACTAGAGGTGACTTGCGGAGTCATCACTTAGGTGGTATTCAGAACCACTAGACTGGACGGGATCATCAAGGGGTCCATGTGGGAAGAGGACCCAGGTCGAGTCCTTTCAAACTGCAGTGTTGAGAGGATTGTTATAGTGTGCAGCGTTAGGGGTCTTAATGTGGATATTTGTAAAATAATATAAACTTGGGGAAATTACCTCTTCTAACACCTAACTAGAAGTTGGCACTCTTTTAATTACTACTGTCAACAGCACACTACAGCACTACTAACAGCACCTGTGTGTCTGCTAGTACAGGTCGCAGATTTCTTTATAACATGCAAGTAACATTGAAAGGAAATTAATTAGAAGGTGGCCCTTGCTCGGGGCTGGGCTGGGGAGAAGGGCCAGGCAAGCCCTGGAGCCAACCTCCTGCAGTCCCTCCCCCGCATCTGCAGTGAGCAGGGTCCCTCCAGCAGGTGGGGTCCCTAGGCCTGGCCTGCGGGGATCAGCCGAAACCCGCTCTCTGACAGTCCCCCACCCCCAACCCCCCAGAGGCCCCGGAGTGGGAGAAGGCACTCTGCAAAGTTGCTGTCGTACAGGGTGTGGAACGCAAACACAAGTGCGCAGTAAACCAGATTCAGGCCAATAGTGCAGCAGCGACAACATAACCCACGGCTGAAGGTGGAATCACACAGGCCCCTCAAGGATTCGGGCTCCCTCCTCTCTGGTTTCGGGGTTCGTCACCCGAGAACCGTCGCTGCCAAGTCACCGCAGCTCGGCAACTCCTGTGTTGAGCATCTGTCCCCTGGTGGTCAGTGCATGTCATAGGGACCGGTCAGACACTTAGCATATTAGCCTTTTTTATATATAGGTTGTGCTTATTGTAGATACCTCAAAATGTGATTTATGTTCATCATTACATTAAAATTACAGTGGATATGAGATCCACCACTAGATTAAGAAGCATATTACTATACTATTATAACACATTTGGGGAGTTTTTTTGGTCCCCAATGTAACTGGTCTCTTGTAATTATATGTATTTTATTTTACACATTTTTAAAAATATTAACCTGAGAAGGCATCCACAGGCTTCATCAGGCTGTCAAAATGGCCTATGGCACGAAAAAGTTAAACCTCTGGGCTCTGGAGCCAATAACTGCTGGTTTAGAACCTTACCTTTTTTACTTAACAGCATTATTCACCAGGACAGGTTTTGTTATGACTCTGCCTTGGTGTTCTTATTTGTAAAGTGGGGATCATAATAGCATTTTCTGCAAAGGTTTTTATGAGGATTGAAGAGTTAGGATGAATATTGGATGGAAAGATGCAGCTAGAAAGAACAGTACTTTACAAGGCACCCTCATTTGAAAAGCATGGTGAATTTGGCAAAACTAAAGTTTATTAAGTGGAAAAATATTTCAGTATTTTTAAATGATATAAAGCTGTGAGGATAAATTCTCAAAATTCTCATAATTCACCTTGGCTACGTTGGGGATAGAGATGCCATAGAAAGCTTAACTAGGAGAAAGTCTCATAATGTAATCACCAGATTCCACATATGGTTTAGACCAGTGGTTCTCAACCTTCCTAATGCCGCGACCATTTAATACAGTTCCTCATGTTGTGGTGACCCCCAACCATAAAATTATTTTCGTTGCTGCTTCATAACTGTAATGTTGCTACTGTGATGAATCGTCATGTAAATATCTGATATGCAGGATGGTCTTAGGCGACCCCTGTGTAAGGGTGGTTCGACCCCCCAGGTTGAGAACCGCTGGTCTAGACATTTAGTAGCTGTGTATACAGTACATGAATAAAATCGCTTGTTATTTTATGAGAGAAATATCTTTGTAGTATTGAGGTATGGCTCTACAGGCCAGGGTTCTTTTTGGGCTACTGCGGTACATGGGAGGCCAAAATATTATGTGGAGGGTTTTCTGGTGAAGTAGAGGCAGCCTCATGAACTCCCCTGTACCTAGGATGGAGTCCATCCCTCCAGCATTCATGTCCTTTTCTGTTTTGCGCTGGCCTTTTCTGGATTTCAGGTGGAGGATTCTCCTATTGATACATTATTTCTTTAGCAGGGTATGAAGCAACTGTTGATACAGTTGTGTTTTCCTAAGCAATGTTCCAATGGTTAAGACACGTTGTACATACAGATCATCAATCATACTTTCCTAATTTCCTTAGTGGAACGTTGGTATTCCCAAATCTTTTCTGCTACCTTTTACTATAGTGACTAGATTTAATCTATTCCCCCTTTTAAGACATGAAATTCATTATGATTTACTCTTTAACAGATAGAATAGTTTTTCTTGACCCTGATATTCAGTGTTCCATGAGCGTTGTCAGTTTTTGCAGAGAAGCTAGAGTAGTCCTATTCTGGATGGCAAAATACGACTCGACTGGGCTACAGAGTCAGAAGTTGACCAGCTTCGTCATTTTTTAAAATTCTTTCAGAGGACTGTTGAGTACCTTATTTTGCAATGCACTAGGTAATTATTAAGACCCTGAGAGATTATTTATATGGAAACCGAACCATTTATACCCAGAGTCACTGAAAATCAGCTTTAGAATTCTTTTTCTTTCTGAGATTCATTCTTTAGGGAAGAAAAACACCTTTTATTTTGAAAAAAATTCAAACTTGCAGAAAGTTGCAAGAATAGTATAATGAATTCCCATATACTTTTTGTCTAGATTAACAAGTAATTGAAAATTTACTACATTTGCTTTATTTTCCTATATAAAAGACATATACGTGTTTGTTTCTTTTTGGCTAAACTATTTGAGAGTATAAATTGCAAACATGACTCTTCATCCCTGAATATTTCATAGTATTAACAAAGAGCAATCATCCTCTTAGATAACTAATATACAGTAATCAAATTCATAGAAGTTAACAACATTTGGTTACCTTATACTAGTATATAGTTCATATTTAAATTTTGCCTATTATTCCAATAGTGTCTTTTTTTCTCTTTTTCAATAGTGTCTTTTAATTTTAGTCTAGGATTACATAGTTCACTTAATTGTCATGTTTCTTAGTCTTTTTTTCTTTAATATCTGAATATAGAGCTTTAAATTCAAGTTCTGGGAGGTACTTACTTTGCTATGATCTTTTTGTACTAACTTTAAATGTGATATTTTAGAAACAACGATGTCTGACACTGTGTTTAAAATGGTTTCTTTTATTTTTTTTGTTAATTCTCGTCCAAGGATATTTTTCCCCCATTGATTTTTAGAGCGAGTGGAAGGGAGAGAGGAAGAGAGAGAGAAACTTCAATGTGAGAGAGGCACATTGACTGGTTGCCTCCTGCACACGGATGAGGCCGGGAGTGAGCCTGCTACGGAGATACGAGCCCTGGACTGGGAATTGAACCTGGATCCCTCAGTCCGCAGGCCGATGTTAGCCACTGAGGACAGCTGGCCACGGCGAAATGGTTTCTTTTTTAAATCACTAAAACAACAAATGCTTGTTGCAAAAGGTTAAGAAAGTACAGGTGTTTATAGAGAAAAAAGGTAGAAATCTACCTGTAACATCTCTTCCCTGCTCCACCTCTCCAGATGGTTCCTCTGTGTGGATAAGGAGACGGTGCTCATACCAGGACTGATGTTTGTTTTCATGTAAATGGAGGGTTACTACTATACACACCACTTTCTCCTACTGATTGTGTCATGTTTGCATTTACATATAAGATGTGCTCATAGTTTTTTAATAGGTACTATACTGTACTATGGATTTACTATATTGTTTTATTTTCTTAAGGTGTCTGGTTATCATGTTAAGCAGTTTAAAAGGGCCTTATGACATGTTGTGCTATGTGGAAGGTGTCTCCTTTCAAATCTGTTTCCCCCTGGGGTGAGTATGTCTGGTAATTTATGATAGTGTTTTGACGATTTTATTTAGAGTTTGACTCCTATACCATTTTCTTTTTTCAAAAAAGTGTACTTTATTGTCCATACTAAATGTTTGCCATGGTGCTGATGGATTAAAGAATTTTCATTCCTGCCCTACTTTGATTAGTTGATTAGTTATTTTATTTTTAATATATTTTTATTGATTTCAGAGAGGGAGGGAGAGGGAGAAAGATAGAGATAGAGATAGAAACACAATGATGAGAGAGAACCATTGATTGGCTGCCTCCTGCACCTCCCACACTGGGGGTTGAGCCCCAACCCAGGCACATGCCCTGTCTGGGAATCGAACCATGACCTCCTATCCTAGTTCATAGGTCAACGCTCAACCACTGAGCCACGCTGGTCAGGCAGTTGCTTGGTTATTTTAAAGAGAAAACTTAAGGCATTTAAGTGCAGTTTCTTGAAAATGGTTGGTTTGACGTTGGCCGACAGAACACTCAGTAGGTTTGTTGTTTTTAATAATTGGATTTATATTCGACAGTCTACTTCCATGGATTCCAACGAGAGACAATTATTACCTTGTGTAGATTTTGGTTATTGTATGCTGATAAAATGTTGTTTGTATTTGTACCCCCTAGCTTTGGAATTCATGTATAATGTACTTTATGTTGAATTTGGTAGCCTCCCCTTCTTAAAAATTTAATTATTATTTTTTAATCCTCACCTGAGGATATTTTTTCATTGATTTTTAGAGAGAGTGGAAGAGAGGGAAAGACAGAGAAATATTGATGTGAGAGAAACACATCGAGTGGTTGTCTCATGCACGTGCCATGAGGAAGGACCCTGCAACCGAGGTACGTGCCCTTGACCAGAATTGAACCTGGGACCCTTCAGTCCGCAGGCTGATGCTCTATCCACTGAGCCGAACTGGCTAGGGCAGCCGTGGGCAAACTACGGCCCGCTGGCCAGATCCGGCCCGTTTGAAATGAATAAAACTAAAAAAAAAAAAAAAGACCGTACCCTTTTATGTAATGATGTTTACTTTGAATTTATATTAGTTCACACAAGCACTCCATCCATGCTTTTGTTCCGGCCCTCCGGTCCAGTTTAAGAACCCATTGTGGCCCTGGAGTCAAAAAGTTTGTCCACCCCTGGGCTAGGACCTTTTTTTTTAAAATCAAGCTAACAATTACTTTAGTCTTTTGCAACTGAGCATATACATTGGCCATTAGATGGAGGTTTAAAATTGGCCTGAATTAGATAGATGCCTTTTATTTTAGAATGCTTTTTCTGTCAGATGCTAACATCTCACAAGTGAAAATATCCTTGGGAGGGTGTGTGGGTGTTGGTATGAGTGATACTGCTTGCAGGCTGGAGGAGGTCTGGGAGCTTGCTGTGGGCTGGCAAGAACCTGGAGCAGCTCTGCTTTGCGACTAGAGCTGTTCTTGCCACTCACTTCTGCCAAGTGTAGTGAGGGTCTCTCTGGGAGGGTTGTATAGTAATCACCAGTATTTGCTTCAGTGACTTGTATTTTGAGTCTTTTGTCTGATATTTAGCCTCTTGGTGAATAGTTATTTATTTTTTGGTGAATAATAATTCATGACATACTCTACTTTAGTTGACAGATGATACATGTCAGTTTTAAAATTTTTATGAATTTTGTGTTAATGTAAAGTAGAGGTAACATTTTTTTATAAATTATGTAGATGGCTGCACAAACCCTTTAAAAATTATTTGAGAGAGAGAGAAAGAAAGAGAAAGAGAGAAATGTTGACTGGTCGCCTCCCATATGCACCCTACCTGGGGATTGAACCTGCAGCCTTTTCAATCTGTGAGACAATGTTCCAACCAACTGACCCACCCAGCCGGGGCTGCAAAAACCCTTCATATTGAAATCCATTTATTCTGACCTTGAGCACACACAAAGGCTTTCTAAAATTGCCTGGTTAAAAAATGTAACTCTTCCATTAACTTACCAACTCTAGACCAGAGTATCTATCTCAACTCTGTAACCTAAGCTGCATATTTTATGTCCTACTTCTGCGGTGGAAATAACGTTATGAAGACTCAAGTCAGCGAAAACATTTATTAAGCATGCACTGCTCTGTACCCAGCTGCTAGGTACTGGGATACCTCCATTTAAAAGAATCAGTCTCTGCTGTATCAGGTGTTCATCATGGTCTTTGGATTTTCTAGTCGATGGGACTACGGAATCCCTTAGGTCCTAGCAACAGAACCAAACAAGTCTAAACCTTGTGAAGGAATGGGTAAATGGTCACACTGTTAGCTCTTCTTTATGCTTTGTATTAGTAACCGCCTGAAGTATCTTAAAAGTTGGAGAATTATAAAAATACACCTGCTTGCAAACACATTTAAAACATTTTAATATGGAAAACGTAGAGATGATGGAAATAAGGATCCACAGGCAGTCTGTGTACGTCACAGACACACACACACACCTGTCAGGTTTGGCAGCCAGCACATGCCCAGCTGAGAAATTGTCCCCTCACAGCCAGGTTCCAACTTGTGCCCCAACTTTATATCCTCTGACACCGAGCTTCTCTTCTCTAATAACGAAGAAAAGTAGTCAAAGGAAGGTGAGCACCAACTGTTTCTTGGTGGCCTCCTTGTTTCTCCAATGCGAGCAAGCAGTGCTGTGGTTGGGGAAACGCTGGTTTTATATTCAACTACCACTGGTTGTTTCAATGTTGACATTCTTCCTTAATAAACTGCTGTTGATCTGCTGTCATAATTGTGACAATCAAGTTTTGTTTTTACTTTTTAATGGACATGGTAAACTTAAGCTTAAAGAGTATGCCTGTCATAGTTAACCTTGGGGAAAACTTCAGGAATACATTTTCACCAATCTCTAACAAAATATTTAATTCTACCTCAACGAAATTTATCTGTTTACTGTAGATAATTTGCCTTCTGTGGAGAGGGGCAATGTTTCTTTTATGCCTTTCTCAGGTCACACACTACTGTGCTGCTGCTTGCGCTACTTTTGTCTTGCTTCGGTGCAAGCTGTGTCCAGGTGGTGAGGTAGGCCCAGTCCACGGTGTTCATAGGACTTGAAGTCATGGTCTCTGGACAGACAGACAGACAGGGCTCCCAGGAGCAATAATGAACATGTTGTGGGAGCATAAGATGCCCAAGAGCTATCGTTCCTCACTGCTAACACTAGGAATCCAGGTAGTTGTGGATTCACAAGAGGCTATGCAATTATGGTTCCTTTGAAGTGAGAAATTTCCGTGTAACTTGCGTGGATGATTTCTCTACTTAAAGAATTGTTTGGAAAAATGGGACCGTTCTTCTCTAGCCTAAGTCGTACAACATTAAGACGCTAACGTAATGATTCTCTGATTCAGAAATTTGCATTATTCACAGTTAATTGTTAAAACCTGTGCTCATTTTACGGTACTACAGAGGCAGAAGGTATACTGGTACAAGGTTGGCGAATATTTCCAAAAAGAACTTAGGTCATACTTTGAAATTTCCCTGTTAGTGAATTTTCTTATTTTTTTTGTCCTCATTAAGAGAAAGTTTGAGGAAAGTAAGTGACATTGTTCTGTTTCAGTGAAATTTCAGGTTATAGATTAAGCCTAGGTTTATTAAAGTAATTTCTTTGAGGCCATCAATGCATATATTTTGATTTTGTAAAAGGCACGATTTAGAACGGGTTGGCAAACTGGCTAGTTGGCAAAATCCAGCCTACCAACATGTTTCCGTACAGCCCGTGAGCTCATTCCCTGTCATGTATCTTGATTATGGTGGTGGTTACGTGAATCTATATGTATGGACTAAAATTGCATAGGACACACACATACACAGGTATGAATACGAATGCAGGTTAAAAACAATGGTGTAAACTGAATAAGATCTAGTCTGGCTAACAGTAATGTACCAATGTCAACTTCCTGGTTTTAATATTTGAGTATGGCTATATAAGATGTCACCATTGGAAGGGGGCTAGATGAGAGTACAGAGCTACTGTTTCTGCAACTTCCTGTCAATCTGTAATTATTTAAAAATAAAAAGCTTAAAAATGTATAAGCATATTGATCACTGGTAAATATCAGATTGCTGTAAAAGTTTCTAAACTTTAGTCTCAATTTATGTATTTCTGGATATGTAACGAAAGTTGGCCAGCTGGCACTGGCCTGAAGACTACAGTTAAGTGTCAGTAACTCCTTGTGCCCTCTGTGGCTACTCCATATTTTTTGCCATTTGCAGTCTCTCTACCTGTCATCTCTCTCTTTTTTTTTCTTCAAATATATTTTACTGATTTTTTTACAGAGAGGAAGGGAGAGAGATAGAAACATCGATCAGCTGCCTCCTGCACACTCCCTACTAGGGATGTGCCCGCAACCAAGGTACATGCCCTTGACCGGAATCGAACCTGGGACCCTTCCAGCCAGTCCGCAGGCTGACCCTCTATCCGCTGAGCCAAACCTATTAGGGCTCTACCTTTCATCTCTTATCTCTACTCATTTGTTCAAAATTATTTACTGTGCACCTTATCAAGACCTGGGGATTAAAAAAAAAAGCAAGGCCCTTACTATTTATGCTTATTTTCTTTTTAAGAAAAAATATTTTTGTTGATTTCAGAGGGGAAGGGAGAAGGAGAGATAGAAACATAAGTGATGAGAGAGAACCATTGATTAGCTGCCTCCTGCACCTTCTGGGGATGGAGCCCACAACCTGGGCATTTGCCCTGACCCGGAATTGAACCATACAAAATTATCAACTTAATATTAGCTCGCTATATTTGGCCAAACATTTAATTAACTCACCCTAATGCCTTGGCAGGGCCAGACCAAGTGATGGTGCTTAAAACCCTGGATCTGGATGAGATGAGGTAGGAGAGAAAAGAGTAGATGGAGAAGAAGGAGGAAGACAAGCAGGGAAAAGTTTGGGGACTGTAATGTGAAGACATCTGGAATGATAGGAAGACCAACAGATAAGACTCAGGAGGAATAGCCAGTGAGAATGGAGAGAGAGACAGATAGCATAGAAGAAAGGCAGTGGTAGGAAATGAAAATACTTGGGAAGGCAAGAGGGAGAGGACACTGAGTTAAGTGGTGAGATCATCATCTGAGAGTGGTCAGGGAGCCTGGCCAGTGTGGCTCAGTTGGTTGAGCATCGTCCCATGCACCAGGAGTCCACCGGTTCGATCCCAGGGGGCACATGCCTGGGCTGTGAGCTCAGTCCCTGGCAGGGGGCATGCATGAATCACCTGAGCAGTGTTTCTCACCTATGTTTCTCTCTCGCTATCTCTGAAATAAATAAAAAATTTTAAAATGTTTTTATTGATTTTTAGAGAGGAAAGGAGAGGGATAGAGAGATGGAAACATCAGTGGTGAGAGAGAATCATTGATCAGCCGCCTCCTGCACGCTCCCTTCTGGGGATTGAGCCTGCAGCCCGGGCACGTGCCCTCACTGGGAATCTAACAGCGCTCTCTTGGTTCCTGTGTTGACAATCAACCACTGAGCCAACCAGGAGGGCAAAACATTTTTTTTTTTTTTTTAAATAGTGATCAGGGAGATGGTAGTGACAGAAATTGGGGCTAGGCATCTGGGGGAGTAAGAAAGGAAATTGAGTGGCACAAGTCACAGTGTTAGTAAATGGTAGAAACAGGATTGCAACCTAGGTATCACGGAAGTTTGATCTTTTTGCCATGTTATATTACCATGCTAGTAAGCAAAGTAATTAATTCTAAAGAAGATGTGCTTTCATGCAGGAAATCAGGAAAGAGAGTAGGATGAACTGAAAAAAGGAAAATTTAAAAGAAAGCCCCTTATTAGTCTTTTCATTTATGACAATTATTTACATTGTATTATAGTTACTTTGTATATCCTATACCATATTCAAGTAAAGTGTGAAATTCCTTGTGTGTGAACTTGACCTCTTGCCTTTACAGAACTAATACTATCTTGAGAGAAAGGTAGATCCTTTTTTTTAAAGTATATATTTTTATCCATTTCAGAGAGGAAGGGAGAGGGAGAGAGAGAGAAACATCAATGATGAGAGAGAATCATTGATTGGCTCCCTCCTGCATGCCCCCTATTGGGGATCGAGCCCGCAACCTGGGCATGTGCCCTTGACCAGAATCAGATCTGGGACCCTTCAACCTGCAGCCGACGCTCTATCCACAGAGCCAAACTGGCCAGGGTGAGAAAGGTAGATCCTTAGTAACTGTTGAACAAACAGCCTTGTGATCAATAGGAGTACTGTACTTACAGTTCACAGAGTTGCCTTTCTAAAACAGCCATTGGGTAATGGGTGATTGTATGCCACAGTTGCCTTAAGCCCAGCTAACTCATGGTAGTCAGCTGGACACCTATTGCCCAATCAAAACCTTGGGCTCCTGAAGGACTAACTCTGCTTAGAAGAGGTTTGCAAACGTGCACATGCACGACTATAAACTAAGCAGGGAACTAGGTAGATGTGATTTTTTGTGATAAAAGCTTTCCTTATGAAGACTTTCTTTTTGACGTGCTCTTCCATATCGTTGACTGTCTGAGGCGTTTAAATTTAAGTCTTGAATGTTTGGCACTGTAAGTGGCCAAGTGTATAAATGTTGAAACATGCATGACTTCAGTGCAATTCGAGCTACTCCTGCAGGTCAGATGTGTTCATTTGTGCTTGTTGAGGAGGCCACAGATTTAGAAACCTAAAAAAGAAACGAACACTAAAGTGGAAACAAACCTAAACAAATAAACAAGCTGTAAAATCCTGTTTTTCTCCTCATGGTGAGGTCATCACTGAGTCCTTGAGAAGGGCTCCGAGTGCTGGCTGTGCCTCTGCTGGGATGCACTCTGTGTAACCGGGACCCCGTGGCCTTCGGGTGGCACTAGTGCCTGCCTTTTGTTATCAACCAGTTCTCCTGTCTTCTCTCTGAGTTTTGCCTCTTCACAGTTCCCTTCTTCTGCAATTTCATATTCTGTCATGGGGTCTAGTTTCTGTGTAGTTTACTCTCATCGATGAGTATGGATTTAGAAAGATCTGACTCCTGTCGCCAGCGTGCTCAGAGTCTGTGGATTGGGCGCTGCACTGCCCTTTTCTGTCCCTTTCTGTCCCGTGTCAGACCCCACTGCTAACCCGGCCCTGACACTTTCTGTTTGTTGGTAATTTGACTTTTCTTTATTAACATGAAATGCCCTTAGGATGACAAACTTGATCTTTTCTCCAAATTTTCGATGTGCTTATACCCTTTTTATTATAAACTTTTTATTTTATTATCAGGTTAAGGGATATGTCTTGCCATCTCTGTCTAGCAGTTGTCTCATTTCTGAAATGAACCCTCCCCCCAGCCAGTTCCACATGCACAGTGTCTCTTCAGCCCTTTGACTGTGTCATTACTTTCTTCACAGTTTGTCAGGATTTTCTCTCCATTTGCTTGTTGAGAGTAAAATGGCCGAGGCTGGGGAAAGGGTTCCGTCTCCTCAGACCTCCAGCACTTCCTGCAGACAAGCATGGATGCGCTCGAGTGCCCACTGAGGGAGGAGCAGAGACAGATGGCACTGCAAGGGTTTGAAAACTCCACATTGTACGGATTGAAATCAGATCCAGTGCCATGGGTTGTGAGACACACGAGTTCATGAATCACTGAGAGAGGAGGACCACTGCCACCTACACGTGATGCTGGTGCTGGTGCGATGCATCTGCCAGGTGCGACCTGAGGGGGGCACCGCAGCACGGTGAAAGGCAGCGGTTTCATCTCGGCTGTGAATTTTTTTGTTTTTAATGTATGTGATGCCTTGAAGACGACAGGTATTTATATATATATTTGATTGATTTCAGAGAGGAAGGGAGAGGGAGAGAGAGATAGAAACATCAATGATGAGAGAGAATCATTGATTGGCTGCCTCCTGCACACCCTCTCCTGGGGATGGAGCCTGCAACTCAGGCAAATGCCCTTGACCGGAATCGAACCCGGGACCCTTCAGTCCGCAGGCTGACGCTCTAACCACTGAGCCAAACCAGCCAGGGCATGGCTGTGAAATTTTGAGTCGTTTCTATGGAGTAGAAAAAAGTGTTTAGCCTAGGCACTGCTTCAGGTTTCATTACTAACTTATTTATTTTATTTTTTTTTACCCTTTTTTACTTAGTTTTGTATGGCTACCTTAGACACTGGTGAATGAACTGAATTATGGTGGCGTTAGGCCTACATTTGGGGAAAGGTTTTTTGTACCATTTCTTTTAAGGGCCATTTAAAACATTGTATGTATTCCAGTCTTGCAACATAGCCTACAGCAAGCATGTCAAACTCAAAGGCTAACATGGGCCAAATAAACAAGGTTTAAGTGTATATGGGCCACAAAAAACCCCAAAAGCTTCAGTTTTCCTAGAAATGTAGGTTTATTTCAATAGAGACATGCTGAATACAAAGGGCTGAAATAAATGAGTCATCGTTAACATAAAATAATAGAACATTTTAATAAAAATGAATATTTTTTCTTGAACATTAACTTACCAGACACTGAATAACTGCACAAATGAATAAGCGTAACGCAAATAAACCTATTTTTCTTGTTCTCCGAAAGCGAAATATTTCCTGTTGTGCACACCTAACAAGTGAGGCCAAGACTAATGATGTGGCCACTGGCGGCTAAAACATTCGCTGCCAGTATTAGTGGGGAGAAATGGTGCGCCTGTGTGTAAGGGAAATGAATGCAACACGATGATAATTATGTATAACAGGATATTGTAAAAATGAAGTTACAAAATTCTGATTAAAATGTTTCTTACTTACTGTTATGTTGGCTGGGCTGCAAAAATATTTGTTGTGGGCCACAAGCGGCTTAGTCACCTGCTTCGCATACAAACCTGGCTGTCAGTCTTAAGCCCTTTGTAGCTCTCCTTTCCCCGGATGCCCTTGGGTTCTGGTGCACACCAGACCTTTGGCTCTGGATTCCTAGTCATTGTGGTTACCTTCGTTAGGACGGAACTGGGAACTGGGAGCTGGGAGCTCAGAGAGAGGCGTGCTGTGATGTGCAGCAGAGCAGGTATACCTAGCACTCAGCCAGAAACGATGGGATATACACCGAAGAGGCTTGAGAACCATGACCCATAAGACTTATCAAATCCGGTTCTCCTCAGGAGAGCCTGGCCTCTGGGCCTGGCCACTGCCGCCTCCTTCACCTGACTAACGGCTTCCTCCTGCTTTACTCTTTACACTCTGGTAATAGGAGTTGTTAGGGTTTATTTGCACATGAATAGTTTTATGTTTTAATCTCTGTACCTTTGCCCAGTCTTCCTACAAATAAATTTTTCAAAAATTTACATTTTTTTAGGGAGGGTTCTTTGTATTCCTGTCCTTTCACTAAACTTACTCTTTTTAGTCCTCACCCAAGGAATTTTTTTTTTTCCTGATTGGGGGCAGGGGGGAGGGAGAGAGGAAGGGAGAAAGAAAGAGAAAGAAACATTGATGTGAGAGAAACACCAATTGGTTGTCTGACTGGGAATTGAACCCACAACCCTTTTGCACGGATGCTGCTCCAACTAGCTGAGCCACCCGGCTGGGCCTTATCTTACTCTTTGCTGTTGCACTGAGCATATTTCTATCCTTGTACCTACTTTTATAACAAAACCATATTTTGTATTTATAACTGTAAGCTTTTTAAGGGCAGGGACTCAGCTTTATTCACCTTTTTTGTTGCTTCTCCGCACCGAGGATACTTTCCCACTGATAGAGTGGAAGGGAGGGAGGGAGGAGACAGAGAGAGACACGGATGTGAGACACACACAGCAGTCGGTTGCCTCCTGCCTGTACCCTGACCAAGGCTGGGGATTGAGCCTGCCACCGAGGTAAGTGCCCTTGACTGCGATTGAACCGACGACCCTTCAGTCCATGGGCCAGCGCTCTATCTAGGGCAGCTTTTTTCACCTTTTATTTCTAGCACCTAGCATAGAAAACAAATATTTGCTATGTTGAAATGTACCCGAGGCCGTGAAGGGACGGATAGTCCGTATAGAATATACTTGTAGGTTGTATGTATCCTAAGTTTTAATTAAAAACAACTTTCATTTCAATTGGTTTTAAGTATTTATGATTTTTTTTTTATTCTTTTGCATGCTTTCTTGGCTGGATGACAATAGAGAAGAAGAAAATGAGGTAAGTATAATTTAGTTCAGTAATTGTGGAATTGAAACCATTTAAAATTTTGCTATTTGGAATGTGAAATCAAGTAATGGTTTTTGTTTAATTTTGGTTTTGGATCAACAGTAATTTATTCTAGAGAGGGCCGTTATATATATTAAGAAATGGTTTTTAAATTTTAGCACTTCCAGAGCTTTAGGCAAGATAAAGGAAGCCGGCGGCTCTGGAGAGTTTCCTTTCTTTTTTTAAAAAATATGTTGTTGACTTTTAGAGAAAGAAGAAGGGAGAGGAAGGAGGTAGAGAGAAACATCGATCAGTTGTTTTTCTCACACCCTCTTCTGGGGATCAAGCCTGAAACCCAGGCCTGTGCCCCCATCAGGAATTGAACCAGTGTCCTCCGAGTGCATGGGTTGACTCTCCACCACTGAGCCACGCCCACCAGGCTGGAGACCATTTCTCACTTTGTTTTCACGGGTTGAGCTTCCAGGGAAGATTTAATTTGAAAAGTGGAATCTGTTTTTATAAGTACAGTGGGGCCTTGACTTACGAGTTTAATTCGTTCTGAGACCAAGCTTGTTAAGGAGCTCGTTAATTCAAATTACTCTATCAACTCAGTGCAAAAAATCGGCAGAGAGACGGCTGCTATCTCAAAAAAACTCGTTAGTCGGGACACTCGTAAGTTAAGGCCCCACTGTATTTGAATGCTGCTCTGTGGGAATGCATGTGAAGATACTTACTGTTCCACTTGAATGGCCACTGTATAATTTCGAAAGCTGGTTTTAGATTTTACTACGTTGGGGGGAAAACTATTCTCTTAAACAGCCAGAGTTGATAAGAGAACATCTACTAGAAGAATGCTGCAGATGGCAACGGTCCATCTTTAATTCAGGCTTGAGCCTGTTGTCAATTTTTCTGAAGTTCTGGGCTACACCCTAGGTTATGCCTTTAACTTTCCTTTGGTGGTTTGGCTAATAATGGAGGGAGAAGTCTTCTTTTTTAAAAAATATACTTTATTGATGTTTTACAGAGGGGAAGGGAGAGGAATAGAGTTAGAAACATCAATGAGGGAGAAACGTCTATCAGCTGCTTCCTGCACACTCCCCACTGGGGATGTGCCTGCAACCAAGGTATATGCCCTTGACCGGAATCGAACCTGGGACCCTTGAGTCCGCAGGCCGATGCTCTATCCACTGAGCCAGACTGGTCAGGGCGGGAGAATCTTCTTAAATCGTATTTGTACTTGTCCCGCATGCAGTGGGATCAGACTGCACGTCAGCGTGGCCTGATGGGTTGGGCCCAGGCAGAGAGAGAGAGTGTGCCAAGGCAGAGACGGCAGAAAGGCCTCAGACTTCGTCTGTACAGTGAGTGAGATGGGAGGCTTTGGTTGTGGAACATAGGTGGGTACTTGGGGCTTTATTATTTTCCAAATTTTGGAGTATGTTTTTAATTTTTAAAAATACTAAAGTACTCCTCGTGCACTGCTGGTGGGAATGCAGACCGGTGCAGCCACTGTGGGGAACAGTATGGAGTTTTCTCAAAAAAAAAAAAACCCTAAAAATGGAACTCCCATTTGACCCAGTGATCCCACTTCTAGCAGTATATCCCAAGAAACTAGAAACACCAATCAGAAAGGGTATATGCATCCCTATGTTCATAGCAGCACAATTTACAATAGCTAAGATCTGGAAACAGCCTAAGTGCTCATCAGCAGATGAGTGGATCAGAAAACTGTGGTACATTTACACAATGGAATACTACACTGCTATAAAAAAGAAGGAACTCTTACCATTTGCAACAGTCTGGATAGACCTGGAGAGCATTATGCTAAGTGAAATAAGTCAGTCAGAGAAAGATAAATATCACATGATCTCACTCATTTGTGGAATATAATGAATAACATAAAATGATGAACAAAAACAAATCCAGAGACAGAGAAGCAGCGATCAGTCAAACCTCAGAGGAAAGGTGGGGGATGGTGGGGGTCAGAGGGAGAGAGCAACCAAAGGACTTGCATCCATGCATATAAGCCTGACCAATGAACACAGACATGGGGGCGGGAAGAAGGACACATACGTAATACCTTAATCAATAAAGACAATAAAGAAAAAAATACTAAAGTACTTATTGAAAGTTATACTGTTTGTCATTAAAAAACAAAAGACTTAATTACCCTGATGTTTAAAACTGTGAAGATAGCCATTTGAAAGTAACTTTGTTGTAGTAGTAACTGCTTGTTTTGTTCATTTATAGGCAAAGATTGAAAATGTGCAGAAAACAGGTTTCATCAAAGGACCGGTGTTCAAAGGTGTTGCTTCCAGTCGGTTTTTGCCCAAAGGCACCAAGACGAAAGTCAATCTGGAGGAGCAGGGACGACAGAAGGTGTCCTTCAGCTTCAGCCTTACAAAGAAGACTTTGCCGAACAGGTTTCTGACTGCACTTGGCAACGACAAGCAAAGTGATACTCCAGCCTCCCCAGCTGCACCTCTTCAAGTAGACTTGACCCCTAAAATTAAAGTGGACGTTGGCGAGACCGTATCTACTGCAGAAGACTCTTCCCCACCAAAATCAAGGGTAGAATTGGGAAAAATTCATTTTAAGAAACATCTGCTTCATGTAACATCCAGGCCACTGCTAGCTACGACCACGCCAGTGACATCACCTCCGCCCACAGTACCGTTACCAGCAGTCATAGCAGAATCAACAACTGTAGACTCACCACCTTCATCTCCACCTCCTCCACCCCCTCCACCCCCCCAAGCCACAATACCCTCACCACTAGCACCAGTAACAGAGCCGGTGGCCTTGCCACATGCACCGATAATGGTTCTGATGACAGCACCGGTAGATATAGCAGTTAGAGCCTTGAAGGAACCACCAGTTACAATTGAACCGGAATCTTCGGAAGTGGACACTAAGCAGGACACTGTATCTAATAGTTCAGAAGAACACGTAGCTCCGACTTCGAATGAGCAAGCACATCTTCCCTCACAGAAAGAAGATTCCCATATTGGGAAGGAGGAGGAAAGTCCAGATAGTTCTAAGAGGAGTCTGAGCTTGAGAAAGACAGGTTCTAAGAAGAAACCCTCACAATCTGAAGGCACCTTTCTTGGTTCAGAATCTGATGAAGATTCTGTCCGGACTTCCTCAAGTCAGAGATCACATGATTTAAAATTTCCAGCAAGCATTGAAAAGGAAAGAGATTCAAAAAAGAGCGTAGCACCTTTAAAAAGTGAGGATTTAGGGAAATCTTCCCGATCTAAAACAGAAAGAGATGACAAATATTTTAGTTACTCAAAACTTGAAAGAGATACTCGGTATATGTCCTCTCGATGTAGATCAGAGAGAGAGCGAAGGCGAAGCAGATCTCGTTCTAGATCTGACAGAGGCTCTAGAACTAGCTTATCTTACTCCCGGTCGGAACGGTCCCATTATTATGACTCTGATCGTCGCTACCGTTCCCCTTATCGAGAGAGGGCACGTTATTCTCGGCCGCATACAGATAACAGGGCACGAGAGAGTTCTGATTCCGAAGATGAGCATAAAAAGACATACTCAAGGCGCACCTCATCTCATTCCTCTTACAGAGACCTAAGGACATCATCATCCTATTCTAAATCCGATCGGGACTGCAAAACTGAGTCTCACTCAGAGATGGAGAAAAGAGGGAAGTATTCTTCAAAACCAGAAAGAGAATCCAGAAGGACTTCAGAAAATGAAGCAATGAAAAGGTGTTGTTCTCCCCTTAATGAACTGGGATTCCGACGGGGGTCATCATATTCCAAGCACGAAAACAGTGCTTCCCGTTATAAATCTGCTCCTTCAAAATCTATATCCAAATCTGATAAATCAAAAAATTCTTTCTGTTGTGCAGAATTAACTGAGGAAATCAAACACACTCATTCTTTTAGTTTACAGACTCATTGTTCAAAGGGTAGTGAAGTCAGGGTGATTAGTAAACTTCCTGAAAGAGAAAAGATGGGATCTCCTCCTCTATCAAATCGATTAAATGATTCACCATCTTTTAAAAAGCTAGAAGAACCGTCTATTTTTAAATCTGAATTTATAGGACATGATAGCCATGATAGTATTAAGGAATTAGATTCTTTATCTAAAGTGAAGAGTGATCAGTTAAGAAGTTACTGTCCCATGGAATTAAATATAAATGGATCTCCTGATGCAGAGTCTGATTTGGTAACATTTTGCACTTCTAAAACTGACACTGTCTTGATTTCTTCTGATGATAGTGTGACTGGATCGGAGGTATCCTCTTTGGTCAAAGCATGTGTGTTTTCATCAAATGGATTTCAGAACATTGACAGTTGTAAAGAAAAAGACTTGGACGATACTTGCATGCAGTGGAGCGAGGCAGAAAGCCCATTTAGAGAAGCAGAACCTCCGGTGTCACCACACCAGGATAAACTCATGTCTTTGCCTGCTATGACTGCAGATCACTGCAAACCAGTAGGTGAAGAACCAGGTGATATGAGAGTTTCTAGCTGTAAAACCAAAGAGTCAGATGTGTATTGTGCTTCAAATGACAACCACCCTTCTGTGTGTCATTCTGCAGCTGAAGATACTGAGCCTCCCGTTAGGAAGATTTCTTCAAATAGCTTTATGAATGTGCATTTGAAATCAAAAACAGTTATATGTGATAATAGAAGTCTGACAGATCAGCACTCAAAATTTGCATGTAAGGAATATAAGAGTGTTGGTAGCACTAGTTCGGCTCCTGTTAATCATTTTGATGATTTATATCAACCTATAGAGAGTTCAGGCATTGCTTCATCTCTTCAGAGTCTTCCACCAGGAATAACAGTGGACAGTTTAGCTCTCTTGCAATGTGGAGAGAACACATCTCCAGTTTTGGGTGCTGTTCTGAAGAGTAAAAGCACAGAGTTTGCAAAGCATGGAGAAAAAGAAATGCTAGAAGTAGGCAGTGGCCTTCCTGCTTTAGGTAGGGGGGTTGCTTCCTGGGAAAACAGGCATAATAATGGGCTCTCTGGGAAATGTCTGCATGAGGCTCAAGAAGAAGGGAATAGCATGTTGCCTGATAAAAGAGGAAGACCAGAAATCTCTCTAGATGAAGAAGGAGGTAGAGGACATGAACACACTTCTGATGGTTCAGAGGTGGTATTTTCTTCTTGTGAGTTGACTTTAACCACGGAAGACAGCGAGTATATGACATACACCTTGAAGTGTGACAGTAGTGGTCATGCCTCAGAGATCGTGTCCACTGTTCACGAAGAGTATTCTGGTTCCTCTGAAAGTTCAAGTGATGAAAGCGATTCGGAAGAGACAGATTCTGACGACAGCAGTATTCCCAGGAACCGTCTTCAGTCGGTGGTGGTTGTGCCAAAGAATTCGACTTTGCCCATGGAAGAAACGAGTCCGTGTTCTTCTCGGAGCAGTCACAGTTACAGACACTATTCTGACCACTGGGAAGATGAGAGATTGGAGCCAAGGAGGCATTCATATGAGGAAAAATTTGAGAGCGTAGCAAGTAAAGCCTGTCCTCAAACGGAGAAGTTCTTCCTTCATAAAGGAACAGAGAAGAGTCCAGAAGTGTGTTTCGCACAGATGAGCAGAAAGCAGATAGACAACCACCTGACTGAAGTTGCCCACCCTCAGAGTGACGGAGTTGATAGTACAAGTCATTCTGATGTAAAGTCCGACCCTGGAGGTCATCCAGGTTTTGAAGAAACACTGAGAGCCAAAATAGCTTCCAGGCAAGAGGAGTTGCCACTTTATTCTTCTGATGATTTTGAAGATGTTCAAAGTAAGTGTTGGCAACAGACCCCTTTCCCTGATAGGCCAGATAGTAGACTGGGAAGAACAGAATTGAATTTCTCTTCCTCTTACGAGATCTCCCGAGTGGATGGCTTCCATTCATCGGAAGAGCTCAGAAACATGGGCTGGGACTTCTCTCCAGGAGAAAAGCCGACCACCACGTACCAGCAGCCTGACAGCAGCTATGGAGGCCGTGCTGGACACAACTATCAGCAGGGCACAGAGCCGTATGCTGGGACACGGAGTTCCTGGCAAGGCAATGGCTACTGGGATCCCAGGTCAGCAGGTAGACCTCCTGGAACTGGGGTTGTGTATGATCGAGTTCAAGGTCAGGTACCAGATTCCTTAACAGATGATCGTGAAGAGGAAGAGAGTTGGGACCCTCGGGTAGGATCACAGTTTTCAAGCCAGTCCGGTAAATTTTGTGTATCCCTTCAGCAGGACAAGGGGTCAGTGCAAGCACCTGAAATAAGCAGCAATTCCATTAAGGACTCAGTCATAAATGACAAGAAAGCTCTTTCAAAAAACTTAGAAAAAAATGATATGAAAGATAGAGGGCCTCCTAAAAAAAGGAGGCAGGAATTGGAGAGTGATTCTGAAAGTGATGGTGAGCTTCAGGACAGAAAGAAGGTGCGCGTGGAGGCACAGCTGTGCGAGACGGCAGCGCCCCCGGGCTCCACGCTGGCCGGGCCTTCCTGTGTCATGGAGGACTTCAGAGACCCCCAGCGATGGAAGGAATGCGCCAAGCAGGGGAAGATGCCTTGTTACTTTGATCTGATTGAAGAAAATGTTTATTTAACTGAAAGGTAAACATCATTAATCTGACAAATTTTAACCTTTTTAAAACATTAGTTTTCAATAATTCAGAATATATGACCTTCATTGTAGGAAATGTAATTGCATGATAAAAATATAAATTGAAAAATCTAAAACGTAGATTTTTAACGTGTATTTACTTATTTAGATCCCCCCATCCCCAGAGGGGTGTCTCATTTTCTTTTTTGTCTCATTACCTTACCTTATAGTTCTAGAAGTATAATTTAGGCCAGCCAGTTTTTTTAAAAATATATATTTTATTGATTTTTTACAGAGAGGAAGGGAGAGGGATAGAGAGTTAGAAACATCGATGAGCTGCCTCCTGCACACCCCCTACTGGGGATGTGCCCGCAACCAAGGTACATGCCCTTGACCGGAACCGAACCTGGGACCCTTTGGTCCGCAGGCCGACGCTCTATCCACTGAGCCAAACCAGTTAGGGCGGCCAACCAATTTTTAAATAATTCCTTTTACATGTGAAACTGGCAGAAGATGAAACCAAGTTGTACTAAAATAGTCTACTCTTAGAGAAGTAAAAAGTAGTTAGTTTCGATTTTTTCCCTCTACTTTTCAAAAAAGTTCAGAATGAAGTATCTTTACTTTGTACAGCTGGAACTAGAGTAGAATATGGGTTTGTCAGGCTTTTTAGTGTATTGTTAATAGGTTAAATTTGGCAATAGCAGAACAGATGTTTTAGAAATAGATGTTAAAATGGTTTGTCACAAACCCCTAACATGAAACAAGGTAGAATGAGAATAGGAGTAATGAAAACATATTCCTCTACTTACTCCAGAACTTCTCATATGCTTGCTTTCACCCCTTGCACTAATCTCATTTTCCCAATATAAATATATGCTGAATCTGCCTTTTAAAAAAAATCTGTATACTTACCTGGAAAAAAAAAAAATAAATCTGTAGTCTTCTAACTAACCACTTTCTCCTTATGGAAATTTCTCCTCTAGTTTAACCTTGCCATCCCATTAAGTATTCAAAATTTTTTTGATGAGGAATTTTTATTTCTTTAAATATATTTTTATTGATTTCAGAGAGGAAGGGAGAGGGAGAGAGGGATAGAAGCATCAATGATGAGAGAGAATCATTGATCGGCTGCCTCCTGCATGCCCCCTACTGGGGATCGAGCCCGCAGTCCAGGCATGTGCCCCTGACCAGAATTGAACTCGGGACCCTTCAGTTCACAGGGTAACACTCTATCCACAGCCAAACTGGCCAGGGCTTTATTTTATATCGTGGATGAGATAAAAGATCTCATTGTAAATTTAGGTCCCATCAGAAATTTTTTTCTATTTAAAAATAACTCCCCCCCCCCCCTTTGGTGTAAAGGACTTCCTACAGTTATATTCATTTACGTTTATTTGTAAATGAGGTTTAAATTCTTTTTTAAATAGTTCATTTTTCTTTTAAGTAGGATTTGTACAAATGTGATGTTGCTGAAAGATTCTCTGAAAGATTTGAGTTAAACTCTTAATTTAAAACTTTTTTTTTTAGCAACGCCCTTTCTTCCTCAGCCTGTGTCTCAGCTGTTATTTGTTCATCCTTGAGGACTGATTTGTAAACTCTTTAATTAGCAATGTCACTATTTGGTACTCATGGGTTTTTCTGTTCTTCTCCTGAGCCAAACGTTGAGTATTAACACGTGAAATTGCACAAAATCCCAGGCTTAGCTGACCGGGACTAGGGAATAGGGGCTGAGTACAAAGTGACAGACTTGAACTTACCCCTTGTCCCATCTGCCAGGGTTCATGTTGCCTCTCATCTTTTTTGCAAAATAATTAGTCATGTTCCAGTCTCACAAATTCCAGTGATTGGATGTCTTCTTCCTTTTGAATGATTGAGGTGCCCGGAATCATTGAGTGTGAAGCTAATGGGAGTTAGCACCTTGTTTGAGTGTGTGTGCAGTGGCATTGCCAGGAGCTTGTTTAACCGGTTTTTATAAAATTTTACCCAATAGAAAGAAGAACAAGTCCCATCGGGACATTAAGCGGATGCAGTGCGAGTGCGCGCCTCTCTCTAAAGAGGAGAGAGCTCAGGGTGAAATAGCCTGTGGGGAAGACTGCCTCAACCGCCTCCTCATGATCGAATGGTAAGGGCCCGGGCGGCTTTGCTTCTGTTCAGCTCTGTGAAGTGTCTCGAAATACTGAGGACAATTATTAGCGAAGAGCAGAATTTCACCTTTTTCCTTCTATCTTTTCTTGCGTGTTTATAAGCAATAAAGCTCTTTCCCTTATATTTTGTACTCGATTATAATACACATTGTAACTGCTCTGTAAAGTAGCCCTAAACAGCTAATCATGCAATATTAATTTTTATCCGGTCTCCTTTTATTTCTTATAATGTTTGTCTTGAGAGGTAAGTGTTGTTATTCATTAGCTTTTACTGTAAAATGAGATAAAACCTTATTATTTAAAAAAATTCATAAAATAAAATGTATTTCTCTCCCAAACCACACTCTCTCTTTGTGGTCTTTCCAGGTAAGTTTTATGTCTATGTCAACATAAGTAAATATTTACTCTTTATGTACAGAAATTAAATCTTACTGTATCTACTTTTATTTTTATTTTTTAAATATGTTTTATTGATTTTTTACAGAGAGGAAGGGAGAGGGACAGAGAGCCAGAAACACCAATGAGAGAGAAACATTGATCAGCTGCCTCCTGCACGCCCCCTACTGGGGATGTGCCCACAGCCAAGGCACATGCCCCTGACCAGAATCGAACCCGGGACCCCTGAATCCGCAGGCTGACGCTCCATTCACTGAGCCAAACCGGTCAGGGCTGTATCTACTTTTAAAATCTTTGTTCTCTTCCCCTTCGCCCCCGCCATAAACACACTTAATAAAAATGCTTTGAAGACCTATTCAGAGCCATGCATAAAGGACCTACCTCAATCTTTCCCTTAGCTGCCTTACATATTCTATTCATAGTTAACCCCTAAGTATTAATCCCCTATTGGTAGGCATTTGCTTCTATATATTTTTTTTATAAGTAGCGAATATCTATACATTAAGAAATGTCTGATAAATTTTTTTTTAACATGAAAAGACTATTAAAGGTGATTCATGGTATGGTTACCTTATTTTTAGTGTTAATGAATGTTTTTTTTTCAAGGCTAAGTTTTTGGTTTTGCTCATGTTACGTTATGAAAATAAAACATAGATACTGTAAACAAAAAGGAGAGAAAGCATTTTTAGTATTCCTTGACCTAAACTAAAAGTAGGATGTTATATACATGTACGAAGGAGAGACAGAATGAACCCTGTTCCCCTGACTTGGCTCTGCTGCCCTGGTCTCTGCAGTCTTCTGGCTTTCCTTGCAGCCTTGCTCCATAGGAATGAAGTGCAGAAGTTCTTTCTTCGTGTTATTCCCACACTCAGACCTCCGGAAGTCCTTGGGATTGTGTTCGGATTGAGCCTGGTGTCCAGAGCCCCTCACAGTAAAGCAGCTCCTTCCTGTCCATCTTCCAGCAGCCGCCGGCCTGGCCAGCCGCCGTAGCGGTGCTGGCTCCGCTTCTCTCGGGCCTGCTTCCTGTTTCTGCGCACAGACGGCGCTGCTGCGTCCCGTTTTCCTCACTGTCCGTGTCGTGGGGTCCTTAGAGGCTCTGCCTCAATCCTGCTCCCCCTGAAAGCTTTCCCTCCCCACCTCACTCGAACGCGAACCTTCCTCCTCGGAACATCTGTGAACATACTTACTGTTAGTTTGACAAAATAGAATGGATTGGAAGGGATTGGTAATTCCTCTTTTAGCCTCACTCAGCATTTAAACCTTTGTTTCTGCCAGTTTGGGACCACTGAGAATTTAGTGAATGTTTGATTTTATTATTTTCATCTAATACACATGGGAGTGGGCTTGCCCTTTATATTGTGTTTACTCTGAACGAGGGTGTTTCATGGCTTTAGTGTCTCTTAAATGCAGATCAGTTAGCTACATTCAGAAGATCGGATTAATGATGGCTGGAGTGGACTAGAAGAGAAGGTGCCGGATAGGAAATAAATGAGCCCTGCAGAGTTGTCAGGAGGACGCCTGGACATGTGTCCTAGACACCCAGAGGGGGTGATGGCGAGGCGACAGGACTGTGGCGGGCATCCTCCCGTCCAAGGACCCCTCCGTGGTGGAAAGGGTTCCCGAGGACGGCCCACCGGGGTCTGCCACACACAGGCTGACGGCGCCGTAAAGCGGGGCTGTGCCGTGCACGCGAGCCAACATGAATGTTCTCCATTTCTCACAGTTCCTCTCGGTGTCCAAATGGGGATTACTGTTCCAATAGACGGTTTCAGAGGAAACAGCACGCGGATGTGGAAGTCATACTCACAGAGAAGAAAGGCTGGGGCTTGAGAGCTGCCAGAGACCTTCCTTCGTAAGTGGTGTTTGCATCACCTTTCACCTCATTTTTGTGTTGTTGAAGTTGATTACTTTGTAGGAAAATAATTTGTCGATTACACTGACGTTTAATAATGATTGTTGTGCAGAATGGCCACTTCGTAGCTAGTATGTAAAAAAGTCCACTTTTGTGGGGTAGGGGAACCACCTCTCCTGTCTGGGGATATAAAAGAAGGACATTTTTGACATTTGGGCTAAGCAGGTCCTTTTTTGTCTAATAGTTATGTTTCTTTTCATTCCAAACAATTGCTGAAGTATTGGCTATAGATCCCCAAAATTCTTGTGAAATTTTGTAAAGGTAAAAAGGAGTAAGAACAGAATATATTAGTTTATATAAAACTGACTTTGGATCAGAGTAGAAGACAATATCTGAGGATACTGAGGCAGAGAATTAAAGCATACTTGACAGCCACTCAGTAAACATTTGTATGTTGCTTCCACCTAACGCATGTAAACTTTTTATATGTAATGCAATAAAAGATTCACTTTCTTTTCTACCATATTCAATATTTCCTTTAAACGCAATTTTGTCACATGTCACATATTAAAATATTCTTATGCCTTTTTCTTTTAAAGTTAAGTAATACAGGTTAAATGTGTTTATTTCATTTTTAAAAATATATTTTTATTGATTTCAGAGAGGAAGGGAGAGGGAGAGAGAGGTAGAAACATCAGTGATGAGAGAGAATCATGGGTTGGCTACCTCCTGCATGCCCCACACTGGGGATGAAGCCTGCAGCCCTGACCGGGAATCCAACCATGACCTCCTGGTTCATAGGTTGGTGCTCAACCACTGAGCAACACTAGCTGGGGATATGTGTTTATGATTTAAATGCACAAAAGGAATAAAGGTAGAAAAAACATTTGCTGGATTCTAGGGACTCAGGCACAACTATTCCTTCAGAATCCTAATCACATGGCCACCCTTCGATGGGATTGGAATGGGGCGAGGGTTTTTAGTCTGTTTATTATGTGTAGTCACAGGAATCCCCACAGGTAACAACCTAACCATCACCACGACTACCACTACCAGGTAATTTCGTTTCCTGAGAAATTTCATCGGTCTTCTAAAAGCCAAATCATTCTGTTTTTCTTGTGAAAGTAGGAAATGATGTTTGTATCAGTCTGGTCTTTTGGGAACCAACCAGGAAAACACACACATTTCATTATATGAAGAGGGGATAGTCAGAACCTCATATATTTCCTCCTCTACAGAATCATCGTGTTGTATTCTATATCGACTTTGTTGGATACTTTATAATATTTTAAACAAATAATAGGCTAAGCTTCCTTTGAACATAGTTAATGACATAGAACTTCCCAGTTTAGTCCAGTGCATTTCTAAAGTAACTAACTCTGGTCTAGATACAGATTTTCAGGGACCCAAGCCAGCCAGGCTGTTCTCTTTGAGTCTTTTTTTAAATTTTTTTTTTTAAGGAATTCCAGTTTAGACTTAAGCCTCTGTTGTAGGAATAGTAGAGGGTGATGTGTCTGAACACTGCCTCTTAGAGTTTCACTAAAACACACAGCTTCAAACCTAATGTAAATTCTTGCTGGATGCAACGTAGACGCTTAGTGTCTTAGGGAAGGGCCGGGGGAGGGAGGAGGATGTTTTATTGGTTCACACAGCAGGTGAAAATTTTCTGCAGCTCTTCACCTTTCCTTAGCTACTTACAGAGAACCCTGCTTTGGTAAAATATACTGGGATTTAATATGTCCATGTTTCCCACACCTTCCTAATTCATACAATTTTTATATGCTGATGGTAATACCAGGTTCATAGATCTTCAGTTCTAAACTATTTAGATGCTAATGGACCTATTGTCAGATATGCATAGGGTGAGGAAGCATTAGGAGCCAAGCTGCTAGATAGTGTTCAAGTGTGATAGATTCCACCAAAAAACCCCAAGCAAATTCCTGTCAAAATCCTTTCGCTTTAAACTGTAGGAATGGCAGGCAGTCCTGTTTAGGTGACTTAATGTTATTATATACCAAATGGGTTTTTTTTAAAAAAAATTTGAGGTAAAATTCACATGAAATAAGAGTAACCATTTTTAAATGCATTAACTTAGTGGCCTTTAGTACATTCACCATATTATGCAGCCATCACCTCTGTTTAGTTCCAGAGCCTTTTCATTATCCCCGAAAGGAAAATGGAATCTCCCCACAAGTAGAACCCCCACTGGAGCTTTCCCTGTTCATGGCAGGAAGCAGCCCTTCTTGACGTGAAATACCACATTCTGCTTATTGACCAATGGATGGGCATTTGGACAAGTTTGAGTTGTTTTTTTTTTAAATATATATTTTATTGATGTTTTACAGAGAGGAAGGGAGAGGGATAGAGAGTTAGAAACATCGATGAGAGAGAAACATCGATCAGCTGCCTCCTGCACATCTCCTATTGGGGATGTGCCTGCAACCAAGGTACGTGCCCTTGACCGGAATTGAACCTGGGACCTTTCAGTCCGCAGGCCGACGCTCTATCCACTGAGCCAAACCGGTTACGGCAAGTTTGAGTTTTAAAAACTCACTTTTCCCATAATGTTTTATAAAAACATGGAGAGGTTGAAAGAGTTGAACAGTTGATACCTATATAGTCACCACTTATTTTCTAAAGTTGTTGACATTTTGCTGTATTTATTATATATTTTCCATGTGCTCAAGTCTTTATCCATCTTTTGGGTGAATTTTAAGGGGAGTTGCAGACATTACCTTTAATCCCTAAGCCTTTCGTGGCTGCCGCCATCTAGCTTTGCAGTGATAATGACACCTGTCTGTTCCCTTCAGCCTTCTGCCTGCCACAGTGCAGCATTGTTGCCTTGAAAGATTTGAAGGAGTTCAGTGGGTAGACCTCATTAAGCCAGGAGCAATATCACAGATAGACAAAGATTAACTAAACATTAAGAATCTGCCCTGGCTGGGTGAGCTCAGTGGATAGAGCATCCTTCTGCGGACTGAAGGGTCTGGGTTCAGTTCCTGTCGGGGCACGTGCTGGGGTTGCAGGCTTGATCCCCAGTAGGGGGCATGCAAGAGGCAGCTGATGGATGATTCTCTCTCATCATTGATGTTTCTCTCTCCCCTTCTCCCTTCCTCTGAAATCAATAAAAATATATTTAAAAAAAAAAAAAAGGAAGAATCATGGTCTCCGCCTTTAGGGCTTAATCTCTCTGTCAAGCAGTTTGATATTACTCTTTTTCCCTTTTGGTTGTTGGTGTTTGAGACATAGCTTTTGTAAGACTCGCAAATTAGTTTAGCCAGTTTTAAGGCCTGCACTGTATGCTTTCACATTGACCTCATTTAGTTTCACGTAGGTGGGGCACCTGAAGGATCTAGTGACTCTTCCTGCCTTTCCTAAGTTCCTGAGGACGGTGAGACTCTTCTTAGGTGCTTCGTCAAGCCCAAGCTGTCAGTTCCATGGATATTGACATGTCCTTCAGAATTCCAGATGGCATGAGGTCTCTGCTCTGAGTGATTTAATAGTTGGTCAGGTTCTGGTGTTTAAGAACTTTTTCTAAATGTAGAGGTGATTTGAGAGCAGTGCCATCAGAATTGAATATTTTAGTGTAATAGCAAAAAGCATCCTTATAACTAGTGGCCCGGTGCATGAAATTTGTGCACACGGGTAGGGTCCCTAGGCCTGGCCAGCGACCAGGGCCAATCGGGGCCTTCCAGCTGCCAGCCCGGGTCTTCCCCCGGCTGCTGGCTGGGGCCTCCCTTCATTCCACGCTGCCCCCTGGTGGCCAGTGCCCATCATAGCAAGCGGTTGAATTCCCAGTCAGTCGAACTCTTGAGGGGACAATTTGCATATTAGCCTTTTATTATATAGGATAGGGCAAGCAGTCAATCAGGTGAGGTTTGAGTCCCAGATTATTCATTAGGCTTGGTGACCGGTGCTGCTCACCTAGCTTCTCTAACTCCCATCTTGCCTGTCAAATGAGGCGTAATGCCTATGTCCCAAGGCTTCCGTGAACTTCACCTGAGCAAGTTCAGGGGGAGCGTTTAGTTTTTGTTAGGAAAGGAAATGGATATGTTTTTACGAATGAGGTTCCAAATCCTGCATAAGGTATGTTTTATAGCTAGTTATTATCATATTTAACCTACATGTCAGCCTGTGATGTTATTTTTTTTCTTTTTCTCAAGAGAAGGGACTAATCCAGGAAGTGGAGAGTCCAACAGTATGAGAGCTCAAATTTTGTCGTCATTCTAATACATTTCTTACCAAATGATAAGCTTCTGAGGTTGGAAAGGAACATTTAAGTGTTGTTTATAACGATAGTAATTAGACCTTTCAGGGTTAATCTGTGAGTAATAGATTTTGATTATTGAGATTTAGATGTGTTTGTGATGGATTGCTGCACAAATGCATGTATAATACCATTATAATCCTGTTTGGAGGTTTGCTTTTTTTATATAATTGTTCTTTTCTCATTTGTTAATAACTGCTTTATTTTCTAAACTAAAAGGGTTTAATTTTTTTTCAACTGGCAATTAATTTCTCCTTTAATTAGTACACTGATTATATCAACAAGTTGTAAGCAAATAGAAATGATTTACATTTTTACATTTTAAAAACCTCTGGTTAGCCCTAGCTGGTTTCTCTGTCTTTCCCTCTCTTCCACTCTCCCTAAAAATCAATGGAAAACTCTATCCTTGGGTGAGGATTAACAAAAAAACATAAGATAAAGTCTCTGGTTAGAGTGAGGGCATATTCCTTTTGAAGGGGTAAGATAAGACTTCCAGGTCAGTCAGTTCAGGGTGTCTTGGGACCAAAGCATAGAGAAGCATTTGACTACATGGAGGTAGTAATATATGAAGTCACTGGTGGGAATGAGCTTTTATAGAATAAAGGGAAGGAGGGAAGAATGAGAATTTAATATTTCAATAGAGAATAAAATAAGTAAATAACCAAGGAAAGAACAATCAAGGGTAGAAAGTACCTGAAAGAAGCCACGGAGAGAAATTAATAATTATTACTGATAATTGCTCGAGAAAACTTAAAGAGAACGCAGCCAGAGAAACAGCATTTAAAAAAGTCCTCACCCGAGTATATTTTTTCCATTGATTTTTAGAGAGAGTGGAAGGGAGGTAGTGGACTCGGGGGAGACAGAGAGAGAGAAACATGAACGTGAGAGAGACACATCGATTGGTTGCCTTCCGCATGCACCCTGATCGGGGATGGGGATCCGAACCTGCAACCGAGGTACATGCCCTTGACAGACCTTCGGTACACAGGCTGCACTCTAACCTCTGTGCCAGACTGGCCAGGGCAGAAACCGCATATTTGACCTTTAACGTTGTTCGAGACCTTTGATGGTAAAGGCAGTAGAAGGGCTGCTGTATTTGTTTACGTTGCCTTCTGTTTTCCTGGAACATAAAGCCTGTAATTTTTCAGGGCTTCCTGATTTCTTCAGAGGTGTATCTGTGAAGCATTTTTTTTCCATGATAATGAAAACCAGAGTTGCAAGTTTGTTTTAATATCTAGTTAGAATGAGAATATGCATCTTGGCACTATGTATAAATTATCAAAGCTTCTTAGAATCAACACTCTTAAAAGTATTCGGAAGGAGGAAGTTAGCCTGGAGTAGATGCTAGGTACTTCACACACATTTTTACTACGTCTTGTGCAGTACCAGGTTTACCCGCTTTGGGATATTTCTTTAAATTCACTGATTTTGCTCGGACGTATGTGTCTTCCATGTAAGAAAGTGCCCCTAGGCAGGAGCTGCTGCTCTCTCTGCACAGGAACACCTTTGTCCTGGAGTACTGTGGGGAGGTGCTTGACCACAAAGAGTTCAAAGCCCGGGTGAAGGAGTACGCACGGAACAAGAACATCCACTACTACTTCATGGCCCTGAAGAACGACGAGGTGAGCGGCACGGGCGTGTGTGCTGTGAGGCAGATCTGGAACTTGCTGCGTTCAAGGGGTTATTGATACAATAGGTCACCGCTCCACCACTGAACCACACTGGCCGGCCTTGTTACAGCTCTTCACAATTATCAGTGACCCCCCTCCCCCCCACAAGTTTTTGTTTATGTGGGTTATATTTGTCAATATTTATTATATTGAAAATTAAAGCTGAGAAATATTTATTAGACCTTTTCAAAGTAATAAGCCCATTATATTGACTTTTTTTTTTTTTTTACAAATCTCCTGAATACCTGGCTTAATAGAATTTACCTAGATTCTCATATTTGCCTCTCTACATTCAGTCTGGAAATGCAAATCCTAGCGATGGACTCCAGGATCTGCTGAACCTAACTCTGGAGATGGGCCCAGTAGCAGGCGGTCCAGGGCGCTCAGGCCAGGTTGAGAGCTGTTGCACTGTGGCATGGGGTGCACTTGAGAATACAGTGACGCACACGAAGTGAGGTTGGAATACAGTGGATATAAGAAATAGCTCAAAGTAGATGAGAGAATGAATGATAGCTAAAGGAGATAATTTTGACTGGGGGTAAAATGTTTATAGTCGGCAGATCTTCCAGAGGACATGGTCACCACTCTGAAGTATAAAGAGTATGAGAGTGTTTTCTAAAGGAAAAGGGTTGGGAATGAATGGGATTTTACATTTGCCTGATGCCTTTCCTTTGCAAAATGCAAGTATATGTTTAGGTCTCGTTTTTAACTCTTCCTTTTCCCTCTCCCTAGATAATAGATGCCACTCAGAAAGGAAATTGCTCTCGTTTTATGAATCATAGCTGCGAACCAAACTGTGAGACTCAAAAAGTAAGTTGGGGTGGATTTAGAGTTTGGGGTATTTACTTAAGATTCTCTTCTGACCTTTTCAGACTGTATATCAAAAGCACCCAAGACTAATATTTTTAAATCATTTTTTCCTACTCTATTGTTAAAAGTTTGTATTTTGAAGTAAGTTTAGGTTATGAAATAATAAATAGTGCTGAGATAGTCCAGAGTTCTCGTACCATTCTTCACTCAAGCTTCTCCAAATATACATTGTACATAACCATAATGTATATGGTTACCTCAACCCAGGATATACTGTTAACTGTTACCTAGTCTAAAGACCTTATTCAAATTTTTTTTTTAAAATATATTTTATTGATTTTTTACAGAGAAGAAGGGAGAGAGATAGAGAGTTAGAACCATCGATGAGAGAGAAACATCGATCAGCTGCCTCCTGCACATCTACTGGGGATGTGCCCGCAACCCAGGTACATGCCCTTGGCCGGAATCGAACCTGGGACCTTTCAGTCCGCAGGCCGACGCTCTATCCACTGAGCCAAACCGGTTTCGGCCCTTATTCAAATTTTACCATCTGTCATTTTTTGGGTCTAGTATTCGGTCCAGAAAACTCCTGTTGCATTTAATTCTCACCTCTATTTGCCTATAAATTTTAGATATTATTTCAAAGTTGCCAAAAATACAAAACTAAATTTTGTTTTTAATGGAGTCCAGAGTGTGTGTGCACTATTCAAATTTTTAAAAATGTTTTTATTGATTTTTAGAGAGGGAGGGAGAGGGATAGAGAAAAACATCAATGAGAGAGAAACATCAGTGGGCTGCCTCCTGTACACACACACCCCCCCCCCTTCCTCCTGGGGATTGAGCCTGCAACCCCGGCATGTGCCCTGACTGGGAATCGAACCAGTGACCTCTTGGTTTATGGGTCGACACTGAGCCACGCCAACTGGGCCCATTCAGATTTTTATCAGCTCCTATCCAGGTTCCAAATTTGACAGTTGTTATGACGCAATAAAGGCAATCAGCCACAGGTGAGAGGGGCTCTGTGCGGGGCCTGTGGGCACCCTGCTCCTCAGCAGGCCAGGCTTCGGGTCTGGCTTTCCTCACGTGCTGTGTCTGGCCAGAGTTGGCACTTGATAAATCCATTCATCGGTGGATTTGTCACTTTGAATGTGTCTCATTTGTGTTTTGAGCTTAGATTTAAAATATATAAATAGATTAGAACTTTGGTTCTTTTTTAGGTTACGAAAACTATGGATCCACTCCCTAGGAAAAATAGATCCAATGGTCCCCCTCTCATATCGAAACAGTGGTTTTGAATCCTGGTATTTTTTGCCTTTGATCTGTGTGCCACTCGACCTTAAATAGGTCTCTTTCTGAGAGCTGGGCCATATCATGAATGGGAGACATTGGTCTGAAATGACTCAGCCTACAGTTCTGGCTCAGATTCGCCTGCAGCTGGTGGCCATATGTCTGGCGGTGAGACTCCAACTGCATGGTGTCCCTTCGTCTTTTTAAGACGTTTTTTCCATTGGTAACATGTTCAGATGGTCTGGAAAGGCACTCTACAGTCGACTTCCATCGCAAATGATCTGGAACGACAAGGCCTAACTCCTGTGTACTAACCCTGTTTTAATTCTTGAGTTTTATACACCTTCCCTCTCACTACACCCAGCAGTGTGACCACTGCTTCATGAAGGTCAACTTTTGGCATCATTTCCCCCTGGTTCCGTACCCCATCTTAGAACATAATTACTCTTAACATAATGTATCTTTGCTATGTGGAAATTAGCACATCAAAATTAGTTAAAGTAACAGTTACTTTTATTAGATACAAATTATAGATGATATTCAATCTGATAGTTCATGAAATAAGAGTAGCACTTTAATATGTTAGTTTATGTAAAGAAAAAAAGTTCCCCATTTACCTATTTGGAAAAGCCTTTATCTTCTAAAGATGAACACGCATAATTAAGGTTATAATGGTAATCTTTTAAAAAAAGATTAATTAGTTGCTAATTTCTTTCCTTTTACAAACAACATCTCAGTGGACTGTGAACGGACAGCTGAGGGTTGGGTTTTTTACCACCAAACTGGTTCCTTCAGGCTCAGAGTTGACATTTGACTACCAGTTCCAGAGATACGGGTGAGTATTGCTCTTCCTGTGCTGCTACTTCTCTGGGGAAGTAGACTGTGCAGACGCAGGGAGAAAACCGATGTGAGCTCCTGAGAAGCTACAGATATGACCAGCTCTTACCTGTAGTGGACTTTCAATTTTGTATTTTTCCTATTGTTATGCACTTTTGGCCATTAAGGGATATTGTGCCTGAACAGCATAATTTTCCTCTGAACTTCATACTTCATATAATTATGTTTTTAATGTAATTTTAAAATTTTTAATTATAGAAATGTCAACTGTGTGTGTGTGTAAAGAGAATAGTACAATAAATCTCTATTCGTCATTCAACTCACACTTAATCTTGTTTCATCTATGCCATATTGTGCTTTGAAAAAAAATTGTTATCTAGTTTTGTTTACCAAAATCAATAAGTAATGAAGTAGCAGTGAATGCCCCAAGCATCTACATTGTGGTTTTACAAAACCCCACTAAAAAGGAACATGGGTCCTTGGAGCAAGCTGATTTCAAGCTTAAAACGCATTGAACAAGGTGATCTTGGATTATCTTGTCGTACCAGAAAGCCAGTTATAAAACACTAGAGGCCCGGTGCACGAAATTCATGCAAGAGTGGGCCTTCCTTCCCTGGCTGCCGGCACCGGCTCCCCTCCGGCTCCTGGGACCCGGGCTTCCCTTGCAGCCCTGGTTTGGTCCTGAAGGACATCCGGTCTGATTAACATATTAGGTTAGGAGGGGCCTGTCCAAGGGGCTCAGGAGCTAGCTCAAATAGGCTCTCACTTACCAGAGTGGGAGAGTTCCTAGTAACACTTAAGCATCAATAGGGTAACAACTGCAGCAGTTTGAAACACATTATGTAGAATCCTTGAATATTAATAGCATTTTGAAAATAAAATTGCATTCATCGTAATTGATGAGAACCAATTCATGACTTTGAAAATGAATTTTAAGAATTAAAAAAGAAAGAAAGCATTTATTCTGCCTTTCCTAGTGAATTCTACTTCAGGTTTAACCGAATATTTGATGAGAAGAAGTTCTTTATAGAGGTTATTTCAGCTAATAAATGAAGTATAATGAACGGTATCACCATTTCACAACGCCTCGTGGACTAGTGTAGCTGGGCAGTGGTCTTGTTTTTTACTGTCCTCTATACATCTTTTTATAATACTATGTGCCAGTCAAATATTTACATATAAGTGATAGATATTAAACTATTTAAACAATTTTGTTCTTAGTCCAAATATGTATATGAGCTCTTATTTTCATATATTAGTAAGTACTTTTATAAAATGAAGAAATTACTAATTAACCTCTTGGCTAGTTTTGTCTAGCTAATGAAGATTAGAAAAAGAATGCATATTTTTAAGAGAAATTTTCAGGCTTTGCATTAGATAGTATCAGGTTTTTTGCAGTCTCAAAATAAATTTTTTTTTCTTTAGTCTAGATTGACTTCTCTCTTGTAATTATTATATTGTCAACATTTTTATATGGTTTACCTTCACACACTGACATTTCTCCTGCGCTCCTTGAACAGAAAAGAGGCGCAGAAATGTTTCTGTGGGTCAGCTAATTGCCGGGGTTACCTGGGAGGAGAGAACAGAGTCAGCATTCGAGCAGCAGGAGGGAAAATGAAGAAGGAACGATCCCGAAAGAAAGATTCAGTAAGTGTCTGTCGGTCTTTTTTCAGATTTCACCATAGGCATTTTAAGGGAGGTAGCTTTTCTGATTGAAGTTTGAAAAGTCAGAGCTACAACCAGAGAAATTCAGGATCAGGTGAGATAATCATGGAAAAGAAGCATGAATGATGGCTGTTTTTATTTCAGGGTCACGGGGATTAGAATTGGATATGTTTGAGAAATAATGAAGTCATCTTGAAAACACATGTGCTGATGATTTTTTAGAGCCAATAAAACTAAACCTAAGTAAAATTAAAATGTTTCTCTGTTAGCTCGCGTGAGGCTGGTCTGTATCCCTAATCTTTCATATTGGTCTGTTTGGTTTGGACCTCTAAAATTTGCAAGTGTTCTGAAAATCTCTAAAAACCCTCTTTGGAATGTGAAGTGAGTTTTGAGAGGAAACAGGCAACGTAAGAGAAATAGTCTCAAGTGGTCTTTTCACTTAATCCATTAGAACAGTAGTTGATAGCCTTTTTCTACCCGGCTCACCTGAGTCACTACTGAAGGCAGGGGGTTTCTTGTTACCTACAGGGGCTCTTCACTGGGACAAAGTCTCTGTTATTGTTGTTGTTTTGTAAATTCCCCTCCTTCCCTGAGGATTCCTTTTTCAGAGCTGTGTGTGCGAGCCTCACAACCACCTGTGAATCCTAGTGGGGGGCTGGGGAGGTAGTTAGCATATCCCTCTGTGATCTTTTGCAGTTAGCTCATTCCTGGGCTTGTTATGAACCAACTAGAGGCCCGATGCACAAAATTCGTGCAAGGGGCTCGGCCCTCGCAGCCCCGGCTTTGTCTGAAGGTCATCCAGACGGTCCTTCGGCTGTTCGGTCTAATTAGCATATTAGCTCTTTATTATATAGGCTACTGTTAAGAATCATAAATGACGTCAATCTTACGGTTTAGATGAGACAGCAACGAACATGGAGTAGATAGAAGTATAATGGTTCAAGATTATGTGATTAAGCCCAAATTAATTGAAAATTAATTATGAAGAAACTAAATTCTATAAGAAGACATAGATAGCAGAAAGCTTTGAAAAATGCCATTTTTAAAATGCATAAAAGGGGGAAAGTTTATAATAAACACCCATGTTTCTACCAACGAATATGGGGAAAAAAAACTCTTCAAAGTGTTGTGTGTGCTTCAGCTCTCTTTTTAGAGAACATATATAGTGCAGCTGTATGCCAAGCACTATTCTAAGCACTTGACGTATTAACTTGCTTAATTCTCACAATAAGCCCTTACTTAAATAATGTACAGGGAGAAACATCAACATTGATTGGCTGCCTTCTGCATGCCCCCTACTGAGGACTGAGCCCGCAACCCAGGCTTGTGCCCTGACTCTTGGTGCATGGGTCGATGCTGTTTGATAACCAGATGTTTCCTTTGCTGTGGTAGGTGGATGGAGAGCTAGAAGCGCTGATGGAGAACGGGGAGGGTCTCTCTGATAAAAACCAGGTGCTCAGCTTATCCCGGCTAATGGTTAGAATTGAAACTTTGGAACAGAAACTTACCTGTCTCAAGCTCATCCAGGTGAACACTTTGATATTTATTAATATATTTTTTATTTCTGAATTTGATGTGGGACATTTAAACTATAGTTCAGAATAAATGAATGAAGAAGGAATAATTCTGATGAGAAGAATTTCTGTTATTTTAAAAATGGATATGTGAGTTCTGCATGAGTTTGAAAGCATGTATTCTTAAAAATGGCTTGAGATTTCAGCATGATTTAGTCTATTAGTAGATCCTACTTGCTTTCTCTCTTTAATCAGAGAACATGGTGAGTGTTTTTGTCCAACAATTCATGATACTTGGTGTGTTCCTTTGCTGTGGTAGGTGGACAGAGGGCTAGACGCTCTCCGTGGTTATTAGCACAACAAAGCCATTTTAACCACAGGATCTCAAAGCAAAAAAATTTTAACAGCAATCTCATTTACTCCAGCTTATCTTTATAGTTTTAGCTTTTTCAAAAAATATTTTTTTAAAAATATATTTTATAGATTTTTAACAGAGAGGAAGGGAGAGAGATAGAGAGTTAGAAACATCGATGAGAGAGAAACATCGATCAGCTGCCTCCTGCACATCTCCCACTGGGGATGTGCCTGCAACCCAGGTACATGCCCTTGACCGGAATCGAACCTGGGACCTTTCAGTCCGCAGGCTGACGCTCTATCCACCGAGCCAAACCGGTTTCAGCAGTTTTAGCTTTTTCAATAAAAATGTTGAATGTAAATTTTTTCTTACTCCTTTAGAATTGGATTTCATTGTAAATGACATATTAATGTTTATATAATTTTCTACTTTAATAAAGTAAAGGTTGACTGGATATATTTTGGGTATCAAAAAAGATTATAATCTCTTACTTTAAAGCATTTTTCAGTTACATAGTTCTAGTTGAGGTAAAGTAGTTTCTAGGTTTTTTGGAATATAAACAAACTCTAGTTTTCTCTGTGGGCCCTCTTTAACATTCTGTCTGGTGTTCTCCACACCCTCCACCCCCCCCCACACCCCGCACCCTGCTTCCCTGCCGCCATGAAAGAACACTCACTCCCAGTCTCGCCTGAAGTCCTTTCTGGAGCGCCATGGGCTGTCTTTGCTGTGGATCTGGATGGCGGAGCTGGGGGACGGCCGGGAAAGCAACCGGAAGCTTCAGGAGGAGGTCAGTTCACAGTCGCTGCTCTTGATTCTTAAAGCCACTTGTTGCCTAGGTGGGCGGGATGCGATGCTATCAGAGACGATGAGTTTAGCATCACATTTACTGCTGGTGTGAAGTATTTTTATCCCAAGGTCATCCCAACTATAACCTTTACATGTACTTGTCTAGTATCGAGTTTAAGGGCAGTATTACATAGTTGGGAACTGGGAGAGCAAGATATAATACCATAGTTAAGTGAAAGATCCCGTCTGTTGCTAAAACCATAGTTCTTTATGTGTTGTTGTTTTTTAATTTTTATTGATTTCAGAGATGGAAACATTAATGATGAGAGACAATCATTGATCAGCTGCCTCCTGTACGCCCCCTACTGGGGATCAAGCCCACAACCCTGGCATGTGCCCTTGACCAAATCGAACCCGGACCCTTCCCTCTGCAGGCTGATGCTCTGTCTACTGAGCCACACCAGCCAGGTTGCTTAAAACCATAGTTTTAAAAGATAGGAACCACATGAACTCACTTCTGGGTCTGTAAACAATTAGTGAGGAGCTGAATTCTGGATGACGAGTAAGAACATTGTGGGGAATAAATGAGTGTTTTAGAAGATCCAGGTGAATGTTCGGTGGTAGCATTGTCAGTGGGGCTGTGATTTACACCTTCCCATGAAATAAATAAATATCTAACGTGGTTCAGATGTCGTTCCTTTTAATCATAATGAAAAGTGGGCAAATAAGCGATTGTCTGGCCTTGATTCTCCTCCTAGGAGACGTGGCAGCAAGCAGAAGTGGGGAGACCTTGGGGTTTGGGTAGAACTGCACTGCAGACTGAACTTGGGAAGGAACTCTTGTATTTAGGGCGGGAGGGTGGTTATTTCTGAATGAAGAGAGTCTCTTTCCTGGGTGTATCAAAGGCTAAAGAGGTAAGTATCTGCGGTTTTTTGAGTCTCTGTGAGACATCATTTAACTGTATGTGGTTGCATAGTTCCCATACTGTATCACAGTCACTTGGGAAACTTTTTAGAAAAAGATACCCAAGGTGATGTCTGGTAGTTAAAATATTTTTAAAAATCTAACCAGGTGGGGAATATTAATATGAATCACTCCTATTTGATGTGAGCAGTCACCGGCTGTACCTGTTATTTTTGCTGTTGAGTCTTATTGAAAGTTTTCCTTCCCTTTGATAGATAAATATTATGACATTTGAATCTTTTTGCGACTACAGAGACTTAGGTCTTAATTTAATAAGACGATAAAAAAACAAAGAACAAACAAAAAAACCCCACTGCTCCTGCAGAAATGATCTGGCCCCCATCCAGAGGTTTGAAAAGTCAGGTGTACAAAGTGATGTGATTTTTTTTTATTGTGTTTAATCAGATTATAAAGACTTTGGAACACTTACCTATTCCTACTAAAAATATGTTGGAAGAAAGCAAAGTACTTCCAATTATTCAACGTTGGTCTCAGACCAAGACTGCTGTTCCTCAGTTGAGTGAAGGAGATGGGTATTCTAGCGAGAACACGTCACGGGCTCACACACCGCTCAACACGCCTGATCCTTCCACCAAGCTGGGCGCCGAAGCCGACACAGACACCCCCAAGAAGCTCATGTTTCGCAGACTTAAAATTATAAGCGAGAATAGCATGGACAGTGCCATCTCTGATGCCACTAGCGAGCTAGAAGGCAAAGATGGCAAAGAGGACCTTGACCAGTTAGAAACCATCCCTGTAGAAGAAGAGGATGAGTTACAGTCACAGCAGCTACTCACACAACAGCTGCCTGAGTCTAAAGTTGATGGTGAAATTGCTGGGGAGGCCAGTAAGCTACCCACCCCTGAACCGGAGGCTGATGTCGAAGTAGAGCCGAAAGAGAGCAACAGCGTGAAGCTAGAAGAGCATGTTGCTGGGGAAACGCCGTCCCAAGATGAAGAGGAGGGCGTGTCTGATGTGGAGAGTGAGAGGAGCCAGGAGCCGCCAGACAAAACCGTGGATATCAGCGATTTGGCCACCAAGCTCCTGGATAGTTGGAAAGACCTAAAGGTAAGAAAAACAGTTTTGTTCGTTTTAACCTGAATTACTCAAGTTTAGAGTTGCACAAACTTTAAGTAGAATTATCTACTTTTCTAGCTATACATGTATTTTTGAGAAATGGAAATCTTACTATCAGCTAATTATTATAAATGTCTCAAACATATTTTAAACTTTGGCAAGAGATATACCAGCTAAACTAATATACAAATATCCCCTTTTTCTCATTTAGGAAAGTGTATCACAACAGGGAAGTTAGTAATTCAAGTGCTCTTCACAGTGAAAACAAAAACAAAAAATCCTTTGAGTAACAAATGTGTGGTTCTACATTTGAAAATTCTCTGTAAAATTCTATGGCAGAGGCTCCAGTCAGCCAGCACTTCCCTTGTGTTGCTGTCTGTCTGCCTGAGAGCCCCTGCGCTGCGCTTGTAATAAAGAACCTCTTGCTTTTGCATCAAAAAAAAAAAAAAAAAATTCTATGGCAGAAAACAAAGAATGTTTTGGATTAACTGAAAATTAATTTAAATGAAAAATTAATTAGAAAACCAAGGTTGTATAGCACCTTTTCATAAAACATGATTTAGCATAAGTTTCTGTTCCAGTAAAACAACTTTCTATGGAGCAGTGCTAGTTGGTATTCAGTTCCAGTGTTATGTCTGAAATAGACCTGTCTTTAAATGCCTATTTCTTCAGAAAAAATACGCTCTCTAGCGGGAAAATAGAGGTGGGGAAGCCTTGTGCTTAGACAGCATCTCCTGGTAAAGGAGGGAGCAAGGTGTGCAGGGTCTGCTTTGCAGAAAACCTGCCTGGCTCTTGGATAAACAGATGTAACAGGATGAGCCTATGAGAGACGTGGACCCAAGGCATCTGAATCTTGGATCCAGGTCTTAAGGGTCCTGTGGGGACAGTGTACATTTCTAGCTCCTATTTTCTGTTCCTCCTTTCTGCTACCAGAGGTGAAGCATCCAGGTAAACCAGCAGTACTTTTTCATTTGCAACGAGATGGATACCTGAGCCCTCCCTGCCCCCAGTTATGACGACAAAGCTCACCTAGTAGATCCTGTGATTTGAGCCATAATGGAACTGGCCTTACACTGAGCAAAATGAGTAGTTCAGTGTTCGGGCACCGTGCTTATTTTTGGCTTTTGCATTTTGTTGTGTCAGGACCCTTCTTGGAGTATGGTGTGGTTTCAGCTCACTTACCCATTTGAGCTCTTACTCATGCTACTCTTCCATCACTTACACTTCAGTGTAAACTCAGCCTTATGAAATCTGACCTTTTTATAAATCTAAAAAGAAGGATTCATAATAAGCCTGCTTATGACACAACATGTGAACTACAGACATTGGAATTGCAATTAATTGAAAGAGATGCTGGGACAGTCGCTGGGGTGGATCTTCATTTAAGGCCGCTTTTATTTCATTCTTCCCTGAAAGAAGTGGTTTGTGTTCAGAGACTGCCAGGAGAGCCTGTGCTGCGGCTGGCTCATAGGGAGCTGGAGATGGAGACAAGTACACTGGGGAACGTAGAAAAGGCCTTATACACAGAGTGTTATAGAGAGAGAAGGGAGTTGTAGACCCAGCAGTTCACTTTTGCCTGAGAAGTCTCTGATGGATAGAATTAAAAAAAAGAAAAAGACATGATTATCATAATTCCTTAAAACCCTGTCTCTTAAAATCTGGAGAAAGTGAATATTTTTATTTCTCTATATGGTAGTTTTTTTATTGTAATTGTAATGGTATGAATTATTTTCTGGGATTTCCTTAACCCAGTTAGAGATAATGTTTTTTAAAGTCATGTTCTAGACATACATTTTGAGTCCTACAAAATTACTTCTGCCCCTGCTTGTAATCCTCCCCACTCCTGTCTGAAAGATCAAAGGAGTTGCACAGTGCTGTGTAGCTTGATGGTCCTCTTGACTTGAGGTTTAAAATTTTATTCGTACTTAAAATATATCCTCCTCACTCTTTCTACTTTGGGTTTATCCCAATTTTTAGCATTAAGGAAGCCATTAACTAAATGCTCTTTCTTCAAAGTTGAGTTTGCTCTGGAATCATTACCCATCTGGGATTGCATGGCTGAGACATGTGTTTGCTTGACTGACTGTGATGTCTTGTTACACGTTGGTGCTAGGGTTCTTAATTAATTCATCTATTCTGTTAACATTTACAATGGTTCTAACTTCAACACGGATTACGGTTGCCTTTAAAAATATTCCTTAGCTAGCATCTAGCAAGAACTCTGAAATCAGGAACCTGTGATTGAACATTTTAGAGAAATACATTGACTTGATGTGATGACTGTACAGTATATCCGTGCTCTCCCGGCATTGAAAGAGTTAACTACTTCTGTCTGACTTCCACCTATGTGTTCAAGTAGAAAGTAGACCTTGGCAGAAAAGAAAAGGTCTTATTCAACCCGCCTTTACTAAGCACCTGTTGCCCAGCACCGTGTTAGTTGCTGAGCTTAATTCCAAGATCATACTGAAAAGCATTGGCTTAGACTGTGGTTATGTTAGCCACTCCTGGCTTCCCTGACCTGGGCCACCTGCCCTTTGCTGGAGTGAGTCCCACTTGGCCTCCCTGCACCTGGATGGAGTGAAGAGCGCAAAGCAGTGGCTTCAGATTCCTTAGTCTTGGTTTTGCGGTGAAGGCAGACTCTAGGGATCATCAACAAATGAGAGGGCGGGAGGGAAGGGAATGAAGCTTCATGAATGACTCTTTGTCCTCCCAGATCTGATGATGATCCCTCTTGTAACTTGAACCATTTCCATCTAGCTTCTCAGGGCAGCAAGGAGCTTGTTAACATCACCAGCTGACCATGTGTCTCCTTTTCTCAACTCCATTTTCAACTTCGTGCTGAAGAAAAACAAGAACCTAGCGTGCATTCTGTGAAGAAACAGGAAGAAGGTTGGGAAGTTGGATGATGCATGAAAAATATAATAGGTGAAAAGAGGACAGAGGTGGTTAACTCATGGCGCCGGCGTTATTTTGGTGCGTCCATTGCCGACAATGGATGTCGTTCTGGGAAAATCCCGACTCCTGGCGAGAGAGGATTAAGTGAGCTGCTTTCTGTGCCTCTGTACACAGGACCTCTGCCTGCCTTGGCTCGAGGCTTACACGTTCTGACTCATAAAGTAAACCTGAACGAGAAACATCCTCTAGCACACGGCTGCACATGAGCACGCCTTCACGTTCACACGCAAACTCACTGGGTTACGTTTTCAGCAGGGACATGTACATGTATTGCTGTTCGCAAAAGGAGTTGTACATCACCCCTCATGCTGAAAATACACCCTAGACTTCACAGGGCAAAACAGCTGGTTGTAAGTGGTGATTAATTATAACCTTGACGGGAAAATCTTCATTCATTTGGATCATAAGACAAAGAGGTAAGGTTCCTGTGAATTTGGCAGCTTCAGTTGCAATTAAACACCCAAGAGATGGTGATGGCTGTTGATTCCAGAGCCTGTCTGGTAGACCTGTAGGTTACAGGACGTGCCTCTCCTTAAGACGAATTCTGGGCAGTTACAGTTACACCTGGATTAGATGATTTACGGTCAACATTTTGTAACATGATAAGTTGGACACTTCTTAATGGCCATTCTCATTCTTACCTTTCATCTTTATCTCCAGATATTATTTTTAATTCAACAAACACATTATTTTCCTAGGAATTTAAGCATTAAACTCTCTATAGAAATAACATGGAGTTATCCAACTAAAAGTTTTGAGTTTCTGCTTGGAATTTTGATCTGTAACTAATATTCTTTGTGAAATCTGCAATGCAACATTTCAAAATGAAATTTTGTGCCCTGAATTTTTGTAAGAAATTTTTAAATCCTTAGTAGAGGTTATTCTATGTTCATAAAGATCAATATTACCTATCTTTATCTTTAAAATGTATAATTACCCCGAGAACACTGTATTAGATACTGGTTCCTTGATAAAAGGTAAATTGCCCTTAAACTTATTAGTAGTCCCTTTGTTATTATTGGATAAATACTTCCATCTAAATCGCAGGTTGGCCAAATCTGCTCCACTGCCCGTTTTTGTAAATAAATATTTTTTGGTTTTTGTGTGTTTGTTTGTTTTTAACAGCCATGTTTGTTCGTCTGTGGCTGCTTTTTCATGCAGTGGTAGAGTTAAGTAGTTGCTTCATTGACTAGGTGACCAGCAAAGCCTAAAATATCTACTGTCTTCTTTACAGAATAAGTTTGCCAACACTTGATCTAAACAATAAAGTACAGAATGTGGTTGCTCTAAACATTCTGATACTGGATCAAGTCATTTTGACAATTTATTATTTGGGGTGAGCTCTTAATTCTATTTCCCTGAAGACATAATAATCATGTTTTTATAAACATGAAGTTAAAAAAAGTCTTGACACTATTTAGGAAAAGTTACTTTATTTGGATGTAAGACTGTCTGAGAAGTGGGAGACTATATGCATTACTAGGAGCCCAGTGACTAATCTGTGCACCTTGAAAGGAACTGTGGGCCATGAGGCTGTGGTAGGCACAGGGGCGGGTCTCGGCCCATCCTCCGCACCCACGCCCAACCCCTCCCACCACGGCCCCCAGTCCCCCGTCTGCCAGCAGCCCCGCTCCTGCCGCCATTCCACGTGCTGACGGCCCCGGGCACCAGCAGCGGGTGCAAGCGGTGGCTCCGGCGCTGGCAGCAACTTTGAGCACTGGGCGGGACCACGGTGCGTGGGAGCAAAGAATTTTCAGTAACCACCAGAGGCTCGCCCTGATGACAGCAACTGGCACCCCACCTTGGTCTGGTGCCCCCGCTCATCTGCTCCACCATCCCACCTCGGCCAACACTGGCCATGTTACGCCCCCTGGTGGTCAGTGCACGTCATAGCGACTGGTTGTTTGGTTCCAGTTGTTCCACTGTTCAGTCTATTTGCATATGAGCCTTTTATTATATAGGGAAGGAAGGATTACTGGTCTGGAAGAGACCTTTAAGGAATATTGGTTTTCCCTCAGGCCAATGATCATGTTAGTTAGAAATGAGAATTTTTGAATATAAATAAGTTGGTGTGATTTAGTTTTATATGTAATCATAATTAAAAAATAAAATTTTCCTTCTGAAATGTTCTTGTAATTTTATTTTATTTTTTAATATATTTTTTATTGATTTTTTACAGAGAGGAAGGGAGAGAGAGAGTTAGAAACATTGATGAGAGAAAACCATTGACCAGCCGTCTCCTGCACACACCCCGTTGGGGATGTGCCGCAACCAAGGTACATGCCCTTGACTGGAATTGAACCCGGGACCCTTTAGTCCACAGGCCGACGCCCTTATCCACTGAGCCAAACCGGGCAGGGCATGCGCTTGTAATTTTCGACATACAGGAAAACTGTAGGCAAACCCTTGTATTTGTATTCTGCGTATAATACACATTTCAGTGACGAGTGCAGGAAAAAAAACTCAGCTTAAAAAACTTTTTTTTTTGAGAATTTGATCTTCTGTACATTTTATTTTATTTTTTAAATATGTTTTTATTGATTTCGAAGAGGAATGGAAAGGAGGAGAGAGAGAGAAACGTCAATGATGAGAGAGGCTCATTGATTGGTTGCCTCCTGCACACCCCCTACTGGGGATCAAGCCCACAACCTGGGCATGTGCCCTTGACCGGAATCAAACCTGGGACCCTTCAGTCCGCAGGCCAACATGCTACCCACTGAGCCCAACCAGTTAGGACATTTTTTTTTTTTAGCTTAAAAATTTTTAAACCCTTCACCCAGATTCCCCAATTTAACATTTTACCAAATTTGTCATATCGTCTTTTCTTAAAAAGTTTATGTTCTGCCCTAACTGGTTTGGCTCAGTGGATAGAGCGTCAGCCTGTGGACTCAAGGGTCCCAGGTTCGGTTCCGGTCAAGGGCATGTGCCTTGGTTGCGAGCACATCCCCAGTAGGAGGTGTGCAGGAGGCAGCTGATGGATGTTTCTAACTCTTCTATCTCTCTCCCTCTATGTAAAAAGTCAATAAAATATATATATTTTTAAAAAGTTTATCTTCTAAAGAGGTAAGTTTTACAGATGGACACCTACTGCCCCTAGATGTTTCAGTGTGTATTTCATAAAAACAGGGCATTCTTCTACATGACCTCAGGAAACGTATCAAAACCAGCAAATCACACTGTGCTAGTTGTGCATGGCAAAAAAGAAAAGGAAAAGAACGTTTTCTCCTGTTCCAGAATCTAACCTGAGATCAATAGTTACATTGAATTCTTTGGCTTTACTCTCCTTTAATTGGGAATAGTCCCTCAGTCTGTCTTTGTCTTTTATAACCTTCACAGTTTTTACTGCTTTTCAGTTTCTTAGAATATTTCTCCATTCTGGCTTGTTAGGTTTTCTTTGGTGTGGATTCGGGTCATGCATTCTTGGTTAGAAATGTTACAGGCGTGTCCGTCCAGGATGTGGGTTGGTTCCGTTGTTGGCGTTGTCAGCGTGGGTCACTTGGTTAAAGGGCTGTCTCCAGGGTTCTCCGTGTGAGGTCACTGTTTTTCCCTTTGTAATGAAGGAGTGTCTTAGAAGCACCTTTGGAAATACGGATATACTCTGTTTTTCCATCAAATTTATCCATTAGTTTCACCATCCCGTGGATTTGCCTGAGTCACATAACTGTGATGGTTGCCAGATGATTTTCTAATCCATCGTTTCTTTCGCTGCTTTGTTTTTTGGTTGCCGTTCTTTTGTAAGCGAGAGCTTTCCCTGCTCTCCCATTTAGTTCTTTATTCATTGATAATGTCAGTTTAGACTCATGGGTTCTTGTTTTTATTCAATGAATTGTTATCCATGATTTATTCAGTGCTTAAATTGTCCCTTGAAGTCATTGCTACTGGGACGTCACTTGTAGGATTGTCAGCAGACTGTAAAAAATACATACGTATGTCTGTCTGTGCGTACATATAAAAATGAGTGTGTGTGTGCGTGGGGTGCTTGACCTCTCCATCGTTTCTCTTGCCTTCCCTTCTGTTCGTCTGACCCCACGCCCTCTCCTGAGGCATCTGCATTTCCTTCTGGCTCTCACTGATGTTCCTGTTCTGCCTGCCCCTTAAAGGTGGTATTTCCTGGGGCACCTGAGTTTTCTTTGTCCTGCATGTGAAATAGGTCCTATCGTCTCTTGTTTGCCATTTTAACTTTAGGTTCTGGTTATTTCTCAGGTATGTTAACAGCCTCCTATTTGTACTTCCTGCTCCCATTCTTTCCCCCTTTAATTACCCTTCACTAGAGGCCCAGTGCACAAGATTCATGCACTGGGGGTGGGCCCCTCAGCCCAGCTTGCGCCCTCTTGCAGTCTGGGACCCCTGGGGTGGGCGGGCAGCCGGCAGTCAGACATCCCTCTTGCAGTCTGGGGCTCTCGCAGTCCGGGACCCCTCACTCCTTACCACCTGCCTGCAGCAGAGGCAGGAGAGGCTCCTCCACCGCTGCTGCCCTCCCCCCGTGGGAGCACACTGACCACCAGGGGGCAGTTCCTGTGTTGAGCATCTGCCCCCTTGTGGTCAGTGCGTGTCATAGTGACTGGTTTCGCCTTCTGGCTGATTTGCATATTATGCTTTGATTATATAGGATCAGGCTGTAGCATTACCTTTTTAAAAACACAGATGTGATCAATAATAGGAATCTCTAGTAGCATCACAGAAATTCCTGTTACTAAAAGAACAATGCCTGCAAATGCCCAGGGAACTAAATCAGTGGGGAGGTGCTTCATGTTTACCTAAGCTTCTTGCCCAATATTTCCACTTAAACACTCAGTGCAAGGGTCACATAAAACTGTTCATATATACAGCGTGGGGCAAAAGTAAGTTTACAGTTGTGAGCATGCAAAATACAGTTTATTCTTGTATTCTTATTTATTAATTACTGTATTTCCCACAAGAAAAACTATAAACCTACTTTTACCTCACCTTGTTTTCACCTTTTATGTACTTGTATATGCTGCTCTCTTTGCTTAGAATATCCTTCCTCTTTCTTTCCCTCCCTCCCTCCCTCCCTCCCTCCCTTCCTTCCTTCCTTCAGAGTTATAGTTGCAGTTCATCTTTTACAGTGTTCTGTCCTGGCCTATATTTCTATACTGTGGTAGTAATCTTAACAGATTACTGAAATTACTTGCTTAGATTCTTGTTTCCCCTCACTGGGCCATGAGATCTTCAAGGGCAAGGACCTTTTCTTAATCTCTGTGGTAAGAGTTACTTTTATTATTGTGTCGTCATACTAGCGGTTATAATAACTAGTTACCGCTTAATAATAGTGAGTGACCGTGCCCCAACAGTCTGTGTTACATTTAGTAGCCGAGTGACCTTTTGGAAAATAGAGACATGTTCCTGTCCGTGTCCTGTTTAAAACATTTAAATGGTTCCTTACTACGTTATTAAAATTAAGTTCATTTTTCTTTTTCTTTTTTTTAAATCCTTTATTAGTTAAGGTATTACAAATGTGTCCTTATCCCCCCCATTGACTCCCAAAGTTCATTTTTCTTAATGAGGCTTGTGTGCCCTGGCATAGTCTAGTCCCCATTTGTTGATGTGGTCTCACCTCAAGCCTTTCTGGCCCACCAGTTGGCCTGTGCTGCTGGTGTTCACATACACAGGTAAACACACTCACTCATTCCCGAAAACACTGTCTTTCGCTCAGATGTCTCTCTCCTTTCCCCAGGAGAGCCATTCCCGTTCCTCCCAGAAAAAGCATTCTACCCTTTCATGTGCTCTTAGGACAGTGATGGCGGACCTATGACATGCGTGTCAGGTGACACGCGAACTCATTTTTTTGGTTGATTTTTCTTTGTTAAATGGCATTTAAGTATATAAAAAAATATCAAAAATATAAATCTTTGTTTTACTGTGGTTGCAAATATCAAAAAATTTCTATATGTGACACGGCACCAGAGTGAAGTTAGGGTTTTTCAAAATGCTGACACGCCGAGCTCAGAAGGTTCGCCATCACTGTCTTAGGACATCTCCCCAGTCCTGGTGGGTGACCTTTCGTGCTTGTACATTGTGTGAAGGCAGAGTCTGCTGCTCGCTCGCTCGCTCGGTCTCTTGGCTTTCCCCAGGGCACGTGTTTTTATCAGCTGTGAATGGAAACAAACAGGTCCGTGAGGTTGTTTAAATGACAGAGCTAGAAAGTGACAAAGGTCTTTTGATTTCCTGTATTCTTTCTACTCCTTTTTCTGATCCAGCAAATGGTGATTGCTATACCCTTGCTAGGCAATTCATGTAATTATGGTGAATACTTTTCAGGTTTATCTTAATCTGCTTTTGATTTAAAAACTAGTAAGTCCAAATTCCTTCTGAAAGCATAGAAACTGTCCTTTGAATGTTTTGTTCAAGTGGCTTTTTTTCCTTATTGTTTCAGAGATCTCAGCCTGTGACCCAGGACTGAACTTCAGGGGATTTTCAGAGCCTGCAAAACCTTGGAGGGGGGGAGGTTCTGGGGCAAGGAGTCCATGAATACGAGCAGCCTCTCAAGCAGGAGAGGCATGAGCTGTAGTTGGAAAGGGGAGAGCTCCCAGTCTTCGCTGCAGTGCTGGCTTGACTAGTACAATCAATAGGAAGCCACTGGGGTTTTTAAGTTATAATTAGAAACGTTATAGAGGAGCCACATTTGAAGTGTGGGGGCACATCTTAGTTTTGAAATTAATTTGCCTAGAAAACAAATCTGAAATTGGAAAAGCATTTAATCATTATGACCTTGAGGCGGTCATAACCTTGATGTTCTTCAGTGATCAGAGCTTGCGGACGCGTGTGATTCTGTATACACTTCACTGCTGGGCTGGAGGGAGTGGAACGCAGGGATCTGTGTTGGCTGCTCACCTGGCGCTCAGGACGCCCTGTGAGCCTCACACGTTGTATCTGCACGTGGAGGACACAGCATCGCGGAGGCAGGTTCTTCAAGGCGGGGAGACAGGAGGGGGAGGCTGGGGAGGACAAGTTACACTGAATGGCGGTGAGCTCAGAGGGCCTTTTCAGGTAGGACACTTGCTGAAACAGCACAGCAGGAACAGGTTGCCGTGGGAGCGCCCAGTTCCTTAGGCCTTTGCCTGAGACCGCACAGCCAACGCACAGAAGTCTTTCCTTCTATATTAATCTTGAAGACAAACCATTACCATACGTGACAGGAAATTCAGAAGGCACACAGTGAGATGTCTTGTTTCTTTCCCTGCCCCACATCCTGTTTCCTGGGGGCAACCAATCCAGCAGCGTCGGTGACCTTTCAGAGACAGGCCTGTATGTTATGGATATGGGGGCTTGTTGTTTTGTGTTTTTTATAACATTTTTATTGATTTCATAGAGGAAGAGAGAGAATCATCGATTGGCTGCCCCCGCCCACCCCCTCCTGGGGATTGAGCCCACAACCTGGGCATGTGCCCCAACTGGGAATCAAACCATTACCTGGTTCATAGGTCAACACTCATCCACTGAACCACACTAGACAGGCTGTTTTGTTTTTAAAGCTGGCAACGCTATTTAGCTCCTTGCTTTTTTTTACTATACTAGAGGCCTGGTGCACGAAACTCATGCACCAGGTTTTGGGGCAGGGGCAGGGGGCTGGGGGCTAGTTCCACAGCCTGACATGCACCCTCTCCAATTTGGGAGCTCTCAGGGGATGTCCTACTGATGGCTTAGGCCTGCTCCCCATGGTTCTCTGCTCTCTGCAGACCTGCCTGCTCCATGCCACCGTAGGCCCTGCTGTCTGCTTGCTGCAGGGGCCCTGCTGTGTGCTTGCCACGGGGGACTGTTTGCCCCTTGCCCCCGCAGTGAGAGCTTAAAGGACTGGGGGACTCCGGTGGTGCTGAGGGGACTGGGCACCGCCATCTGCATATTCCATCTTTATTAGATGGGGTTGTAAACATGGTATTCTCCCAGTCTATAAAGAACGCATTCTTCACAGGTGCATGTATTTCGTTATATAGCTATGCAGTAACGAGTCTCCTGTTAATCATTAATCAGTCCCCTATCTTGGCCATTTAGGTTGATTCCTCTTTTAGCTTAGCAGCAAGTAACTTTTACTTAAGTCGTTTTGAACACAGTCACACATGGGAATATACATTTTGGATAAATTACTAAAGGTAGTCATCTGAGTCAGAGTCTGTTATTTGTCACTTTGATAGGTATTGCCAGATTGTTCTTCATGGTGCTACCAGTCTAATTCTCATCAGTGATGTGTCTGCATAAGAGCACCTATTCACCAACCACATGCTGCCCAACACCAGTATGTAACTATAGTCAGGCTGATAGGCCAAAGTGAAGCATTATTGTAGTTTTAATTTGCACTTCTCTTAATGCATGAAGCATTGACTAGCTTTACGTTTGTATTTCTTGTTTTAGGAACTGTGTCCATATTCTTTGCCCACTTATCTGAGTTGCTTAACACTGAAGCTGAATCTCACCACCTTTCGTCCTTGAGTGCTCAGCTCTCTGAAGTTAGAAGAGTATGTCCTTGGGTTTTTATAAACAGAGCTATTCTCCACTTTTTCCTCTCTTTCGCTTCCTCTACCCCTCTCCTGTGTGTGATTTAATGAAACGTCCATACATGTATGTTACCTGCTAAGTTTTCCCCCAGTCAGATCTCAGGATCTCTGTGACTTAACGGCAATACCCTACTCCCGCTACTTGTAATACAGTTTATGAGAGAAAATCACAGACTCTTCTGCTTTATAGGTCCATGATGATGACAGTTAAACAGTCCTTTCTGTTAAGGGAAGGTAAACCTTGGTTATAAATCATTACCACTGAAAGTCTTTTCACGGAATTTAATTTTGTTAATTGAGAGAATGAGTTTTCAGTCTTTGTACTAGTGTATAGGATCGTAAATCAGGTATATGGCAGACTCACTTATCACCCAAAGAAGTGCTTTTATTTCTCTAGATCAGGGGTCCTCAAACTTTTTAAACAGGGGGCCAGTTCACTGTCCCTCAGACCGTTGGAGGGCCGGACTATAGTTTAAAAAAAAACTATGAACAAATTCCTATGCACACTGCACGTATCTTATTTTGAAGTAAAAAAAACAAAACGGGAACAAATACAATATTTGTATTTGCATGTGGCCCGCGGGCCGTAGTTTGAGGACCCCTGCTCTAGATCAAGCGTTGGCAATTTCATGGATACAGTATTTTTGTGTATGTATGAATCATCAAACAAAAAAAAAATCATGAAAGAATTCATGGAATAGAATAAAATACTTAAAAATACACACACATTCTTTACCAGATAATTAATATTCTTAGGGGGAAAAGATACTAAAGATGAGTTTATACCATTTTATTCTTCCACGGTCATGTTTAAAAAAAAATTTTTTTTTTAATTGATTTCAGAGAGGAAGGGAGAGAGAGATAGAAACGTCAGTGATGAGAGAGCATCATTGGTCGGCTGCCTCCTGCACTCCCATCGAGCCCACAACCCAGGCCCTCAACCTGGGCATGTGCCCTGACAGAATGGAACTGTGACCTCCTGGTTTGTAGGTTGACAACTCAACCACTGAGCAACTCTGGCTCACTGTCGTTTTTTTAGATCTTGGACTTGGAATAAACACACGTGTTCAGTCTTCCATGTCTGCATTTTCCACCCCTTTCTATGTATAACTCATAGTCACCCTGCAAGACAAGCCAAATGTCCATTTCCTTCCGGATGCTTTTCCCAAGCCTCCAAACCAGGTTCGACATACTTCACTTACCGCTTCCTGTGTGCCTGTCCTCAGAGAGCCTATGTTTCCCTTCTCGTCCTGAATGCTTGTGGAGTCCTGCTAGTTGTGGCTAAGAGTGTGTGCTTTGGGCAGAGGCGAATCTAAGTCTGGAGTCTAGGTCCGCGATAGCACTCGCTTTGTCACTGTGACCTTGGGGTAGTTGGCCTCTGGGCCTGTTGTCTGTGCGGTAAGAGCATGTGAGTGCGGTTAGAGGGTGCGGCACACAGCAGGCAGTGTCAGCCATGTTTATTAGTCTGAACCCTTGGCAACAGGCACTGTGCATCTCCAATGTCCACAGCATAGGAGACCCTTTGTACCTGCTTTTAGCACATAGCTGTTGCTTAAGTAGTTGTCCTATAAGTGAGCAAATCATATTTCCACAAGTAGCATCTCCACCTACATGTAAACACTTTTATAAAAGGAATGTTGGTGCATTGGTGTCTCATGAGCCTGTTAATGACTTGGTGCTCAGCAAACAATATCTGAAAGTTGATTTTCAAGGCTTTGATTGAAGAGGATGATTGGTCACGTGTAGACTGTTCTAAGCATTGGAAAGTTTAACATGTTGCACAGACACACTCATCTGACCCTGGAAATATGTTATATTTGTGGTTATACCTGAGGCCTGTAAATAGTGTTTTTAACCAGCGATGAAAGAGAACCGTATGTAATAAAACCCTAATATGCTAATGATATGCTAATGATGTGCTAATGAGGTGCTAAGGCCGCTCAGCCACTCACTAGGACGTGCACTGACCACCAGGGGGCAGACACTCTGAACGGGAGGTGAGCCTGCTGCTGGGGTCCCGCCCATCGGGACTGAGCAAGACGCCCTGGAGCCTCCCACAGTCCCTCCTCGGCCGGCCAACCTCCCACAGTCCCTCCTCGGCCGGCCAACCTCCCACCGCCCCTCCTCGGCCGGCCAACCTCCCACAGTCCCTCCTCGGCCGGCCAACCTCCCACCGCCCCTCCTCGGCCGGCCAACCTCCCACCGCCCCTCCTCGGCCGGCCAACCTCCCATCGCCCCTCTTCGGCCGGCCAACCTCCCACAGTCCCTCCTCGGCCGGCCAACCTCCCATCGCCCCTCTTCGGCCGGCCAACCTCCCACAGTCCCTCCTCGGCCGGCCAACCTCCCATCGCCCCTCCTCGGCCGGCCAACCTCCCATCGCCCCTCCTCGGCTGGCCAACCTCCCACGTCTCTCCCTGGCCCCAGTCGTGCACTGGTGGGGTCCTTCGGCCTGGCCTGCACCCTCTCGCAATCCTGGACCCCTCGGGGGATGTCGGAGAGCCAGTTTCGGCCCGATCCTGCTGGCCAGGTTGAGGGACCCCCCTGGTGCACAAATTCATGCACCTGGCCTCTAGTGATGGTATCTTTAGTGACAAGAAAAAAGCACGAGATACATAATACTTTTGAGTTATTTAGCAATGTGTGGTTGACTTATACAAATTAGAAGTAGGATTTCACTTGTTGGCCCACTCAACAATTAATTGAGTGTTGTGTGGCCGGCGCTGTTCTTGGTGCCAGGCATACAGCAAAGCGTGGGATGGTCTTGGCCCTAAAGAATTACAGCCGAGTGTCTGTGAGCCTGTGTGTGAGGTGGGAGCATTGCCTCGACACCAGAGAAATAAAAGAGGGTGATGTGCAGAGAATGCTAGTGGGAGTGGGGAGCCAGAGTCATGTAGGCCCCTTTGAGGGCAGGGCTCGCCCCAGAATCCGGTCCCCTGACTCACAGCTCGGTGTTCTTTAATAGTCTGCCGTCTCTTGAGTAGAATTTTTTAAGAAGTAAAGTGATTTTACATAGAGGGTTAAAGTACGTGAAGCCAACTCCGGCAGATGCTTTCTGAGGGGATTCAGTAGCCTGTGGGGATGACAATTCCAAACAGACTTCCAGGCACGTAGGTGCTGCTGCTGCCTATTCACCAGACCACGGGTCTTAAAAAGCGCTCAGTGCTTCCCGTGACTGCTTCTGCCTCCGTTCTCACACGGCGGGGCTTTGGGGAAACTTAGTGCCTTTCCAGGCTCCAGAGTCAATGGTCTGAGTTTCCACTTTTAATTTTATTGTGATGCCCTAGCCAGGTGGGCTCAGTGGGTAGAGCGTCGGCCCAGGACTAAAGCGGCTCAGGTTTGATGCTGGTCAAGGGCACAGAACCTCCACTGCAGGGCCAGCTCCGGCCCCGGTCCGGTACTTGCAGGAGGCGGCCAATTGTGTCTCATGTCAATGTTTCTCTTTCTGTGCCCCCCCCCCCCCTAAAAATATCAATGGACAATATCTTCCTGTGAAGATTACCAAAAAATAAATTTTATATGCAGTTTTGACTACATGTAAAGGAGGACCAAGCTAGTAGCTGTAAGTGCTGAGGTGTAATTGATAGAGCTTGTTCTGCGTTGGTGTGAGGCACACACGACTCTGATCAATTGCTCTTGGCCACTAGTCATCCACTTTGTGCACATGGAAATACACTTTCTACTTAGCAGTTGCTATAGACTTTTGAATGGAATTAAGAATATATCTGAGCCCTGGCAGGTGTGGCTCAGTTGGTTGAGCGTCATTCCATGCACCGAAAAGTTGCTGGTTTGATTGCCAGTCAGGGCACATGCCCAGGTTTCTGGTTGATACCTGGTTAGGGTTCATATGGGAGGCAATGGATCAATCTCTCCCTCCCCCTCTCCCCTTCTCCCCCTCTCCCCCTTTCCCCTTCTCCTCCTCCCTCTCTCCCTCTCCTCCTCCCTCCCTCTCCTTTTCTCACTCAAAAAATAATCATAATCAATAAAAACATAAAATAATAGACTGTATCTTTGAGAAGCTTATCTCCCTCTGGTACCTAATGGCCACCACAGAATGGGTCCCCACCTTGAGATCTGTATAATAAATGACTATAAATGCTTGTAACGAATGCTTGTAATGCCAAGACCTCATGTAAAAGAAGCTAAGTAGGTTAAGATAGTGCTATTCTTAGTTAACACAGACATCCCTTGATATATCTGTTCTACCACCTTTCGTGAATGATCGTGTCATCTTTTGGAATGCCGTCGTTGGTAGAACACCTGTTTCCCCTGTAGTGTGGGCAGGTGCTGATGAGTGGCTTTATTGCTTTTTCCTAAGTTTGGTAACCCCTCTGAGAAGGGGAAGGCGGGATCAGACAGAGCCAAGAGTGTCGGCTCTGTTCTCCTGTCTTTGTCCCTGACTCAGTGTTTCAGGTGGACACTGACACTGGGCAACTCCAAGCTCCCTGCAGGGGGGCCAATGGGGACGTGCCCGCTCTCCAGGCAAAGGCAGCCCAAGGGGCCAGAGGCTCTGAGCCGAGGATAGGCGTGCTGCGTTCGTAGTTCCTTCTCTCGGAGTCGCTTGTGAGTCGTGAGTGAGGGCAGTAAGAGGCCAGTAGCTCAGTGGTTCTCAACCTTCTCTGGGCATCCAGAATCATCCGGGAGCTTCTTAAAAGTGCAGATGCCTGGACCCATGCTCACAGTTTTAGATTCAGTGAGCGTTTCCTGGAATGGCCCACTGTGCAGCCAGGTCGAGACTCAGAGCGCAGAGCTCTCTGATCCGTGTGGTCCACATTGGTCACTTTTAGTGGCAATCCAGTAGTGCATCTTGACCCCTCCTCAATTTTTTGTCACTTGGGTTATTTCTCATTTTCTACAAATATCACTAGAATCAACCATCAAAGGGGGGAGAGTTCTTTGATTTTTTTTTTTTTAGGAGTACAATTCCTTTAAAAATGGAATTACCAGGTCATATAGATATGCTCAATATTATGAGATGATTCTGAAGGGAAGGTATCATATGATGTGCCATTGAGAATATATGGGTTTCTCATTTTCCCGCTTAACAAGGTGGCTGGTAAGAAGTGTTGTGCCCAAGAGCTACGTGAGGGACCAGGACAGTGAGGGGCTGTCGGAGAACAGAGCTAGTTCTGGGCCTTCGGTTCATGTAGCAGGAAAGGTAGCTTAAGGCCTCGAAACACACGTTACATTTCTCAAGAACAATTTTGGTGCTATTTCAAGAGCAACAATGATCTAATGTTTCTTTCCTTTATTTTAATCCTCGCCCAAGGATATTTTTTTCATTGATTTTTAGAGAGTGGAAGAGAGGAGGCAGAGAGAGGGGGGGAGGGCAGGGGAGAGAGGCACACTGATTGGTTGCCTCCTGCATGCGCCCTGGCCGAGCAGGGGATGAACCTGCAACCCAGGTATGTGCCCTTGACTGGGAATCCAGCCAGAGCAGCACCAGCCTGTCATCTTTCCTTTTCTAAATGACAAGTGTGAAAGTAGATATTACATTTGGCCATTAGCCAAGTTGATTTTGCATTTATAGAAAAATATGCTAAATAGCAGGAATTGTCTTCGCACATGTAATGTTTCTGAAGTGTTTTCATGTAGTTACTACTACCCTTTCTTTAAGTAGGGGTGGTAAGTGAGACATTAGAATTGCTCTTATGAATAATCTCAATAGAAGAACTATAGACAACTTAGCTTTATATGTGGAAAGCACACAGAAATCATCAGGAAGTGTGTTTATATCAGAAGGAAAATGCCTACTTGGTGTGTTATTGACCAAGGAGGTCATACAGGCCTTGTAGATGTTAGAATGTTTTCACTTGTGCTACGTATATTCACTTGCTTTTAAGGGACTGGGATATATTCTTGTGTAAAGCCAGAGTAAGTCAGATTTTGGAGAAAAATGAACCAGCCTGTTTTCTTCGCATTTCTTTGTTGCCATGTAAAATCACTGTGCTTCAAAGCAGCCACCATTTCCAGCCCACACTGACAACCCTCCTTTGGTGTATTTTTTGCAGGAGGTCTATCGAATTCCAAAGAAAAGTCAGACGGAAAAGGAGAGCACAGGTAAGTACCCAGAGACCCTCTGTAGCTTTGCAGACACTTTGGAATAATCAGAGGTAACCGATAAGAACTTGAGTGGTTCTGTTTTTGAAACCAGACGGTACGTAGTTGGGTAAATGGAATATTTTAGTTAAAGGTTTGGAAACGTGTAATTTTACGCTATCTCAGTAAATTTTTGCTAAGGAGATGTCTCTTTGTATTATCTTTGTTGTTGGTTTCCTTGAAGTCATGGCCTGTAGTAGTCTTATTTCCATGCATTGGTTCCTTTAGATCAGACATTCTTTATATATACATACATACGTATATATACATACATATATAGATCTGTGTATATATGTATAAAATTGATTTCAGAAAGGAAGGGAGAGAGAGAGATAGAAACATCAATGATGAGAGAGAATTATCGATCGGCTGCCTCCTGCCCGCTCCCCACTGGGGATCGAGCCCGCAACCCAGGCATGTGGCACGTGCCCTTGACCAGAATTGAACCTGGGACCCTTCAGTCTGCAGGCTGACAATAGTTTTGCTATCCACTGAGCTAAACCAGCCAGAGCTAAAGATTCTTACATTGGTTTGATAAAAGTTATCTAATCCTTTTTTTAATTAAAGAGACATTTCCTGTTGAGATTTTATGCCAGGCTGCTCTTCTGCAAATTGTAAATATGCAGTTCCAGGGGCAGTGGATGGTGTTCACATTTTTTAAAAAATATATTTTATTGATTTTTTTTATAAAGGGGAAGGGAGAGGGATAGAGAATTAGAAACATTGATGAGAGAGAAACATCAATCAGCTGCCTCCTGCACACTCCCTACTGGGCATGTGCCCACAACCAAGGTACATGCCCTTGACCGGAATCGAACCTGGGACCCTTGAGTCCACAGGCTGACGCTCTATCCACTGAGCCAAAACGGTTAGGGCGGCGTTCACATTTAGAACTGACAGGCAGACTGCCTTGCTAAAGGTCATGTGTGCCGTGTCCACGGAACTTGCGAAGGCTGCTGAAGGCACAGACGACAACGTTGGTGGGGAAAGTAGAAGAGGGCATCGCAGAAGAGGCTTTCGGGAAGCACAGTGCACTCACACACAGGCCTGTGTCTCGTCCAAATCCAGGACGGACATGAGGGAAGTCCATGGGCTCATTTGTTGGATAGAAATTTTATTACACGGTTGATGCATCATGATGGAGAAAAGTCTACCAAGGTGATTTTTTTTCATCCTAGTAACTGAGCGAGGAAGGGATGCTGCCGTCTTCAGAGATCAAACCACTGCCCCAAAGACTCCTAACCGGTCCAGAGAGAGAGACACAGACAAGCAAACTCAAAGTAAAGAGAAAAGGAAACGAAGGGGCTCCCTCTCACCGCCCTCCTCTGCCTATGAGCGAGGGACAAAAAGGCCAGATGACCGGTAAGTGGCAAAAGGTGCTCAGGTCACACCTGGCTTTGGACCCCAGGGGCTTTCGCAGTAAGTATATCCTCTTGATGAGTGAGTATAAAACTTTACCAGGAAATGTGGAGACCATCTCCTGATATGAGTATTAGCTGTGAAGACTGAGAATAGGTTTTTGGTTCTTGAGTGTTTTCCACTTGATAACATTCAAATCCTATTTGAGGAGCCAAAGACTTGTTCTCTAAGGGACAGGGGGTGTGGGTCGGGGCGGGGGGGGGGGGGGGCGGGATAGCTCCTCAGAGGTAGCGGTGATTCTTGTCAGAGCTTTCCTAGTGACTGCGCCCCACGAGCAGAGTGCTGGCTGATCCTGTGTCCGAGGCTCCGTCATGCCCGTAGGGGAAAGGCCATCTGATCGCCACTAGGGACTAGAGAATGCTTATTCCGGAGAAGTTCCTTATAAATATTAGATTTGCATTCACTTAGCAGTTGTCAGGGTGTTTAATTTTGGGCTCTCTAGGCTCATCATGATTTCAGTTTACATTCCCCTGACCACTAAAGAGATGGAACATCTTGTCGTATATTTATTGGCCATTTCTGTTTCCTCTTCTGTGAAGCATCTTTATATGTTTTATTCATTTATTATTTGTCTTTTTGAGTATTGGGAGTTTTTTTGTTTGTTTGTTTTTAATACGTTTTTATTGATTTCAAAGAGAGAGGAAGGGAGAGGGATAGAAAAATGGAAACACCAATGAGAGAGAAATGATGATTGGTTGCCTCCTACTGGCAGCCCTGGGCATGTGCCCTGTCCAGGAATCGAACCAGTGACCTCTTGGTTCATGGGTCAACGCTCAACCACTGAGCCACACTGGCTGTTAGGAGTTTTTCATATACTACGTTCTAAATATAGTTATGTTTTACTGATAATTTTTGCAAGCATTTTTTTCCCTAGTTTATGCCTTGTGTTGGGCTCATTTTGTACTTATGATGTACAGAATTTGTTCATTATGGTTTAAGTATATTATGTACTGTATGTTTCCTTTATGGTTGGTTAGAGCTTACTGTGTTTTAAGAAATTCTTTCCTAGCTTAGCAGTAACATATACTTGGTATTGAACAGAGAAGAGTATATGAACATAACTCTGTTCTTTCATGTGTTTCTATTCGTCCTTTGTTGGTATTTGTTATAAATGTGTGTGGCCAAACGTATCATTCTTTATCTTTTATTCTTTATATTTATCTTTTATTAGTGTATTTTGATTTCTGTTTTAATTTCAGATTGTGTGGTTATAGATCTGTCCCCAACTGTAAAGAAGAATCTATTTAGGGTGCTATGTGTATCTTTAATTTGAAAAGCTAGAAACTTGGAATATGACAAACTTATTTGTTTCAATCTATGTGTCTGTTTCCTTGGGCTTCTTTTCTATTTGCAAGACTCCTTAAGTAATTTTGAGTGTGATTTTTAACCATTGCCAAATTGGAGTTGGTGTAATTAATGATTTAGTATTGAGTGACACAACACTTAGTGCTTTGATTATGTTTATAATTCAGGGAACAACGTTTTGTGATGCTCTTATTCTTTTCTTTCTAGATATGATACACCGACTTCTAAAAAGAAAGTACGAAAAGACCGCAATAAACTTTCCACGGAGGAGCGTCGGAAGTTGTTTGAGCAAGAGGTGGCTCAGCGGGAGGCTCAGAAACAGCAGCAGCAGATGCAGAACCTGGGAATAGCATCTCCACTGCCCTACGACTCTCTTGGCTACAGTGCCCCTCATCACCCCTTTGCCGGCTACCCACCAGGGTACCCCATGCAGGCCTATGTGGACCCCAGCAACCCCAATGCTGGGAAGGTGCTCCTCCCCACCCCCAGCCTGGACCCTGTGTGCTCTCCTGCTCCTTACGACCATTCTCAGCCCTTGGTGGGACATTCTACAGAGCCCCTGGCTGCCCCTCCACCTGTGCCAGTGGTGCCACATGTGACAGCCCCTGTGGAAGTGTCCAGTTCACAGTATGTGGCCCAAAGTGAAGGTGTGGTGCACCAAGACTCCAGCGTCACCGTCTTGCCTGTGCCGGCCGCGGGCCCAGTCCAGGGACAGAACTACGGTGTTTGGGATTCCAGCCAACAGCCCGTCAGTGTGCAGCAGCCGTACTCGACGCCCGCACAGTCGCAGCCAAGCATCTATTACCAAGGACAGACGTGTCCAGCCGTCTATGGTGTGACATCACCCTATTCACAGACAACGCCACCGATCGTACAGGTGACTAATGCCGGAACCTTCTTGTCTTACAGTTTGCTAATGGGATACTAAACTGATATATGGGGAAATCCTGGCATTGATCACTTCTATATATTGACCAATACTAATTATGTACTGCGTAACAAATTACTCTAAAACTTAGCTGCGTAAGACAACAAGTAATATCTGACAGCTTCTGTGGCCAGAGATTCAGGAGCACGGGCAGGCTGATTCTGGCTCAGAATCTCCCATGAATTTACATTAACCAGGGCTTCGTCATCGGAGGGCCCGCTGGGGATGCAAGAGTCGCTTTGAAGCTCACTCACCTCGTTTCCTGGCCTCGCAGTAGGGCTGTTTACAGCTTGCCAGCTGGCCTCCCCCAAGCACAGGCGGGAGGGGGGCTTTCTTCATTCTCACCAAGGTGTTTTTTCCATTGCTTCCTTTTACTTTATTTTATTTTGCAGAGAGGGAGAGAAGAAATTAATGATGAGAGAGAATCATTGTTCAGCTGCCTCCTGCATGCCCCACACTGGGGATCGAGCCTGCATGCCCCACACTGGGGATCGAGCCCGCATCCCAGGCCTGTGCCCTGACCAGGAATTGAACCACGCCTTCCTGGTTCATAGGTCAACACTCAGCCACTGAACCGCGCCGGTTGGTTGTCTCTTGCATGAGCCCCAACTGGGGCTGGGGATGGAACCTAGGTACGAGCCTTGACTGGGAGTCGAAACCGCCACCCTTTGGTGCACTCTAACCACTGAGCACACTGGCCAGGGCAAAATGACTTTTGGATTTCTCCTCTCCTCTTGTTTATAGGCAGTGACTTATATACAGTGTACTCATCTGCATCCCTACGAAGGAGCCCTCTGTCCTGATACCTGAATTAGGACACGGCTTGCCCTTTCTAGACCCACCTTGTATATTATTTCCTATAACCCTGCATGTTTATCACTAAGAAGTTTGCCAGAGTGACTCTAATGCACTGAGCCTAAGGATGTTACTATGGTAGGAAACTATTGTTAAGTTTAAAAACTAAGAGTGTACTGACTTTATATTTCAAAATGTATTGTTTTATGTTTTTAAATCATTACTTTTTCTTATAAAACAAAGCGATACATTTTAAGCGTTAAAATTAAAAGGAGAATGTATAAAGCATCGTTCTTACCACATTCCTGTGTCTGTCTGTCCCCCCCCATCACTCTTCATCGTCCCTGAAGGAGAATGTGGATAGCAGAGACTCGGATGTTTCCTGCACGTTATTTAGTGTTGACCAGTGATGTTCACTTCTGCTAGTGTTACTGAGCTGAAGCTGTATCAGAATTTAGTTCCAAAAGTCATGACAAAAATGTCCTCCTTTAATTCCTAAAGCCTTAGCTATATTAACTATAGTTTCATTTTTATGATCTCTTTGCCCACGATTATATATTTTTATATACGTGTAACCTTAAAGATCTGAAGTTTTTTTATCCCATTTTTTCTACTTAACATTATTCTTAACCATTTTTCCAAATTTTGGATTTTTTGTATGTATGTACATACATACACACATATGTATACGCATCCATGTTAATGTCTATATAATATTTCGTTTGCTTATAAGATCATTTTCAATCTATTTTTCTGGGGCAGTCATTTAAGTTGAAAGCTCTTTTTCATAATTATAAATAGCACTGTACTGAACATTCTTTTTATTTTATATATATTTTTTTATTGACTTCAGAAAGGAAGGGAGAGGAAGAGAGAGATATAGAAACATCAATGATGAGAGAGAATCATCGACCGGCTGCCTCCCGCACGACCCCCAGTGGGGATTGAGCCCACAACCTGGGCATGTGCCCTTGACCGGAATCGAACCTGTGACCCTTCAGTCTGCAGGCCAACACTCTATCCACTGAGCCAAACCGGACAGGGTGCACTGAATATTCTTATACTTAGTTTTGTGTATTTTTTTTTCTTTCATGTTGGCTTAAAATGAATGCTAAAGTGCTTAAATAAGGGTAGTAAGAAAATGTTCATTATTGGTTATTAGGTATTGATTTTACACAACGTTTAGGGACCTTAAACAAGTTTCTTAGATCCTGACTTCTGTCTTGCCCTATTCTTTCTTGGACCAAGACATTATTTTTGAGTTTTCCCCTGAGAAGACGTATCACAGGTAAAGGAAACCCCCGCCCTGTCCCGCTCCTGTCTGACGTGTGTCCGAACCTGGCTGTTAGGCCTGAGCTGCAGCCGTGAGAGTCCTGCAGAGACGCTGCAGCAGAACGCTCGCTGGTCACCTGGTGGTTCTGATAGAATAGAATCCGGGGGTTTTCCATCCCAGTGAGCAAAAGGCTTCTCTAGGGTTCATCAGAAGTAGCCGTACGATTCGAGTGTCGCAGTTTTACTTGTTCCCAGTTTCCCAGGCTGCTCCTACCAAGAAGTCATCTGTTGACTCCCTAACCCACTCTGTGTGCTGAGTCGTAGGTAAATGGATGAGGATGATTCAGACCACCCTTCCCTTCCCTGAGATGAGCTGAGCAGAGATGATGTTGGGCTTTGGGTAATGAGTGGCATAGAGCATGTTGTGAGTGTGTGTTGTGAGTCCTAATCCATTATTTATTGTCGTTATTTATTGTGTGTCCTGAAGACAGGCACTTAGATTCTTCAGTTTTAGTTTTCTTGTCTAGAACATGAGCAGAATGCCTCAGAGTGGTTGAGGTTTGCATGAGATGATGAATTAATAACGATCATTTAAAGCACCATTTACCTTGAAGGTTTAATTATAGTTACTACTCAAACAGTTACCATAGTAATACTGAGAGAATATGCCATTAGCGAGCTGTCACGTGCAGCTCATCCAGGTCACCTGCCTCTGTGTGGCCTGAAGATCTGACTCCCGGAGGAGGCCTGGAGGTCGGTGTCCGTCGGCGTCCGTCAAGCCTCGTATCAGCCATCACAGGATGGGGACTGAGTTTATAGATATGATAGCTTTGACGGTGAAGGATTATGCGATACGATATAAATTTGTATGTGTGCATATACAACATTTTTTACATTTAAAGTAGATGTGTTATTAGGAGGTGACCATGTCACTTTTTTGTCACAGTTGCTTATTAAATATAAAAAGCTCAGTTTTAACTGAGGCCACATGATTTATAGTGGTTTTGTGACATTAATGAGTGACCTTTCAAAGTTATACTGAATCACATCTCAAAAAAATTTGAGTGCTTACATTATAATTTTTTATGTTATAAAGTCAGGTGCCTCAGATAGAAAGTAATAGTGATTTTTTTCCCCCTCTAGTAGTGGGGGAAGAACAATTATGTTTTTGCCTTTATAACATATTGGACCTTAGTTTTCTCTTGTAACTGCCATTGTAAATCACATTTTGAAGATATTTCTTTTTTCTTTTCTTTTTTTAATTAAATCTTTATTGTTCAGATTATTACATTTGTTGCTCTTTTTCCCCCCCATAACTCCCCTCCACCCAGTTCCCACCCCACCCTCCGCCCTCACTCCCCACCCACTGTCCTCATCCATCGGTGCACGATTTTTGTCCAGTCTCTTCCCGCATCCCCCTCACCCCTTTCCCCCCAAGAATAGCCAGTCCATTCCCTTTCTATGCCCCTGATTCTATTATATAATCACCAGTTCATTCTGTTCATCAGATTATTCACTTGATTTTCAGATTCACTTGTTGATAGATGTGTATTTGTTGTTCATAATTTGTATCTTTACCTTTTTCTTCTTCCTCTTAAAGGATACCTTTCAGCATTTCATATAATACTGGTTTGGTGGTGATGAACTCCTTTAGCTTTTTCTTATCTGTGAAGCTCTTTATCTGACCTTCAATTCTGAATGATAGCTTTGCTGGATAAAGTAATCTTGGTTGTAGGTTCTTGGCATTCATCACTTTGAATATTTCTTGCCACTCCCTTCTGGCCTGCAAAGTTTCTGTTGAGAAATCAGCTGACAGTCGTATGGGTATTCCCTTGTAGGTAACTGAGTTTCTTTCTCTTGCTGCTTTTAAGATTCTCTCTTTGTCTTTTGCTCTTGGCATTTTAATGATGATGTGTCTTGGTGTGGTCCTCTTTGGATTCCTTTTGTTTGGGGTTCTCTGTGCTTCCTGGACCTGTAAGTCTATTTCTTTCACCAGGTGGGGGAAGTTTTCTGTCATTATTTCTTCAAATAGGTTTTCAATATCTTGCTCTCTCTCATCTTCTGGCACCCCTATAATTCGGATGTTGGTACGCTTGAAGCTGTCCCAGAGGCTCCTTACCCTATCTTCGTATTTTTGGATTCTTTTTTCATTTTTCATTCCGGTTGGGTGTTTTTTGCTTCTTCGTATTTCAAATCTTTGACTTGATTCTTGTGATCCTCTAGTCTGCTGTTGGGAGTCTGTATAATATTCTTTATTTCAGTCAGTGTATGCTTAATTTCCAGTTGGTCCTTTATCACAACCTCGAGGGTCTCAGTAGATTTCTTGTAGATCTCATTAAGTTTATCGGCAGTTTCTAGAAAGTTCTTGAAAAACCTTAAAAGTGTGGTTTTGAGCTCTATATCCAGTAGTTTGCTTTCCTCCATTTCTGTCATTTGTGTCCTCTTTCTTTGTCTCCACATTTTTTATGCTTCCCTGTGTTGATAAAGTGGTTTTCTGTGCTAAGTGTCCTCTAGGGCCCAGTGGTTCAGCCTCCCCAATTACCTGACGAGGACACTCTTGGTGCACCCCCTTGTGGTCTTTGTGCACAGTCTTGTAATTAAGCCTTGATTGCTGTAGGTATCACTGGGAGGAATTGGCCTCCAGGCCAATTGGCTGTGAGAATCGGCTGTGTCTGCAGTGGGAGAACTTCTGTGCTGGAGACACCCCTCTGGGGCAAGACTTGCTTCAATGGGGCTTTGGTGCTCATTGAGTCTGCCCCCTGAGTGTGTCCTTTATGGATCCAAGGAGCTGCAAACTGGATGGTCCCACTCTGACCACTGGGCACACTGGCTCCTGGATCTCTAAGGAAGTGCTAATCTAGCCTCTGCCTGAGGCTATCCAGCAAAAGCCTCCGTGCAAGGCTTGGGTGGGGCAGGGCCCACGGGATCAACAGGGCGGGGCTAGCAGTTAGGCTGCTCTCAGAGGCCCAGCTTCTCAGTGTCTCGGCAATCGCTGCAAGCCCCTCCGAGAGAAAGCTGCCCTCGAGTCCCTACCGATGCCAGACAGTCCCGCTTCTCCCGTATGAGTCTGGGCCCCCAGAGACTCGCCCGGAACTGGAGCTCAGAGCCTGAGACTCCCTCCCGATTGAAAAAGACAACCGCGCCCTCAGCCGCCAGCCCGCTCCGCGTGCACCTCTGTACCTTAGTATTTTACTTCCACACTGCGCCTCCTCTGAGTCTCAGTATGCTTTTCTCTTTCCTTCTAGTTGTAGAATTTCCACTCAGCCAGCCATCCTGTGCTTCTGGATGATGTCCGTTCCATCTTTTAGTTGTATTTTTGAAGTGGTTGTTCGAGGCAGCTAACTCCGGTGTTTAGCTATGCCGCCATCTTGGTTTCTCTCTTTTTTCTTTTAATAATATATTTTTATTGATTTTAGAGAGGAAGCTGAGAGAGAAATAGAAACACCAATGGTGAGAGAGAATTCATTGATCAGCTGCCTCCTGCACCCACGCATGTGCCCTGACCGGGAATTGAACTGTGACCTCCCAGTTCATAGGTCGACGCTCAACCACAGCCACACCAACCGAGCTTGAAGATATTTCAAGACTGTGTTTATGTTTGCGAAGTTAGCTTTTGTGTAATTTCAAGTTGCCTGAAGGGGATAGTCATTTCCTACAGCTTTCCCCGCAGCCAATGGGGAGATTTGACAGGCACATGCTATTGAAATATTTCTCACAAGTGTATGCATCTTTGTGTTATTTCAGTGATATTATAAACCGGTTTTCCCTCTTTATTGCTGTTGTTGGTTTTGGCTCTGGCATTAGCACATGATTGCCAGCTGATTTGGGTAGATACCATAGAACCCTGGAAAGTGTTCACTTTCCCTTTACTTGTTGACACTGTACCTGCAGGTGGAAGGTGATGCCAACGTGGGTGTTAATTGCTGCTTTATTGGCGCTAGAAAAGCATACATCATGCATTTCTGCGTTTTATCTTTCAGAGTTATGCCCAGCCGAGTCTGCAGTACCTCCAGGGGCAGCAGCTCTTCTCAGCTCCAGGAGTGGTGGTCCAGCCAGCCGCCGCCGTGACGACGGTCGTGGCACCAGGGCAGCCTCCGCCCTTACAGCCAGTAAGAAATCTTCCGGCCGACAAAACGCTCGTCGTTTTGGTTTGGCTTTTATTTTTGTTTTTTTTTAATTTGTAACTTAAACTGACTGACCTTATATTTTTATACTTTGCTATGAATTTCTGAAGTAATACTTTTTTAGACTAGCTATTCTTTATGATGCTGTAGGATACTATACTAGACGACATGAACTAGCATAGTGTAGAATTGAACGCTGTGCACTGTGTACTGAGGGAGCTTTTGGTATTCACCATCTGTAGAAAGATATGGTGAAACCTTGATGAAGGGTTGTTTGGGGATGAAATGGGAAACAGGAAGCTGGTCTTGGAAGCAATTGAGAAACTAACAGATTCACATGATCAGAATAGCAGGTCTGTCGACAGCTCTTGAACGACCTGGCGAGTGCTGGTGGCTGTAGACAGGCAGGGAAGTGGAGAGGGGGACCCAGGCTGCAGGGGGGAAGTCAGTGAGCACTCACAGCAGGAGTTCGAGGGCTTGGTACGTGCTGGGCCCTCCTTAGCATTCTTAATACAAATAGAACATTGCATTCCTGTTATTAGAAGTTGATACTCTAAGAGTTGAGGATCACGATGAATGATATTTACTATCGTGAAAGGTACAGATGAGGAGTTTGGGGGAAAGAATCATTCCCAGGTGGGGGAGGACTAATGACTTATTAAATATTGAATGACATGCAATATTAAGTGACACCAAAGCTTGGGGAAAGAGGCCAGATAAAGGACTGCGGGAAGGGAAGAGGTGGAACTTAAGCAGAGATTAGGGGGTGTGCACAAAGCAGCGGCCTCAAAGAGGAAACGTATTCTCGCCTGGCGTCGGGCTCCTCGTGAACCGCCCAAGCAAAGGTAAAGGTGGAAGAGCTGTTCTCCTGTGCATGTGTTTTTTAGCCTGAAATGGTTGTGACAAATAATCTCCTGGACCTGCCGCCTCCCTCTCCTCCAAAACCAAAAACCATCGTCTTGCCTCCCAACTGGAAGACGGCCCGCGACCCTGAGGGGAAGATTTATTACTACCACGTCATCACCAGGTGAGGGGCTGCTGGGTGTCTCATATACCGGAGGCTTTGGTCCTTTTCAGGTGTTTTGGTGTATTTTTGATGTGCAAAGCTCTTTTGGAGAAAACAAAGGGGTTTTTAATAAATGGTAACGACATCATTAGCGTAGCTATCAGGGGTCAGGGGTCATGGGCAGACCTCTTCTGTAAAAGACCAGACCAGCCCTGGCCGGTGTGGCTAAGTGGTTAGATCATCAGCCCTTGGAACGAAGGGTTGTGGGTTCGATTTCCGGTCAAGGTCATGTAGGCTCCCTCTGTTGCAGGCAGGATCCCTGGCCCTGGTCGGGGCACATGTGGTAGACAGCCAATCGATGTTTCTCTCACATCAATGTTTTTTTTCTCTCTCTGTCTCTCCTCTCCCTCCTCCCTTCACTCCATTCTCTCAAAAAAAAATTATAAAAAATATCCTCAATGAGGATTTAAAAAAAAAAAAAGACCAGATGATAAATATTTTAGGTGTTGCTGGGCCTCTGTCATGACTACACAATTCTGCCATTGTTGTATAAGCAGCTATGATAATACATAAATGAATGGGCATGTCTTTGTTTCAATAAAGCTTTATTTACAAAAATAAGCAATGGACCAGATTAGGTCTCTGAGCCATAGTTTAATGACGCCTGCTATATAAAAAAATCAGTTTATCTTTTTCTTAGAAATTAAAAAAAAATGTATTTTAGACAGGACAGCTGTGAATTTGTGTTTCCTCTGAGTGTGTGTGTGGTTGCACTCATCGGTATATAATCTATATGAATGTTTGGGTGCATGTTTTATAATTTGCAACTACATTGTTTTTAATGCTTGCTTATATTTTGTTGCAGGGGTTAGCAAACCATGCATCTATGGCCCACTTATTTTTGCAAATAAAGTTTTTTGGGATCACAGCCACACCCACTTATTTAGGAATTGTCTGTGGTTGCTGTGATACTACAATGGCAGAGTAGAACAGTGATTGCAGAGACCACCAGGCCAGAGGTATTTACTCTCTGATTCCTTATAGAAGAAAGTTTGCCAACCCCTGCTCTCTTGTATGGCCTCACCAAATTTTATTTAAACCCACCCTGATTGATGGGTTTTCACTATTTTATATGTAACGCTAACCCTGGACATCCTTAAACACTCGTCTTAGTACCTTCGTCAGTTAGATTCTTAGAAGTGGAATTGTTGGTGAAAAGAAATATACATTTTAGTTCCTTTTTTCTCTTTTTTTAGTTACACATTTTAAATTGATAAATAGACGACCATTAAAAAAATTATTTACCAACTTAGACTCCCAAAAAGGTAAAGAGGTGCCTTTTTTATCATGTAGGTTCTTTTAATCTTGTGTGTCTGTTAGGTGAGAAATCTTATTTTCATGTACAGTTTTTACTGAGATGGAGCGTCTTGTCTTCATTAGATTATTGGCAGTTTGTATCTTTTGTGAATTGTTTTGGTCTTCTATCCTTTTTTGTCTTTTTATCAAAGGTATTGCAAGTATATTTTTGTTTGTAGTATCTTGTGACATAAGGAAGTTTAAAATTTTCATACAAGTATTTTCCCTTTATGTTTTCTCTTTAGAAAGGCCTTTGTTTTTCCTATAAAATACTTCTATAAAAGAAGCCTTCATTATATTACTAACTGAAAACATAGTGATTTTAAAAACCATTGTTTGCAAATTTTATCAGAACTTTGTTTTTCAATATCAAAGCAAACTTTTTAATGTATTATCACTTTTCCAAAAAGAAAAAGCTTATATTTCTTATTTACATGGTACTTTTTCCAAGTTTTTCCTAAGTTTTCCTTAGCTAGCATCTGAGCATCATACTTCTTTCTCTGTTCACTTTCCATAATAAAGCCACAGCTGCTGGTGGTTCTTTGGGTACAGTAGAAATCTGGAGCCCATTTTTATTTTTTAAATATATTTCTATTGATTTCAGAGATGAAGGGAGAGGGGGAGAGAGAAACATCAATGATGAAAGAGAACCATTGGTCAGCTGTCTCCTGCAACCTGGGCATGTGCCCTGACCAGGAATTGAACCATGACCTCCTGGTTCATAGGTTAATGTTCAGCCACTGAGCCAACGCCATCTGGCCTTGAGCCCGATTTTTTATTTTTTACTTTTTTATTTTTGGTTAATTCTCACCTGAGGATATTTTTCAGTTGATTTTTAGGGAGAGTGGAAAAGAGAGGGAAAGACAGAGAGAAACATCGATGTGAGAGAAACACATCGGTTGGCTGCCTCCTGCACGAGCCCCGACCAGGGCCCAGGCTGGGGAGGAGCCTGCAACCCAGGTACGTGCCCTTGACCCGAACCGAACCCAGGACCCTATGGTCCGCAGGCTGAGGCTCTGTCCACTGTGCCACACCGGCCAGATCTGAGCCCATTTAAAAAAGAAAAGTTGCGTTGGTCAGAGGTAAGCCTGTGTTCACAGTCACCTGAACACTGACTCCATCAGGTGCCTCTCGTGTTGCTGGCTGAATGGTATGGGGTGAAAGCAGAGATTTCAGTGGCAGAGCCGCCTGGCAGAAACGTTACCGCGTCTCGGGCTTTGCACATATGAAGTGATTCCCCTTCAAGCACTCCCTGTGGGAACTGACTTCAGAACATGAATTCCCTCACTTCCAGTTGTTGCCTCGCAGATCTAGCTTAAAAAAAATCTTTGTCTACTTATTTTCAAAACAACGACAAACATACATGGGTTGAACCCTTCTTTTTGCAGTCAGTTGAAGATATTTTCAGACTTGGGCACCAGTCTTTAGCCGGTAGGTCTTTTCCATGCTGTCAGTCCTTAAACCAAAAGGCACAGAGACAGCCAGAGGCTCCTAAAGCAAGGAGGCGTTCCCACCGCCCAGGGTCCCTAGCAGGTGCTGGGACGGTTCTGCACGGGGACCTACCGAGCACCTCTGAGGACACAGCCGGGCGAGAGACAAGGGTGTTCGGTTGTCCTCTCTTTGACACCATTGGCTACAGAAGAACAGTGGGCTAAACAGTCCTCTCGGAGATAGAGTCGTTGTTGCTGGGAAGGTGTCAAAAGAAGGGCTCTGTCTTACGGCGCTGCCTCGTTCTGTGTTGGTGGCTGTGCTGCTGCTGATGTGTGAGCAGAGACGCCGGGCCAGAATTCTCCGTGTTCTGGCCGTGACAGCAGGGCTCTTCTTACCCCCTTCTAGGCAGACTCAGTGGGACCCCCCCACGTGGGAAAGCCCAGGAGACGAGGCCAGCCTCGAGCATGAAGCTGAGATGGACCTGGGAACCCCAACATACGACGAAAACCCCATGAAGGTGGGTGTGGCTGACGCCGGTGTTTCCTGGGCGCTTGGGATTCTGTGCCTTGTCGTTTTGTGGGGCCGGCAGCCGCCTGTTCTCGGGTTCTGTTCTCCTGTTGGTTCTGGAGAATTACCCGTGTAATACATGCTGGGGGCGGGGTAGGGGCAGCCCGGGCATGCTGACAACACAGAAATGTGGTCTGTAGACCAGCAGGGAAGAGCCCTTAATTGCTGGTCAGCTGCTCTCCTTCCCTTCTCTCTCGGGATGCATAGCCTTTTAGGGCAGGATTCTCGGCGAGGATCAGGCGTGCTCCTCAGGACGTTTGACAATATTTAGAGAGATTGTTGGTGGTTGTCGTCGAGGGGATGCCACTGGCTGCTAGGGATTAAAGGCCAGGGAAGCCACGAAAACCTAAAATGCACGGGAGTGCCCCCTCCCCTCCCGCATCGCTGCTTTAAAGTAAGAGCACCGCCCGCCTTCCCCTCCCCACCTGTGGGTTTCTAGAATCTACACGAGACCCTTGCAGCACCCAGGATGCTCCCGACCGTGAGGTCGCCTGTGATGTTTTGGGGACCACTGGTCCACTCATGTCTTTTCTGGTGCTGAAGGGTTTCTGACCGGCAGCGGGCATTTGGGAAGGTCGCTAACACTTAGTCTTAAGTCTCTGAAGGCGTTCATGTCGCTGTCCATCAAACTGTCCTTGACTCTGACTCTGGCTCCTGGGATTGAGTGAGCGTTAGCCAGTTTCCGAAATGATTTCCGTGCCGTTTGCAGACCACAGACCACGGGGGTGTGGATGTCAGTGCCCCCAAGAGCACTTCCTTTGGCTGTCGGTGCCCATGCTGCAGTCTCGGCGCCTGGCAGTTGAACAGCCCCTTTCTCGGTCCCAGTAGCACCGCACTCGACGGGCCCCTGGACTCCCAACGGTGCCCCGTGGACAGTGCCCCGTAACTGTCCGCACAGCCCACCCTCCCAGCCAGAGAGCCAGAACGCTGCTCAGCGCCGCCCGTTCGGAGGGAGCGGGTTCCTGTTGGCACAGCACTCCTGCGAGAGCCGGGCCGTCCTCCCTCAGGGCTCCGTCCTTCCTGCTCTCGCTGCTCGTGTCTGAGGCCCACAGGGAGCTTGGAGGACGTGCTGCCGTGTCCTCGGCTTGTCAGGCAGCTTTCAATCCCTTGCTACCTGAGGTCTTCCTGTGAACACACCCCGCCTCTCTAGTCCTGGAAAAGTAAACACAAAATCCCAAAGCAGAACATTTGAAAATAGATTGCTTGCCGAGTTGTTTTATTTCCTGACAACAGAGGTTGATCTGTGTGTTCTTTCTCGCCCTCCTCCCCTCCCCATCCCCATCCCGCTCCCACAGCCACAGAAAGAAAGTAAAACAGTGGAAACTCTGTAGACCTTTCATAACAAGTCCGAGAAAGCTGATTGTAGCCTAGAGCAGGGAGGGCCACCTTCCTCAGGAGCCAGCCCGGGAGAGGCCTGGCTCCCATCACCAGCACCTTCATTCTTGATGGGCATGGAGGGGTCGCAGCTGGGGGTGGTTGGGAGAAGGAAAAGTTCTCTGCTGTGAGTGGCAGCAGGAACAGGACGTGGCTGTCATACCAGCTGCAGCTTCTACACCCGTCGGAGTGACTGCTCCACGGGGAGCGCTTGTGGCCGTCCACAGAAAAGTGCGTTTGCCACGTTTCCACGGAGAGGGCGGCTGGTGGCGGGCAGTGTGGGCGATGGCCTTGCATGGAGGCGCTCACCACTGAGCGGTGCTGGCTGGAGGGACGTGGCCGCTCCCCCCGGCGCTGCTGGAAGGGACTATCCCGGGGGTGTCGCCCTCTTACCAGCTTGGGACCCAGGCACCCTGTGTCTCATCATCTGCTCATCTGCTCACTGACTGGCACAGCCCTATCTTCTTCCCCCGGAATCCTAGTTGCCTCTGGTCTTTGCATTTCTGAACTGGAATCCCACCCTCCCAGGAGCCTCTCCTGCAGTCTGGCCAGCGCTGCCTCAGGAGGAAAAGGGAGGCGTATCCAAGGGGGGTGGGAGGACTGGGGAGAGGACGTGTGTGTGGGAACCTCCAGATGTGGTGAAAGGTTCCAGAACGTGTTTTCCGTTGTCCTGGAACCCTGGCGTGTCGGCAGGAGGAGTGGCGCTCAGTGAGCTTCGGCCTGGACAGTGCTGGGCGCTGAGCGTGGGGTAGTGAAGCTCAGGCGGGCATCTGAGTGGTCCATTCACAGCAGAGAACTCGGCTCTGAAACAGTAGAGGTTTTCGCTCCATCACGGCTGCAGCGCTGAGTGAGGGTAGAGAACTAGGACTTGGTTCGTCGCGGTGAGGGCTGAGCCAGATGCCTCCAGGCCTCGTGCCTTCATGCCGAGAGGCCAGAGGGAGGAAGGGGGTGCTGGAGCAGCAGGGCATCGCGGTCTGACCTCATCCCAGCATTGCTGCTTTCTCTTCGTTTCTAGGCCTCAAAAAAGCCCAAGACTGCAGAGGCAGACACCTCCAGCGAGCTGGCCAAGAAAAGCAAGGAAGTGTTCAGAAAAGAGGTAGGTTTGGTGGGGGTTGCTCAGCTCCATGGCGGATTAAACCAGCCTTCCCTTTCCCGGCCTCAGCACCACAGCCCGTCCCCTCACCTCGGCCATTCAGCTGTGCAGCTGCTGTGATGGCGCATGGCATGGCCTCGCACTTGGGTGATGAGCACCTCCATGCCCACTGTCTGATTCCGTCCACGCAGCCCTCGAGGTGGGCAGGGAGGAACTGTCAGGCCTCGCGGGCGGGACCAGGAACCCCTAGGGCGCTGAGAGGGAGGTGCTACACAGAGACTTGAACTCAAGCCTCCTGGCAGTCGGTTCTCTTTCTGTGACACCTCACGGGGCTGCCTGATCCTTAGGGGCCGGAGAAAGCAGCTCCGCTCTGCTCCCAGGGTTCCAGCCCCAGGACACCAGCTGGTCTGCCAGGGATCTGGGCTCTAACACGCCCTGGTTTCCTGCGGGGCTCTGGTGTGCTGGCGGCTGAGTGAAGAGGGCGCTGAGGGTGTCGGTGTCGAGAGGGGCAGGTGGATGGGGAGCGGGTCCCTCAGGCCGTGGACGTACAGGAGAGCCGGCAGTGTTTCTCCAGGGAGCTGTGCGTGGCCATGGCCGTGCCAGGCGGGCGGGGCATTGGGAGATGGGCTGAACAGTCCTGCACTGCTCCACGCGGCCTGTGTGGCCCACGGGAACCAGTGCAGCGCTTTCAGCGGGAGATGGATTGAGGCAGAGAGTACGGAGGCCAGGAGGCCTCATGGACAGGGACCCCTTTAGTCTCTCACGATCCCTGTGAAATGATCGGTGTTTGAGCTCAGCCAACCAGCAGCTGGCTACTTCCTCAGTGCCTGCTGTGCGATAGGGCGTTGTTCTCTGGCTCGGAAGGCTCACTGAGCTTTGAGGGCGGTGGGCCCTGGGCAGTGCTCCCTGATGAAGTGGCCCTCGCTGGCCTCCTCACTCCCTTTGTCCCTGGGGTCTTGGTGCCATGAATACTTCAGAGGTTCTGTGTCTGGGTCTCCTGAGAGCCACTGGGCAGGACAGACACCGAGAGCTCAGAGGACACACGTTGTATATAGAAGAGGGTCCTGCCCAAGGCTTTCCCCGCCAGCTGTCATGCTGCGCTGCCACCTCTTCACGCAGCTGCAGTGTGAACGCGCCCGCTCCACGCGGCTGCGGTGTGGTTCCACCTGTGCCTCGCAGCCCCTGGCAGCACTGGGTCTTCTCTCTGTGCTGTTTCTGGAGCCAGAGGACTCAGCTGCCGCCTCTACACTAAGGAAGTGCCCTGTGCTTGCTGAGCCCGGGGCCTGCATTCCAGTTGCAGAAAGAGGATCGCTTTCTCCAGTCCCTGCTGCCGGCCCCCGTCTAGGCTTGCTCAGTCCACCCCAGGGTGCCCGCCCCCCGCCCCCCGCGCTGACCTCATCATGACTTCTTCCTTCCTGGATGTTGAGCGTGTGTTCTCTCCGCTGCCTGCAGATGTCCCAGTTCATCGTCCAGTGCCTGAACCCTTACCGGAAACCAGACTGCAAAGTGGGAAGAATCACCACCACGGAAGACTTCAAGCACCTCGCTCGGAAGGTACTCTCCCCGCTCTGAGCTGGCAAGTTGTGGGCAAACTAGACCTCCTAAGAGGCCTCCCATCGGAAGTGGGTTTTCCTGGCCTGATGCCCAGGCTGGGTGCCCAGGAATGGAGGGAAGGTTTGAGAAGGAAGGGCCCAGCTGAGTGTAGTGACTGAGAAACTTCCAGGGCTGAGCTGCCCCTCCTGGTGGCCCCCGCACCAGCCGCCCCACCCTGTCTCCTGGTTCAACTCCCAGTCTTGGTCAGAAGGGCCCTGAGGCCACAGGCTGGCCTTCGCTCCAGTCGTGTCCCCTCTGACTGGCGGCCTGTTCTCTCCCGCGCCCCAACAGCTGACTCACGGCGTCATGAACAAGGAGCTGAAGTACTGCAGGAGCCCGGAAGACCTGGAGTGCAACGAGAACGTGAAGCACAAGACCAAGGAGTACATCAAGAAGTACATGCAGAAGTTCGGGGCCGTTTACAAACCCAAAGAGGACACGGAACTGGAGTGACGGCCCGGGCGGGCGAGGAGCCGGCGGCCTCCCTGCCCGCCTCCGCCACACCGCGCTACTGATGCCCCTCACTGGGACCACCTGCAGGGCCCTGGGAGCCCAGAAGCCAGCTTAGCCTCCAGCAGGCAGTCCCCGGCCGTGAGCTGTTGGGGGGAGGTTAGAGGCCATCAGAGGCCAGGGCCCCGGGAGACGCTTCCCTCGGACCCTGGCCAGGCCTGACCCCTCTCACACCTGGGTCTCCTCCTTGGCGGTGCTGTCGGCGCACGGACCATGCGCATCCCCACCCACCACCTCTACCCTGACGACCTGTATTATATTTTAATGTATATGTGAATATATTGAAAATAATCTGTTTGTTTTTTCCTGGTTTTTGTTTGTTTTTTTGTTTTGCTTTTAGCCTTTACATGCTAGGATCACAGGAAGACTTTGTAAGGACGGTTGAAGTTCTCCTGCAAGGTTTAATTTGTTATCATGTAAATATTCCAGAGCAGGCTGCCTTGTGGTTTCGGCCAGCCTTGTGCTATGTTGATAAGATTGATTTACTGCTTAAAATCACTTTACTTTATCCAATTTTTACTGAACTTTTTATGTAAAAAATAAAATTAATTAAAGAACTTGGTATGTGTGTTCCCTACGAGCTAGTTGAGCATGTTTGTGTCTGCGGTTCCTGGAGGAGAAAGGAGGGGAGTGCAGTCCAGAGTCGCCTGAGGTTGGAGTTGGCTGCCGGCCTGTCCTCACAGTCCCAGGGGCTGGACTGAGGCAGTGCTTGCAGGTGACTGACGGGCCCTGTGGCTGTGCTGGGGGCGGAGTCACTCGGCGAAGGCGTGGCCGACGCCTCCCTGGCAGGGACTTCCCTCCAGAGACAAGTCCACCTGGCACTGGGCCTGGACACTAGGCATAGGATAGGTGGGGACCCCGATTGTGGGGCGCAGTGCACAGGTGGATGAGTGGGCATCTGGAGGAGACCACCCCCCACACATCCCTGTCTGGGCAGTGAGGAGAGCCAGAGGCTTCAGGCCAGCCCGGGCCCATCTGCAGAGTCTGGTCCATCTCTTCCTCACAGCAGCAGTGCCCCTGGGGTGGGGGGTGGGGGCGCAGCACTCACTGCCTGTGGGTGCACCTGGGCTCAGATCTGGGTGGGGTGGGCGCAGCGCTCACTGCCTGTGGGTGCACCAGGGCTCCTAGAGCTCAGGCTGTGCTCAGCCCTGAGGTGCAGGAATCAGCTTCGTTCGAATGAGCAAACAGGTGAGGGGCAGTTACTCATCTCCTGTCCTCGTATGAAAGGAAGTGTTAACACGGGAAGAGAAAACCTCTTTCCGTCATAATCACTGGGCATTGGACCTGCCCGCTCGAGTGCATTAGGAGTGTCCGCGGCCAGATGCACCGTTGCTGACACCCAGGCTCCAGGGCTCAGGTGCCCAAGGACCCGGGCAGTGCACAAGGCACCGCTGAAGAGGAAGGAGTCCTGTTAGTTGACCACACTGTTGGCTTTTCCACAATCTGTTCCCTTCCACGTGCCCTGGACGCCTTCAAGCTCCAGTCCCCAGTGGTGAGCAGGCTGCCAGCTCACTGGGAGCGGTTTGTGCCCCTCCAGGCAGGCAGGATTCAGGTTCACCCCAAGCCAATCCATGGGCAGCCGAGGCCACTCCCTGCTGAAGTGGGTGTGATGTCCCCAGGGCCCGTCTGATTCTAGCTGTGGGAATGCTGGGTCTTTCCTGCTTTCTCTCCTGGGTTATTGCTGCCCCAGGGTCATCTCAGGATGAAGGTGGCTCAGCCCGCCCCCCCCCCCCCGCTTCTTTTTAAATATATTTGTGTTTATTTCAGAGAGGGAGAGGGAGAGAGAAACATCGAATCATTGATGGGCTGCCTCCTGCACGCCCCACACTGGGGGTCCAGCCTGCAACCCAGGCCTGTGCCCCGACCAAATTGAACCGTGACCTGCTGGTTCATAGGTCACCACTCCGCCCGAGCCAGGCTGGCCAGGCAGTGCCTTCCCTGTGAAGGAAGAGATTGGGGGTCGAGCCACCCCAAGAGCTGTTTTTCAGGACCAGCAGCAGCAGCTGGTGAGCTGGGTCCTCAGTCTGTGCCATCTCAGCAGGGGATGGGGCCTGCCCTGGGCCCCTGGGCCATGACGGCCCCACGTCTCCTGAGTCAGACTGGGGGTGGCTGCCAGGATGGTAGCCGTCAGTCCTCCCTTGGCAGGCCTGTCTGCTGCCGCAGCCCTCGCCCGAGGCGGTCACCACACTGCCTGCCTCTCCCTCCCGAGGGAGCAGCGTGGGCTGGAGGTGGCTGGGCTGCGGCTGTCCTGTCCTCACCTGCCCCTCAGGTGGGTGGGGGGACCTGCCAGCCCTCGGCGCGTGCAGACAGCACATACGCAGCGAGGGAAGCACGCTGGCCCTCCCGCTCCTGAGGCCGGAGTGTGGGCCTGGGAACGGCGGCCCTTTCTCCCTTTAGCTCCAGAGGTAGGTGCCCAGAGGTCCTTGGGGACCAGCCTCCACGCCGTGCCGGACACCGCCACCTGAGTCTCAGGTGGGGGGAACCTGCTGAACTTGCCATTCTCGTCCCTGTTCTCCAGCGAAGGAGGCCAGAGTTGAGAAAGCAACAGCTCTAGCACGACCCCGCCCGTGCACTGCAGGTGCAGGAGGCGAACTCGGCGCCGAGCCCCACAGCTCCTGCCTCCTGCACGGGAGCACATGGCCTGCAGCCCAGGTTCCTCCCATAACTCAGGACCCCGTCCTAGCCACCCACTGCCTCACAGGCCCACGGAGCCAGACAGAGCCTGCACAGTAACCCAGAGCTGCCTTTACTATGGATACAAAAGTAGAAAAACAGTTCAGGCCAAGGAAGGGGAGGGGATAGGGAGCAGGAGGGCAGGCCCGCTCCCCCAGATCCTGGTCTCTGTCTCAGAGGGACATGGGACCAGGGGAGGGGGGTGGTGGCTGCACCTTCTGAGTCCCTCCAGAACGGAGCAGGCTGGGCCCACCCAGGCCAGGAAGCCCATGAAAGGAAGGGCATGGGAGAGGGCGTGGTAGGGAGCACAGGGCTGCACCCCGCGAGGCCAGGCTGTGGGGGGCCTGGCTCACACCACAGAGCAGCCCTCGGGCGGGAGGCCCAGGACCCGGACCACGTCTTCACGGCCCATGGCGGCCAGGGCGTCCTCCAGCACCCTGAGGGTAGCGCCACTGCCTCCCTGGACAGCCCAGTCCCTCAGCAGGGCGCAGGCAGGCGCCTGGCTCTGGGCCATGGTCTCCACAGCCTCCGTCTGGTAGCCCAGGCGGCCTGCCAGGCCCTGCCAGCCCTTGTCGAGGTCGCCCGACACTCCCAGGAGCCGCTCCACTTCCTCTTGCTGCTGCTGAGGGAGGTGGAGGTAAAGCCGGCGGCCGAGCTCCGGATGTGGCCCTGGGTGGGAGACACAAGGGTCAGATGGGCTGGGCGGCGGGCAGAGCTAGGTCCCTGCTCCCCAGGGAAAGGGACTCACCCTGGCTGGGGGCACAGGGCGCCAGGCAGCTAGGAGCGTCCAGGAAGACACTGCTCTCCCCGTGCCTCGGGTCCCTGTCGAGGGCGCCCAGCTCTGCAGCCCGAGCTTTGGCCAGCTGCTGTCTTTGTTGATGGGAGCGCCAGCTGTGGGAGCAAGGGCCCTGCCAACCAGCTCCGACCTTCACTGAGACGGGGAGCTGGCTGGGAGTCCAGACGGAAAGGGGTCCCACAGGGCAGTCCCCAGGCCACCTACCACTTGAAGGCCACGTAGGCAAGCAGACCGAGGACCACGCTGGCCAGGAGGGCACAGTAGACAGGGATGCTGCTGCCTGCGGCCCCTGGAGGCTCAGGGGCGAATGGGGAGGAGGCATTGCAGGCCAGGCCGCCCGCTTCGCCTCTCCACGCTCCTTCCCTGTCCCTGTCCTGCTCCTTCCAGGTCTTATCTATGGAAGGAAGGAAGGACCGGGTCAGGGGCAAGGAACCCAGGCCAGGTCCCTGGGCGGCCTCACCTAGACTTGGCTGCCAAAAGATTTGAAATATAGTCCCTCCTCTGTAGTCAAAAGCTCATACATGCCTGGACAGTGCGGCTCAGTGGTTGAGCATCAACCTATGAACCAGGAGGTCACGGTTTAATTCCCGGTCAGGGCACATGCCTGGGTTGTGGGCGCGATCCCCGGTCAGGGGTGTGCAGGAGGCAGGCAATCCATGATTCTCTCTCATCACTGATGTTTCTCTCTCTCTCTCTCTCTCTCTCTTCCTCTCTGAAATCAATAAAAATACATTTTCAAAAACCTAGAAAAGAATGGTAAATTTCAGGTAAAACTAAAATTATAATAAAAGCTCAAAGCACAGCATCCAGAGCGGACTGGCCGTTTCCCCTGCTCATCTCCCATAGCCTCCCCTTTGCTCACCACCCTTCCCAGAGCTGCCCTTCCTTCTCCGGGCCTCCCAGGTGCCTGCACTTGCTGTTCCGCCTTCCCTGCCTGTCCGCCTGTCCGCCTGTCCGGGATCTCCTATGTGGGAAGCTTCCAGGACCTCTCCTGGTTTTCCCCGTTTCTGCCTCTAGTTGCACCTCTTCTGTCTCCTGTGGCCTGAACTTTGGGTCCTGTCTTCCCAACCGCCTTGATTCATGGCGGTCTCCATGGGGCCTCCGTGCACAGGACACCTTGTACACGTTTCGCAAAATGAAGCTGAACTGGAAGGCACGTAAATGCTGCTGCTTCTTCCTTCTGCCTGGAGGCCAGCTGCTCCCACAATCCTGCGCAGGCACCGCGGACAAGAACTCCAGAGCCCACGACCGAGCTGGTGTGTGACTTACCTACCTCGGCTACTTCCATCCTGCCCAGTGCCCAAACGTGGAGCAAGAGGTGCTTACCCCCACGGACCAGGCCGACCCCGTGGCTGGAGTTGTGAGGCATCGCTCTGCCAGCCGGTAGTGCTCCCAGGGGCTGCGTCTCTTCGTGGAGAAGGGGTCGGAGTGTTAGGGGCAGTGCCCAGGCACGGAGCTGGGGGGCCTCGCTAAGGCCCCGGGCGCTATGTGTAGGGCCATGGGGGAAAGGCGATGCCACAGGCCTGATGTCGGCGATGCCACTCCTGGCTCGCTCTGGCCTGATTCCCCCGGGGCTGGCTGCCCCTCACACTCCCTCATCAACCTGAACCAGTTTTCTCTCGTCTCAGGCGAGTGGAGGTGAGAACTGGCCCCAGCTGGCCAAGAGGAGCCGGGGTGCAGCTCAGGACGGAGGCGGGCAGGTTGGCAAACCAGAGTCCAGGGATGGCATGGAAGGACCAGGGAAATGCCCACCCCTCTAAGCCCCATTACTGGCTGGTGGGAGGCTGGAGACTTCGCAGCAGGAGGCCAGGAACCCAGTGCCTGGGGCTCCCTGGAGTAACTGTCCCCGCGCCTGCCTCCAGTGTGCCAGCCTCACCTCCTGCTGAGGATGGAGACCAGGGTGCTTTGGGTCCAGCAAGGTCACAGGGCATGTGGGACAGAGGCAAGAACCCTGAAGGACAGGACCACTCCATCCCAGGACCCATGGGGACCTACTGGGCTCATCCTGCTGGCACCCGCCTCCTGAGGCCTGGGGAGGAGGCCCAGGAAGGGTTTGTCTGGAAAAGGGATGAAGCCGCCGGGAAAGCCCTCCAACCCCCCAGGCCACACCGGCCTGTCGCCCCAGGACTCCACCACGCCTCCTTCCGTGCCCGAGGCCGAGCGCCATGCTTCCGGCGAAGGGCACAGTTGGCAAGTGGTGGGTCTGGGACAGAGGCTGCCTGCCCGGGCCCTGCCACGTGTCGGGGTGAGTTGGTGTCACTTACCGCATGAGGGCCCCTGGGTGCTGGCTGATCCCGGTGGTGGGTGAGCCTGGGACGGTCCTGTGTCCGCCTGACCCTCCTCGAGCTGCGGCACTGAACCCTCTACCGCCCCGCACCACGCACCCGTCTCGGGGTTCGCAACACACGCCCACACAGAGCGGCACCCCGCAGGCCCACACACGCCGGCTGCCCGCACACATTCCCACAGGCGCGGCACCAGGACCGCGGTCTCCGGGCGGTGCAGAGGCCGCGCTCGGCCCCGCTCCTGCCTGTGGCGGCCAAGCCTCCGCGCGCCCCCGATCCGCTCACCCTGGCGGGGCCGCGGCCGCTGAGCTTCCCAAGGGCCGGGCGAGGAGACCGTGTGGAATCCCGGGGGGGCCGGGTACGCGCCGACCGGACGGACAGCGGCGCGAGGACGGGCTCGGCGGGGGCGGGGCGGGCGGGGCCGGGCGGCTCCCCACGCCCCAGAGAGGATCGCGCAGACGCGCCCACCCTTCGCCGCCCGGAAGGCGGGGGCGCACGGGTGCCTGCAGGGCGGCCACGTGGAGGACCGAGCGCGCGAGCACGAGCCGGGAGCAGGCGGCCGGGGAAACGGAGGCCACGGGAGGGACGAGCCGCCCGGAGGGCTCACGACCAGGGGTCCCAGTCCTGATGGTGACGGGGGGGGGGGGGGGGGGGGCGAGCCGCGCGCGCAAACTCGGGAGGCGGAGCAGCTACAAAACGAGGCCACGTTTATTGCCGAGAACGGGAGCGGGGCCGCCTTGGGGTTAAGGCCACGGCCGGTCCCTGTGCTGCCGGAACCGGGGCTCGGGCCGCTGGGTTCCCCGCCCCAGGCTCTGCAGAAAGTGCTGTGCAGTCCCGGGCCCGGGCTGGGATTCCTGATGCCCCTCTGCCGGCGAGGGGCGGGACTTCCGGGAGTGACTCCGCCCGCCAATCCCTGAGCTGGGTGGGGGTGAGGTACCGCCCACCCCGAGTGCCAGCTGACAGCTTCGCTGGCTCCTGGGCGGGGCCTGCGCTGGGGGCGGGGCCTGCGCTGGGGGCGGGGCCCGCGCTGGGACGGGCCGGTGGTCAGCGCTCCTCCTCGGGTTTGTACTCGGTCTCCCCAGAGGACACCTGCGAGATGCGCCGCGAGGACCCCCAGAGTTTCCGAGCGAACTGGCTGCTGCGCACCTGGTGGGAGGAGCGGTGGGTCAGCCAAGACCATCACTCCCGCCCCATTCGAGCCCCGCTCCCGCCCTTGTCCTCACCTTAGCGGGCTGCCCCGCGCCCACCACGATAAGCTTGCCATCCTCCAGGCCCACAAGCACGTGGCTGCGCTCCTTCGTCACCGCCATGCTGCGGATGGGCACCTTCATGGGCAGGGGAGGCGCAGCCGGAAGCAGTCTGCAGGGAGGGAAGGAGCGGATACAGGAACTCGGAACGGCAGGGCAGCTTGGCACCCAGCAGACTCCTCATTCTCCTAAAGGCCCTGTTTGCCCTCATTTGCAGGATGGCGCGATTGAAACCCTGATTGGTGAAGAGGTCTGCCAGGGATGTGTGGCTGGGAGGCCAAGGGCCAGATCTCCCTAGCGGGGCGGGGAGTCAGGGACGGGACTTGCAGGACGTGCCCCTGAGCAGGCGAAGAGGGTGTGGGTCCACAGGGGGCACCTCCTGGTTCCTCTGCCAATGGCCACCACCCTGAGGGACCATGAACCCATAGATAGTGGGGCTCACTTGTTCAGGTGGAGGATGTGCAGGGCACACTGGGCTGTGCCCAGCAGAACAAAGTCTTCCGTCACCGCCAGGGCGGTGGGCTGCTCCACCAGGGGCAGGGAGGCCCGCAGCCTCCCGTTCACTGAGTACAGGTGCAAGGAGTAGGTGACCTGGGAGAAGCAGGAGGTGTCAGCAAGCACAGAATCCCAACCACCCCGTCCTGACCAGGTGCCCCTTTCCCATACCTGAGCCCCCGGACGTTCCCGCGCCGAGCTCTGCACCACGATCTGGCCCTCAGACCCCAGCGCCAGGTGGGACACGGGTCCGGGCAACATGGCCCCCGGGGGCCGCAGTGCTGCTACGAACTGGCCACGGCGTACAGTATGGATGATCACAGCTCCGTCCTGTAGGAAGGCAGCCTAGGGTGCTAGGCAGGGGCTCTGGGCTCCAGAGGCAGTGCCCAGCCATCGCCTCCCCCCCTCCCCCCCCGCCCGGGCGCAGGCATACACAGACCTCCGATCCGGACACAGCCATGTCCAGTTCCGTGCTGATGGCCACACAGCTCACGGCAGCTTCGTGCCCGTAGAGGACCTGTATGGGCTTCGATGCCAGTCCCACCGAGAGACCACCCTGTAGGAATCCAGGGCTGTCTCAGGCCTGGGGGCACCCCATTATCCCGGCCCCTGAACAGGGAGGCTACGGCTCAGGAGCGCGAGGGGATGGGGTGAAGCCGGAGAGCTAGAGGGCCGTGGAGGGAAGGGGACGAGAGGAGCAGGACCGGAAGCCTGCTGAGGGGCGGGCGGGCGGCAGGTCTGACTACGGGGGCCCCACCGAGCTGCCCACCGGCACACCTGGTACAGGAGCTGCCACACCATGCAGGTGGTGTCCCGGGAGCCTGAGATGAGGTAGATGCCACAGGTGTCCAGTGCAAGGCAGGTCACTATGTCTGCGTGGGGAGGGGAGGTCCAAGTAGAACAGAGTCGTCACGCCTCTCCCGGCCAGCCGCTGGCACGCGCCCCGCCCCGCGCCACCCCAGCCTCAGGGCGCGCATACCAAGGTGGCGGTGGATCTGGCTCAGCAGCTTGCCCCGCGGCAGCGCAGTCACGCAGAGGCTGCCGTCCCAGTGGCCACCGCTGAACAGCAGCTTTCCGTCGGGGGCCACGGCCAGGGCGTGCCCACTCACGCCGCTGCCCGGCACCCAGGGGCCACTCAGCAGCCGCTGCCCCCTGACCAAGGACGGGAGTGACAGGTGAGGCCGGGACGCCGAGGCCTTGGGGTCCTTGGCCAGACCAGCGGCTGGCCGGCGCTCTGCTTAGTGGGGACCCCCCGCCGTAGCCCTCTCACTTGGTGGAGTCTTTGATGAACCTGAAGTAGTTGCTTATGTTGCGATCGTAGGGCAACCAGCTGTGGGTGCCCAGCAGTCCGTTGGCACTCACGGTCACCTGCGAGCAAGGGGAGCAGAGGCAGGTTTGGGGTGCAGTCAGAGAGGGGGCGGGGCCGGTGGCATCCTGCCCAGCGCACTTACCAGCAGGTCTGGGGTCATAGAGGAGTGGAGCTGCCGGTGGGGAACCGTGGCCAGCACCAGGGGCACACCGTCGCTGATGAGCTGCGGGTCGAGGGAGGCTGGCTGTGTCCGAGAGGCCAGCCAGCGCCCCACTACACCACCTGTTCCCTGGGCACCACTGCCTCGTTGACTCTCCGCCCCCAGAGGCCCCAGGCCCCACTGGGAAACACGCGTGAGACCAGTGGGTCTTCAGGGGGCACCTCAGAAAGTGAGTGAGAAGCTGGGGTGGACAGGGCCTCATGCTCGGTCCACCCACCCCGTGACTCCATGTCCCCCCAGCCTGCGGGCAGGAGAGGGCAGCCTAAGAAAGCCAGGCCCAGGGGCGTGCGAGACGCAGCAGGAAGGCGAGGGAGTGTCCACGGAGATGCCCTCCCTCCGGTCTCCCCGAGGCCCTCGGGTGGCTGCGTCCAGGCCTTTTCCTGCCCAGCGGCACCCACAGTCCTCTGGTTTCCCGAGGGGCCCGAGTGCCCGTGGCCCTGAGTCGGTCTCCCCTCGGCCCGGCAGGTGGGTGAGGGCAACGGCAGGTGGAACTCATTTCCGAGAGGAGGAAGCAGGCCCGGCCTCCTCACCTCCGCAAAGAAGGCCCTGAGCTGGCCCAGGTGCTGGAAGACGCAGGGCGAGTTCGTGTCCAGACGTGCGAGGCGCTGGGCTGCTTCCTCCGCCGAGAGCCGGGCTGGATGCGGCTCCTGCGGGCGGGCGAGCGGCCGGTTAGCACCGTGGCCTGCACGTCCCTGCCCGCGGGCCTCCGCGCTGGCCTTACCTTCAGCAGCTGACAGGGAGTCTGCCCGAAGTTGCTGATAATGCCCTCCAGGGCCTTCCGTTCCCGCTCGTCGGTCACCTGGTCCAGATCCACAGCCCCTGGGCGGGCAGACCAAGCAGTCAGGACTCCTCCGTGCCCTCTGCCTCTACCCTCCCTCCTCCGTGCCCTCTGCCTCCACCCTCCCTCCTCCGTGCCCTCTGCCTCCACCCTCCCTCCTCCGTGCCCTCTGCCTCCACCCTCTCTCCTCCGTGCCCTCTGCCTCCACCCTCCCTCCTCCGTGCCCTCTGCCTCCACCCTCCCTCCTCCGTGCCCAGCCTCCACGTGAGCCCAGGGCCCGCCCACCCTCATAGGTGCAGTAATAGAAGATGTTGAGGGCCTCCTCCGCGGCCGGGCCCCGCTGCTTGTAGCCAAAGATGAGGTCAATCCATTCATGCAAGTGGGTGGACACGTATTCCGACTCCTGGGGATGGGCGGGGAGGGGCGGTCAGTCCAGGGACAGACAGCTGACCCCGAACCCTGACCTTCCACCCCGGCTGCCTGGCTATATGACCCATGTCCTCACCAGGGCCTGGCGGTGCTGCTGGATGAAGTCCTCAGGGGACTTGGCCCACGGGGGCAGCACCACATCGCCCACCTTCTCATTGGTCAGCTGGAGGCAGCCCAGGTCAAAGCCTGGAACAGAGGACTGGTCAGCTGTCTTCACCCGCCCCCCACCCCCATCTCCTTCCCCACTGCACTCACTCCCTCACCCCCCTGCCCACCCGCTCTCCTTCCCCACCACACCTGCTCCCCGTGGCCCGCGTCTGCATCCCCACGCCAGCCCCTACCGTTCTGGTTCTCCAGGAAGTCGGGGAAGTAGAAGAATTCCGGGATGAGCTCCTTCACGTCGGCCAGGCTGTCCAGGCGGGCCTGCCAGGCCGCCGCCACCGAGTGGAACTGCCGGTCAGAGCAGTCGAAGCTGGTGGAGAGGGGCACGGGCCAAAGTGAGGCGGTGACGACGGGGTGGAGGACCTGCCTCTTCCCCTCAAACGCTGGCCTCCCCCACCCCGGCCATCTGCCGCCCCTCCCTGGGCCGCACCGGCCACTCTGCAGCTGGACGTGCAGGGAGGTGAAGGGTTCCATGCGGATGAGGTAGTGCATCACGCCCGCTGCGTTGGAATAGTGGGTGCCATAGTGGAACTTGTCAATGGTGCCCGCTGGGTCCTCGAAGCTCTCATACCTGGAGTCACAATTGGGGGTGTCGGCAGGAGCCCCCCCGTGGCCCGTCCCACCCTCCGAGCCCAGCCCTGCCCACATGCTCACTTCTCCCTCACGAGCTGGGCATGCTTGGGGTTCACCACACCGATGGGCTTGGACAGGTCCCGGAAGACAGCCGGGTTGCTGAGGTCCAGGGTTGGGGACACGTAGTCCTGTAGGACCCAGGGGAACTGGCCGCCCACCCGGGCAGGAGCTGCATGAGGGTCCTGATGGCCTATCTGCCCGCTCTGCCCTGCCCTCACCCTCAGGAAGATGGGCAGAGCCTACAGGTGGGGACCCACTAGGAGAGGCCACAGGGGAGCAGGACAGACTGCCTGGGACAGGGCACCCTTCATGGAAAACAGGCCAGGAGGGGACAAGAGTGGGGCTGGGTGTGTGTGTGGGGGGGGTGGTGGCAAGAACAGAGGCCAGGGCTTAGGCAACACCAGCCTAGGACAGGGCTCAGGGCGTGGCCCCCCGTCAGTGCCTACACTTGGGTGAACCGGGCTGGCAGACAGGGGCGGGTGGAGGTATGGAGAGGGCTCTCACCACAGGGTACTGAGACAAGTCGTTGTACGTCCGCCCGGCGATGGTGTTGAGTTGCATCAGATACTCGAAGTTGGATATCTCCCGCTGCACCCATTTCTGGGGGGGCAGGGCAGGCAGGAGGTGAGCCCGTGGAGATGTCCGGCCACCACAGGGCCATGCCCTCCCCCACCCCTCACAGTCCAGGGCTCCCACCTGGGTCAGGCCCGAGGCTCGCAGCATCTCCTGCGGGGAGCGGCTGCTCAGGTAGCCTTGGGCAGGCGGCCGCAGGCGCAGGAGCCACTTGTACACCTGGTTGCGCATCTGGGTGTGGGGCGGGATGGAGCCGGGCGGGGGCCTGGGGGCCTGGCAGGGAGCGGAGGCTGCGGCCCCACCCACCTTGCACGGGAAGTTGAGGAAGTAGTTGGCCTGGTCGATGAAGAAGAGCTCCAGCGCAGAGCGCCGCAGGTTGAAGCGCCGCAGGTAGACCTCGCGCAGCTGGGCCAGCGGCCGCCGGAAGTCGTGGCCGACGCCTGCGAGGACGGACAGCAGGTGCAGGAGCCACTCAGCCTGCCCCGGCAGACCGCCCCCCCTCCCCCCCACCCCCCGCCCTCGCGCCACGCAGCTCCACCGGACGCACCCTCCTCGGTGTCCACGCGCTCGGCGCTGCCGTCGTAGAAGTAGATGTGCTGCGTGGTGACCTCCAGCAGCCCTGGGACCACGGCCACCACCGTGACCAGCTGGCACTCGGCCGACAGCACCAGCTTCTCATGCTGCTCGTCCAGTTCCGCTGCCTCCATCCTGCGGTCAGCACCCGCTTCAGGCTCTTGGCTCTGGGACGCCTTCCCACAAGCCCAGGAGCTCCCTCCCAGTGCCGTCAAGTCAGAGGGGAGGGAGGAGCTGCTCAGGGTCCAGACTGGCCCTCCGTCCTGCCCCTGGGTCTCTGAATGTCTTGCCAGGACACGAGCGCGTGTGCCCAGCCTCCCCTCGCTCGGCCCCTGCCCACTCCCGTGGGCCCCTCCTAGGCTGGTCTGTGTTGCCTGCCCTGCTCTGGGTGCCTCCCCGTGAAAGAGCAACATCTGTTCTGGGCGACACCTCTCGCCAGCCCCACCTGATTTGGGACAGTCCTTCAGGGTGTTTAGCCCTGCGGCAGAGGGAATGGACTCAGGGCCAAACCCCAGCAGGCAAGTACCCGGAGCAGACGCCGCCCGGCCCGTCGGCTCTCCCAGCCCCACTCACGCAGTCTCCAGGGAGGCCAGCTCCTCCTCGCCCAGCTGGTCTTCCGGCAGCTCCTCGGGCACGGAGCTGACTTTGGCCTCTTTGGTGACTGCTAGAGGCAGCGCCGCCTCCTCGGTGGGTGTTAGGGGGGCCTCGCCTGCAATGGGCCCACGGGTGTTCAGCCAGAAATGGACGGGGCAGCATGCGGGGTCGGGGGGGGGGGGGGCCCTTCCGGCTCACCCTCTCACCTAGGTTGTCGCGGAGGGCACTGGCTTCCAGGTGAGCGTTGAAGTGATGGTTGGGCACCAGCTTGAGACGCATGCGCGAGTATGTCTCGGCCCTGGACATCTTCCACCGGGGCGTGGGGGGGTCCCTGCGGAGACGCCCCGGTGGTTCCTCCCAGGCCCCCCAAAGGCAGCCTGGCTCTCCAGGCCCCTCCCTCCCTCCCAATCCCCGCCCATCCCTGCCCCGCCCACCGAGGACCCCGCCCCTCTCCAGCCCCGCCCACCAGATGGCCCAGGTCCCGCCCATCCGAGGACCGAGCCCCGCCCACCTGAGGGCCCAGGCCCCGCAGGGGCTGGAGAGGCGCCGCCACAATGCGCCCCAGTGCAGCAGCGCCGTGGAGAGCTGCGCCGCCTGCTGCTTCTGCGCCGCGCCGTAGCGCAGCCCCTCCAGGCGCGCCCGCCGCTGCACGGGCTCCAGCACCTGCTCCTGGGGTGGGGGGAGCGATGGTGAGTCCACGGCTGCGTCCGGTCCCCGCGGGGCGGGGCAGCCCCAGGCCCGCCGCCCGCGCGCACCTGGAAGGCCCGCCGGCTGTGCGCGCGCTCCCACTGGCGCCGCTGCCCGCTGCTCATGAGGGTGTCGTAGCAGGAGTTCCAGAAGCCGGACATGAGGTCGTGGCTCTTGGCGTAGGTGTCCATCTCGAACTGGGACATGGTGGGCTGCACCTGGGGTGGAGGGGGAGGGAGGGGAAGGAGGCCAGCGCTCGATGTGGGCTCCCGGCCCCACTTCTCCGCCCGCGCCCGCGCCCGCGCCCCGGGCACCTGCTTGTCGATGAAGTGGCGCCATTCGGGGGTGGCGCAGAAGGCCTGGAAGTCCTCGAAGAAGGTGGGGCTGCCGTTGGTGGGCGGCAGGGAGGGCAGCCCCCACTGCAGCCCCAGAGGCCCGTAGGCGCGGTCCAGCAGCGTCCGCACCAGCGGCACCAGCCACGAGCAGCGCTCCCCGGAGGCGGCCGCGGGGGTCCAGGGCTCCGGGCCCTCCGTGCCCGCCTCGCCGGGGGAGGCGTTCAGTGCCCGCGCCAGCGCCGCCTCCAGCTTGGAGAGCACATAGCAGGCCTCCTCCCGGCGCATGGGCACCGCGGTCTGCAGCAGCGAGTGCAGCCTCACGTAGGCCTGGGCGTGCAGCTGCGGGCACAAGGCAAGTGTGGGTGCTCTTCAAGGCTCCCGGGGCTCCCCGTGGCCGTCGCGCCCTCCACACACCCACCAGTGCTCACCTGTGGGTCCTCCAACAGGATGTAGCCCAGCACGAGGTGCAGGCCAATCTGTGCCATCTCTCGGAGATCCGCCGTGCCGTTGGCCAGGTGGGACCAGGCGCCCAGGCGGTCCAGCAGGTTGCACACACCTTCAAAGAGCTGCCACACAACACCCAGCAGCCATCACCCATGGGGACGGAGCAAGGTCAGGGTGGGGCAGGGGGCCAGGGGGGGCTCACAGAGCCAGGCCTATGCTCAGACCCGTGCGGACCCACCCGGGACTGCACACGTCCACCGCCCTCACCCGGGACTGCACACGTCCACCGCCCCCCTCACACACCTTCTCACTCCACAGCTCCTGGTTGCCATGGCCCTCTGAGCACAGGAAGTCCTGCAGCAGGCGCAGCAGCCACAGCACCTGCCGCGTGAGGCTGGCCAGGCCCCCGGCCGGGGCCTCTTTGATGTCGCTCAGGGCTGACTCCAGCATCATCTCCAGGAGGCTGGGAGGGCGAGGGGCTCAGGTGTCTGCCTGCCTCCCCGCCTCCTGCCCTCCCCGCAGGCCTCCGGACGGCCCGGGGCACCCCTCACCTGCGCTTGATGCAGTCTGGGGGGCGCACCAGTGTGGCCGAGGCCCCCAGCTGGGTGAGCACCGAGAAGACCTGGCCACGCTCCCGCCAGGCAGCCTCGTCACTGCCCTCCACACCCCGCCACGTCACCAGGAACAGCATGTTGGTGAGCAGGTTGCACAGCTCCTCCTCAGGGGTTTGCTGTGGGCCCAGATGGGTGGTGCAAGGTGTGGGCCGGGGACAGAGGGGGTCAGACTGGCCTCATGCTATCCCAGTCAGCACGCCTTGCCCACCACTCGTAGGGACACCGGGGCAGAGCATTCAGCCAGTAGATGGCCTGGCTCTGAGGCCGGGAGGAAAGGTGCCAAGGCCTCAGCCACTGCCTGGATTCCTGGGAGAGTCCCGGGGTTTCAGTAACCCCTAAGACAGGCTTAGGCGGTTCACAGAACTAGATTTCAGTCCTCACAGGCCTCAAGAGCTGCCCTGGAGCCCAGCTCAGTGGTTGAGCGTCAACCTATGAACCAGCAGGTCACGGTTCAATTCCTGGTCAAGGCACATGCCCGGGTTGTGGGCTTGATCCCCAGTGAGGGGCCTGCAGGAGGCAGCCGATCCATGATTCTCTCATCACTGATGTTTCTCTCTCTCTCTCTCTCTCTCTCTCTCTCTCTCTCTCTCTCTCTCCCTCTCCCTCTCCCTTCCTCTCTGAAATCAATAAAGATACATTAAAAAAAAACTCCCGGAATGCTCTGGAGGATGCCATAGAATAAGCAGAGGCCGAACCCCAGGCCCAGAAGCACCAGGCAGGACCCATAGGGCTGTCCACGGACCCTGTAAAGCCCTCCCTATGCTGGGACCCCACTGCCAGCTGCAGCCCTGATGTGAGGCAGGGCTACCCCTGCCGAAAGGCCAGCTGCCCTCCTGTGCCTCGAGGTGTCCCCGCCAGTGCCATGCAGTGGAAGGGGGGCCTGCCCACCTGAGGGTTGCTGGTGTTCGAGGTGTCGTCCCCACTGGCGGTGGGCTCTGGGAGGCTGCCGTCCCCCAGCACGTTGGAGAGGCTGGAGCTGTGGCGGCCCTGGGCAGCGGGGAAGGGCCGGGGCCCATCCAGCGGGGAGGGCGTGCCCGGCTGGCTGGCGGGAGTCAGGGTCCCGCTGCCGCCACCTGCGATGTTGCCCGAGTCCACACTGGACCGTTCCAGGCCCAGGTCCAAGGGTGTGCAGAATGGGGAGAGAGCGTGGTAAAAGGCATCGGGGTCCGGGCAGGGGGCCTCCGGGGGCAGGAAGACGTCCGAAGGTTCCGGGGACTCGGTGAGTGGCTTGGGTGAGGCTGGCTCAGGGGAGGCGGGCAGCTCCGAGGGGAAGGGCAGGGGGCTGCCGGCCGTGGCGGCCTCCAGCACGTACAGCCGCGTCAGGACGTCCTGCCAGCCAGCCTGCCGGGCCAGCAGCCGCACGACGTCGGGCTGCCCGTAGAAGAGGTGGAAGAGCTGCGGGCCAAGGCACCGAGCATGAGGGGTCGCCCGAGATTGCCCCCGGCCCGGCCTGGAGCCTTTCTGGGGAGACCCCAGGGCCCCTCACTGCCGCAGACAAAGTGAGCTCTCGGGGTGACCCCCCCAAGCTTTGCCGCCGCACTCACCTTGCGACAGATGTCCAGGCGGACGCCGAGGTCAGCCTGGAGGGACAGCTGCACCACGGCCATCAGGTCTGAGAGGCTCAGGCAGTCTGGGGAGAGGGCCAGAGGGGCCTGAGAGCTGGAGCCTGACCCTCACCCTAATCCTCTCCTGCTGGCTCAGCCTCGGCCCCGACACCAGCACCTGCCTCTTCCCACCTGCCCTGTTCCTGGAGCCCTGCCACCCCTCCACCTGGCCTGCCCTTCGAGCCCAGCAGGTGGTACCTGTGCCCAGGAACAGCTTGTAGAGGCCCCGGCAGAGCTGGAGGGAGACCGCCCCTTCTGGCAGGCAGGCGACGAGCCCCTGGAGGCCACTCTCTCGGAGCCGAAGCCGCTGGCGGCTGTGCTCAGGCAGGTGCTCCATCTGCTGCAGTCTGTGCAGGACCTGGGCGGACGGCACCACGGCAGGAAGTCACCGCGGAGGCGAAGCCGCACGCAGCGGCCACAGCAGGAGGCACACCAGGGTCGGGTGGGCTGGGCGTACCTTGCAGACGCGCCTGGGCAGCTGGGGCAGTGACCACAGTCGCACCAGCAGTGCCAGCAGCACCTCCAGGTTTCCCGGCTCCAGCAGGAAGCCAGCCACGAGCTCCTGGGCAGATGAGCCCTGCAGCAGTACCAGCAGCAGGTTCAGGGCGCCCAGCACCTGGGGGACACAAAGGCTCACACTGGGCTGGGCCTCCCCACGTGGTCCACACCCCGGCCTCTCCCAAGCCGCCCTGTCACCGGCCTCCAGCCTACCTGGCCGGCATCACCCGCAGCTGCCAGGAAGCTCAGCACCACCTGCAGGTCTTCGGCCAGGGAGCTCGGCGTCAGGAGCTCCAGAACCAGCTCCAGCAGTGCCGTCTGCACCATGCCCAGCTCGTCGGCCGCCAGGGGGCACTCCCGCTGTGAGCTGCACAGGTCGGTGCCCCACACCCAGGGCCAGGGGAACGCAAGGGGAGGAGAGAGAACAGGGAGGGTGGCAGTGAGCTGGGGGACTGGACCGCCCGGCCCCCAAGGCCAGAGGCCGCGGGGGCAGCCCCTGGCGACCTGCCCCTCGCCAGCCTCACCTGTAGTGGGTGTGCAGGGCGTCCAGGATGAACTGCACCCCGTACTTCTTCTGCAGCTTCGGTCTGTGCTTGCGGATCACGCTGGCCATGTACTGGACGTGGCCTGAGCGGGCATCGCAGAGGGCTCAGGCCACCAGGCCGAGCCGGGCCCTTTCCCACCCTCCGACCCGACACCCCCAGCGAGGGTTGTGTTCCCCTCAGACCCCCCAGGGCAAACGTGTCCCTTCAGAGCAGGGGCGGAGCTTCTCAGACTCTCCGCTGTCGCCGGGCCAGGCGGCGTCCCCCACCCAAGGCTCACACCCACCGAGGCACACAGCGAAGTCACCGAGGGTCCAGAGGTGGAAGTTGAAGAGCAAGTGGTGGTAGAGTGGGTACAGGAGGGGCCCACTGCCCTCAGCGGCCACCTGCTCCATCAGCAGCTGGGCAGACTTGAGCACGTGCATGTCCATGGCCCAGCTGGGCACCTGGAGCGCAGGAGATGGAGTGAGATGCCCGGCCCTGCCCGCCGCCCGGCCGGCCTCCCGGCTCCCACTCTGCCCGGCACAGGCGGACAGACGCCAGCGCCCAGCCCGCTGAGCAGCCCCGTCCCAGCCGGAGCTGGTGCTTCCCCCGACCCTCAGCCACACCCTGCCCAGCCTTTATTTATTATTTAATATATTTTTACTGATTTCAGAGAGGAAGGGAGAGGGAGAGAAACATCCATGATGAGAGAGAATCACGGATCAGCTGCCTCCTGCACGCCCCACGCTGGGGATCAAGCCCGCAACCCAGGCCTGTGCCCCGACCGGGAATCGAACCGTGACCTCCTGGTTCCTAGGTCGACACTCAGTCACTGAGCTTGCCGGCCGGGCCTGCCCCGCCTTTCAAGGCGCCTTCAAATGCCACCTCTCCCAGGAGGCTCTGCCTGCCTAACGGCTTCTTGGTCCCCCACCCGGACAGGGCAGCCCCTCGCCGCCCCAGGCCCACCTTGCGCAGGAGCGCCCCCAGGATGGCAGGGCCCTGGCACTGCACCAGGCTCTCCTGGTTCACGGGGTGGCCCTGCAGGAAGTTCCGCAGCATCAGCAGAAAGGCCGCCACCGCGTTCCTCTCCATCCGCTCCTCTGTGGCCGCCAGGAGGGGACAGATGTGTGTCAAGGGCCGGCCGTGGCCACAGACACTCAGGCCCTCCAGCCCCCAACCTTCCCTCCCTCAGCCCGGGCACCCGGGACACTTACCTGGGGACTTGCCTAGAGGAAGGGCCAGGCCCTGGGTGTTGTGGCTAGAGGTCAGCTCGGGCCCCACCAGGTCATGCGTCTCGGCTGGACCTGCCTCGGCCTCTTGGGGCTGGGCAGCCACTCGCTCCAGGAGGGGCAGCAGGGCACCCATGCCTCCCACACAGGTCACCACGTCCTGGGGGGCGGGGCGGCTGTGAGAGGCAGCTCCCAGCCCTTCCCTGGCCAGGCCACCCCATCGTGCCTGGTCTGGGTGCTTGGGCCAGGGAAGTTTTGCTCTCGAACCCAGGTCTCCTAAAGGCCTCCCAGGGCACCGCGCCTCTCCCCAGCCCACCCTGCACGCACACGTGCCCACGCTCACGCTCTCTGCACGCACCGCCCGCGTGTACACGCACCTTCACGTCCCAGGTCTCCACCCTGTGGCCTGTCAGGCGGCCGTCCAGCCCGTGCCCAGGGGACAGGTCCAGGCAGATGTTGTTCTTACAGGCCTGTGGGCAGGACAAGCGGGCAGTCAGGGTCAGGTGGAGGGGGTGGCAGACAGTGGGGTGCCGGGGGGCGGGGGAGGTAACGGGGTGAGCCCCTCCCCCCAGTACCTGAGGTGAGTAATGGAGGAGCAGCTTGGCGCTGAGTTCATGCAGGTCGCCCTCGGGCTTGAAGGGTGCTGTCTCGTTGGGCCCTGCGGGTGAGTCGGCGGGGCCTTCAGACCCGGCTGCCCCTCCGGCCAAGCCCCATCCAGAGCCCCGACCAGAGGACTTCCAGGGACGCCTTCTCCCCGGAGACCCCCACTTTCCAGCCTGGGCACTTTAAGACTCCGACCACCCGGTCTGGGGACCCTGGGCGGGGGGGGGGGCGGCCGGGGCCGGGGGGGGGGGCGGGGGGATGCGTACCCAGGTTGCACAGGGCCTGCAGGGTTGCCGTGGGCAGCGCTTCATGGAAGATGGCCACGGCCCCCAGCTCACCCTCCAGGGAGGTGGGGCTGCCCCAGCGCGTGTCCTGGGTGCCTGCCAGGGTGGAGCTGATGCTGCCCTCCTGGGAGGGGGCCCCCAGCCCAGACCCCCAGCCCAGCCCTGCGGTGGCCGGGACGGACTGCGAGCGGGTGAGGGAGGGGTGAGTGGGGGCGAGGGCGGTGGGGGCCGCTGGCGCCGGCAGCCCTGTGGTGGTGGTTGTCGTGCGGTGGCCAGCGGAGCCGATGCAGCAGGAAGAGAAGGGCTGCGGGCCGGGGGGGGGGGGGGGAAGGGGGGGTCAGCTCACAGCCAAGCCTGGGGTCCACCAGCATCTGGCGTTGCACAGTGGCCCCCAGGGCTGCACAGACCCCCGAGGCTCCAGACCCCGCCCTGTCCAGGTCCCCCCAGACACCCAAAGCCTCCCTAAACCCTGCCCGGTGCACCTCGGTGAGGGAGGGGCAGCGGAGGGGCGCTGTCTTGACCAGGTGGCCGTCCTTGTAGATGTGCACCAGGTTCTGGCTGAAGAGCCCGCCGGGCACATGGACGACGGCCACACAGTGCTGGGACGGAAGCGCGGCATCAGGCGGCAGGCGGGGGGTAGGGACCCCCTGGGCTTGGGGACCCCCCGCCCGGCCACACGAGGATGCCCCCCCCCCCCCCCCACACACACACGGATGGAGGCTCACCCAGGCAGAGTCAGCAAAGGACACCTCGGGCAAGCTCACGGTCAGGTACTCCTTCCGGGTGCACACGGCCACCACCAGGGTCCCGGCCGCCGTGACGAAGGCCTCGAACCCTGAGCCACTGCTGGTGAAGAAGCTGGGGACAGGCTAAGCCAGTTAGGCCTGCTGGTCCTCCGTGCACCCTGGCACTCCGCCCCGGTCCCGGGCACGCACCCACCTGTACAGCTGCTTTCGCTGGAGCCGCCGGGCGGGGGCCGGGGCCGGGGCGGCAGCCAGCGGGTGCAGGCAGAGCCAGGCGTGGAAGGTGAAGCCGGTCCCCGGCCAGCGCTGCACGGGGGGCACCATGATGCCCGCCATGCCGGGCGTGAGGTCAAAGTAGTGTAGGGCTCGCGCAGGGCCCCGGTGCCGGGCCATGCCTGACAGCGCGCGGATGACGGCGCCCGCGTGGCGGGCACTCGCGGCCTCGGCCCCTCCCGGCCCCGAGTCCAGCCCGGGCGGCGGGCGAAGCAGGCGACGCAGCTCCAGGGGCCTCAGGGACACGCGGCCCAGGGCTTGCAGCAGCGCCAGCAGCGGCTCCCGGCAGCGGGTCCCCAGGGCCACCCCCGTGCCGAGCGTCTCCAGCAGGCAGCTCACCAGCCCGGCCTGCACGCAGGTGGCGCGGCTGGCGGGGCAGCTGTCACAGAGCCGCCACAGGCGCTGGGCCAGGAAGAGCCGCAGCTCGGCCGTGGGCAGCGCCGGCAGCCAGCGCATCAGCACCAGCACCGGCTGCTCGTTGCGGACGGGCGGCGGCGGGCACGTGCTGTGGTCGCCCTCCACAGCCTGTGGGGGGAGAGAGGTCCTAGCCCCTGGGCACGCGGCCCGGAGCAGCTAACCTGCCACCTTCCTCTCTTGTGCACTTGCCCCGAACCTGGGAAAGCAGCATGCGCTCCCCCTCAGCCCCCAGGTTGTGGCCGAGGCTCAGGGACGACCCTCAGTCCCCACGACAGTCCTCCGACCCGTTAACCCCGCTCGGAACCGCGGCTCGGTCTGGGTCGGCCTAAACCCCAGGAGAATCCTGGGACTTGCTAACAGGCAGCAGCTTCGGGCCCCTGCAGCCTCACCCCAGTGACACGTGGTGAGCCACAGGCACAGGATGTGCTGGCCATGGTCACAGCCCCCCAGGTGGAGAGCGGCCCTCCCCGGAGGCCCCGCCCCCGTCCGGGCTGCCCGGCCGCTGCACCCTCACCATGTTGAGCAGCTCCTGCAGCAGCCGGTGGGTGGGGGGGCCGTGGCTCTGCAGAACCTCGTGCAGGTGAGGGTAGCCGATGCGCTCCTTGAACACCTCCTGGGGGGGGGGGGGGGTCCACACAGCAGGCTGCGGGTGGGGTCAGCCCACGCGTCCATCCCCCAGGCTGCCCCGACCCAGGACACCAGCTCCAGGGCTGACTGGTGACCTGCCCGCCCAGGGGCCTGAGCGGCACCTCTCTGGGTCCCCCACACCCCCATCCCCCTGCCAGCTCTGGGGCCCTGGGGTGAGTTTCCCTCCCGCCCACCACCCTGCTGCGGGCGGCGGTGGCAGCGACCTCACCTTGGCTGAGGGGGAGCCACTCATGACGCAGGTCAGCACCTTGACCACGTGGACGGCAATGGCGTCTGTGTCCTTGTCCAGCACCTGGAGGGGAGGGCAGTCAGGAGCCGGGCACTGCAGCTGGCAGCGCCCTGCAGTACGAGGGGTGCAGGGCCAGGAGCGGGTGCCCCAGGGCCGGCGGCTGAGTGGGCTGGGGGCCCTGGGCCCTCTACTCCTCGCCGAACTGCGGTGCCCCTCCCCCGGACCCCAGGGCCCTCTCTGAGCCGCTTGGCAAGAGCCACTCTGACCAAGAGGCCAGGGAAGGCGCCAAGGCTGGGAAGCTTATGGGCCGCAGCCCACCCATTCCCACCCACGCCAGACACACGTGCAGGCAGGCCAGCAAGTGCCCACCACCCAGGATGATTGACAGGGGGCCGGGGAATGGAGGGCAATCATCACAGAATGTTAGAACCAGAAGAACCTTCGAGACCTTGGAGTCTGCCCCTGCCCCTGCCCGCTAGGTCCACGTGGGGACACTGAGGCTCACCCTGCTGACCCGAGAGCCGAGGCGTGCTGCTCACTCGCCCTGCCCTAGCCTGAGGGGCGGGGGCAGGAGGGCTGGGGACGTGGCCAGCAGGTGCCACCAGCTCTGCCTGATCCTCCTAGTGACCCGGGCACCTCTGACCCTCTGCGGGCTGTTTCCTCATCTATAGCGACCAGGGCCTCGCCTGCCTCGCCGATGAACGGACATGCAGGCCCTCAGGGTGCAGCCGAGGCCACAGACACATGGGGCTGCCTCGGGAGGGGCCCTGGAGGCTGGAGCCCAGGCACTGAGCCACCAGAGGGCGCCCCATGTGGAGCCCCTGATACCCTGAGCTTCCTGGCCCCGGTGCCAGGTGAGGCAGGTGGGGGGCACCTCAGGAGGGGGTGGCAGAAGGGGGGCTCCCAGCGACCTTCCCAGAGCAGGTGCAAGGATCCATGGAGAGAAGTGGCCCCACGTGGGGGACCTCCCTCTCCGGGAACGACCAGCCAAATCCCTGCACATCTACTGGGCTCTGTGTCCCTCTGGGGAATGGGTGTAGGTGGCTGGGTTTCGAAGGTTCCCTCTGGCTTGGCACAGCCAAACCCCAGCGCCCAGAAGCAATACTAGGCAGGACCCAGGGCACCCCTGCCCTGTCCCCTTAGACAGGGACGTGGCAAGAAGGTGAGACAGCCCGGGACACCCAGCCCCGCTGCCAGGCCTCCTCCTGTCGGCTCACCCCCCGCAGAGGGCAGGAAGGGCTGAGGAGCCCGGGGGTGGGTGCCCAGGGAGGCGCGTGCCTGAGCGGGTCAGCCCCGGGGCGGTACCTTCTGGACATCGGGCTCGGTCAGTAACCGGGTAGCCAGGTCACTGTCCCCCTCAGGGGGCGCCCGGGCCTGCAGGTATAGCTGTGGGGAAGGGGGAGGGCACGGGGTGGAGGAGCAGAGGAGAGAGAAGGGAGATGAGGGAGGCGCAGGGTTAGAGCAGGGCCTGTGGCAGCTGCCGGGGCTTGCGCTAGAGGGAAGGATGCGCCCTGAGCCCAGGCTGAGCGCCCCCCAGGCCCTAGAGAAGGGGAGGGAAGCTGCGCCCCATGCCCTGCTCAGAGGAACAGTCGGGCGGCTAAATGGACAGGAGCAGGCACTGCATCCAAACCGTCGACCGTCCTCCTGCCCCGGACCTGGGGCTGGGGAAAGGGAAAACGGGGGCCAGGGCAGCTCCTGTCCTTCCACAGCACCCCCTCCTGTGGGTACAGAGCCATCCTCAGCTGCAGGCCCCTACTGCGCTGCAGGCATCACACCAGCTCGTCCCTCCAGCCGGTGCGGCCAGGTGTGCTCGGTGGCATCTGGAGACCCACACGTGGCTCCCCCTCCGCTTCCAGGCCCCGCGCCCCTGCCCGGCCGCCCACCTTGCTGTTCTGGATGAGGCGGATGAGGTGCTCGAAGCAGTTGTTGCTGAGGAAGGTGGCCTGCAGCACTGGCCGGTCCTCGCAGGCCAGCATCATGGGGATGGCGTCTGTGGAGGGGCCACGGGTCAGCCCTGCCCACCCCTCCCAGCAGCGCCCGCCGCAGCCTGAGCCCCGCCTCCCCGTCCTGCCCGGCCCAGCCTGCCCGGGCCACCTCCCGAGCCCGGGCCCAGGCCCACCCAGCATGCTGACTCGCCGGCTGATCAGGGCCTCTTCAGGGCCCGGGCTGGGCCCGGCCGGCCAGTCGGCGTTCAGGACGCGGAAGTAGCCCTCGAGCAGGGTGTGGAGCTCTGGACCTCGGTGGGGCGTGCGGCTGGCATGCAGGACGTGGACGGCGCCCACCAGGGCCTCCAGCGCCAGTGCCACGAGGAGGGGGTCCTGGGCCGGCCCGCGGCCCCAGCCCCGCACCACGCCCAGCAGGCCCTGCACGGAGCCGGCGCTCAGGGCCAGCTGCCCGTTCTCCTGCGGGTCAGGACGGAGACGGGCAATGGGCAAGGGCTCCTCCAGCGGCGACCCCGAGACAGCCACCCTCTGGCCGCGGGGTCCGCCCAGCCTACCTTCCCTCCTGCCAGGACGGCCCCAAAGAGGTGGACGAGCCGCAGCAGCAGCGTGGGAGGCAAGCGCTCTGCCTCCTGCAGGCTCTCTGGAGGCGGGGGAGAGGGGAGCAGGACAGGGTCACCCAGCTTGCAGGGCTGGGCGTCTTCAGGGTCTACGAACAGGTGGGAGCCGGGGTGGGGGCTGAGGGAGGAGACCTGGTTCTGAGCTGAGGGGTCTTAAAAGCCATGCTTCTCCACCAAGGGGCCTGAGGGGGACACAGCCCTTTCTGGGGAGCTCAAAAAGGAACAGGACCCCGCGAGCCGAGCCAGCCCCCTAGACCCTCAGCCCCTGTGTGAGCACCCCTCCCGCGTCCCCATGGAGACCCAGGGTTTAGTCCCTCAGATGCAGATCTCCTGGTCCCTCTGCCCTGACAGTTGGTGCTTCCCCCTGTGACCTGTGGGGGAGGGGCTGCCTGTGTCTAGCGTGTGGATGCCCTCACTCCGCCCCCGCCCCCGCCGGGACTTCTAGGGGCTTTCACGGCGTTGGATGGACAGGATGCCAGGCCACAGACTGAAACCAGAGAGCAGAAAGGCCCGGCCTGGGTCACAGGGTGGCGTGGGGGGTGGAGGAGCAAGAGCAGGGCGGGCCTGATTCGGGCGGGAGGGGGTGGGAGGCCGGGTGGGGGACAGGGCTTTAGAGCTGAGGCCTGGAGCGCAGGTGGCCTTGCAGGGAGAGGAAACCGGCCAAAGGCCTGCAGGTGCTGCCTAGTGGCCTCTAGGAATGAGAGGACAGGGCCTGGCTGGGGTGCAGGGAGCCGTGGGGCTGGACGGAAGGCCGTGGGGGAGCAGGGCTTGACCCTGAGGGGTCAGGCCACGTCTGGGGCAGGGACTTGGCTCTGTTCTGAGGAGGGAACTCGGGCAGGGAGGGAGGCAGGGAGCTCCCGGGTGCCTTCCCTCCTGGAGCTGCGTCCCTGCCCCGGGCCCCGGCCGGCAGCTCCAGGGACATCAGAGACAAGGACGTGCCTTCTCCTTTAGTCCTCACGGGAGGACATTGATTTTAGAGAGAGAGAGAGAGAGAGAGAGAGAGAGGGAGAGACAGAGAGACACATCGACGTGAGAGAGACACAGCGATGGGCTGCCTCCTGCACAAGCCACGACCAGGGCCCAGGCTGGGGAGGAGCCTGCAACCCAGGTACGTGCCCTTGACCGGAATCGAACCCGGGACCCTCGGTCCGCAGGCCAGCGCTCTATCCACTGAGCTACACTGGCTAGGGCAAGGACATACTTTCTATCCCAACAGAAAACACCCTCCCAAGCTCCCTGCCCCCTCCTGCAGCTCCCTGCCCCCATCCCGCGGCACCTACAGCACTGGCCAGTCTCTCTGATGACAGAAGAGGGGACCCAGGAGAAGGGGTTCCCCAGGGAGAGCAGGTGGCCATTCTGGGGGGTCAGCTCCTCCAGGACGGAGGGAGGAGGATGTGGAGGTAACAGCTAGTGTGGACGTTGTCCTGAGGAGGGTGCCAACCAGGTGGAGGCTCCGGGGACAAAGGGACTGGACCAGGGATGGTTTTAGGGTGGTCCAGGTCAGAGTGGGGTCCAGGTGGTTGGGGGGACCCAGGAGATGGGAGGGAAGGGGGAAGGGAAACCAGTGTCCCCGCCTGATGCCAGGCCTTCTCTGCAGCCCAGAAATGACTCCTCTCTCCCAGGCTTGCCCTTTCTCTCCTCTCTGCCCCGAAGCCCTCCATCGGGCAGAGCTCCCCCGCCCACGGCAGCCAAGGCCAAGCTGGTCCTGTCCAGGGTCCGTCAGGAGGGACAGGCTTGGGGGCGGGACCAAGCAGGGCAGGGGCGGGGCCTGACCTGCGAAGAAGGCTCCAAATTCAGCAGGCAAAGCAGCAGGGGGGAGCTTGTACTTGCTCTTCTCCTTGGCGCTGATGACTTCCCTGGGGTGGCGATGGGGGGCAGGGGGCCGGGTGAGGCTGGGCGCTTCACCCCTCCTGGGTCATGCCCCCCTCCCCTCCCCACCCCTCACCTCGTGCCAGCCAGGACACAGCCCCTCCCACCTCCACACCTTGGCCACAGCCCCCATGCCACCCGCACCCTCCCCCAGCCCCTCGGGTCCTGGTGGGTGGGTGGCCAGCTCTCACCCGCGGTGCTGGCGCCGCCAGGTCTGGTAGGGGTCAAAGAGGCCCTCACAGAGGAGGAGGGCGTGCAGGGCCACCACCTCCTCCAGCTCCGGGCCAGGGCCCTCCGGCAGCGGCGAGCGCCCTTTCAGCTGTGGGTGTGCGGAGCAGGTGGAGGGGGTCAGCTGGGTGGTGGCTTTCACCTGTCCCGCCCCCAGGGGGAGCCCACTCACCTTGGCCACCATCCGGGTCAGCAGTGCCAGTACGCGGGGCACCAGCACCTGCCCCCAGCCGGCCTCCAGGTTCTCCAGGTTCCTGGGGAGTGGACGATGGCAGAGGCCACAGGTGTCCCGGTGCCCCGGCCCCATCGCGACCCCCGCCGCGGGCAGGACCGCGGACCCACCTGCAGAGGCCAGGTGTCCCGGTGCCCCGCCCCATCGCGCCCCCCGCCGCGGGCAGGACCGCGGACCCACCTGCAGAGGACGACGAAGAGCTTGAGCAGCAGCAGGGTCTGCTCCAGGTCCCCCTGGTCCAGCTGCTCGGCCAGCACACGCGGCGCGTCCGGCGGCAGGGGCGGCACCTCGGCACCGGCCTCCTCGGGCCTGCGGGGAGAGGGGTCACTGGGGTGCTGCGGACCCCGCGGCCTCCCCCCTCCGTGAGAGCCGGCCTCACCTGCGTGGCTCCAGTGAGGACAGCGAGATGCTCCTCTCGAAGGCACCCGCATAGGCCTTCAGCCACTGCTGCAGGGAGCCCAGGTCCTTCTGCAGGTTAGGGGACGGGGAGGGGGATCGGAAGGGGTGCAGTGGCCGTGGGGCACAAGGGGATAGAGACAGAGGGGAGAGTGAACGGAGGTGGGCACGCGTAGAGGGAGCAGAGGGAGAGCAGAGGGGGTGGAGAGAGGGAGGGACAGACAGGTTGGGCGTGAGGGAGGCAGGAAGTCGGAAGGTCAGCACCAGAAGACGGCTGTACGTACTGACAACTCTCCCTGGCCGCCCCTCTGCTTTCCAGTCTCTTGTTCCCGCCTCCCTAGCCTTTGGGGACCCAGGCAGGCCTGGCAGAGGCAGGGGAGGGGCTGAAGTGTGTGCATGCCTGGGGTATGGCTGTGGCCCACACCCACCAGCCAGGCCTGACCCAAAGCCGTGGGCTGAGCCCTCGCCTGCCACCTTCTTCCAGCTCAGCAGCCACCACCTCCAGGAAGCCTTCCGTGACCGCAGATCCCAGGGTGCATGTGCACGATCAGCCAGGCAGACCCGTGCACACGCACGTCCCATACAGACAGGACGTCCTTCCGGGCCCTGGGAACCTCCGCCCACCCTGCTGGTTACCTGGACCCCAGGCCCCAGAGCCGGCTCCATGGGTACAGGGGCGGCGGCTGAGCCCAAGTCTAGGTGCCGCCAGGGAACCTTGGGTGTGAACGGGAAACGTCCCCTCCCGCCCCGGCTGGGGCAGGAAGCGCAGAGTCACGGTGGGGGAGGAGGGCGGCTTCCTCCCGGCAGACCGCAGGGATGTGGGGTGGGGGTGGGGTGGGGGGACCGGGCACCCGGGGCCCAGCACCAGCGGTGGGGCCTGGAACACGAAGGGGCGGGGCACACGGCTCTGGGTCAGAGCCTGAGGCGCGATGCCTGGGTCCAGGGCATGAGGTGGGGGCTGGAGTCAGGGCCGGCCTATCGGGCCCAGGTTTTGACCCTACTGCCCTAGTGCCCTTCATCAAGGCACCCGGAGCTCCCTGACCTGGGTCCAGGGCCCCAGGGGCTGTGAGGAGGACTCATCCGTCCGTTCTCCCCACCCCCTCCCGTGTCCTGGCCTCCGCCCCGGCCCTGTGACCTCTGCTCAGGGGGCACAGCTGAGTAAGCGCTAGCCCAGCTCTAATCTGCCCTGAGCCCTAAACCAGCGGCCGCCAACCTTTCGGACCTCACGGACCACCGGTGGGCGACCGCTGCTCGAAGCCGAGAGGGTCCTGGCCGGGGCCTGTGCTGGTCCTGCCCTCAGCCTGCCTTCTCTCCCTCCGCGCTGGCCCCATCTGGAGCTCCCATCCCAGCCAGCTGAGCACTGAAGACAACTTTCCTTCCCAGGGCAGAGCGGATGGCCGGGGACTAACTGGAGAAGGATGAAGGGGCAAGGACACATCGCAGGCCGTACCCAGCAGCCGCGGCCGCTCCCCGGGGCCACGGACCTCAACGCAAGGACGTCTAGCGCTGCCTTTGGGCGGATGGCTAATTTTTGCCACGTGTGCGCCTCAGACCACAGAGGCCAGGACGGAATAAACCCCAGGGAAGGGGGCCGGCCCCCAGCAGCCTGAGCCAGGCCCCTAAGAAACCAAGGTGGAGGCCTCTGCCCTGTGGCTGGGCACCTTCAGTGTGCATTTTGTCACAGGTCCGGGCCTCAGTTTACCCTCTTGTAAACTGAAGCAACTCAGAGAGGGGCTAGGGCCACCAAGGTGCAGGCCCGCACCCCTGCCACTCCTTGTCAGGTACCTCTGGGGACCTCTCCCCGCGCTGCAGCAGGGACACCAAAATGCTCAACCCTGCCCTAACCGGTTTGGCTCGGTGGATAGAGCGTCGGCCTGCGGACTCAAGGGTCCCAGGTTCGATTCCGGTCAAGGGCATGTACCTTGGTTCCGGGCACATCCCCAGTAGGGAGTGTGCAGGAGGCAGCTGGTCGATGTTTCTAACTCTCTATCCCTCTCTCTTTCTCTCTGTAAAAAAATCAATAAAATATATATTTAAAAAACAAACAAACAAAAAAACCCAAAATGCTCAACCCTGAGACCCCAGACAAGCCAGGACGCTCAGACCATTTCTTTTGAACTCTTCCCACAGCAGGGGGTTGTCTGGGGGGTCCCAGAGGGAACACCTCATCAGTCTGGCTGCACCTTGAGGATGCTGAAAGCCAGACCTTAGTTCTCGGCCAGGAGCACTCCTGCTTGCTAGCCAGCCAGCCCCAGCTGACCATATGACCCCTGCCTCCTGCCTCAGTGTCCCCACAGGTCCGCACATGCTTCGCTGTCCATGTTTCCTCTGCCTCGGTGCTCCCGCCGGAGCCAGGACCTTGCCCAGCCCCACCCCTCTGGTGCTGCAGAGGCTGGGGCTGCCAAATTGAGCGGGTTGAGGGCACGGGTTCTGGAGTCCACACCTGGTTCTCCCACTTGGTAGCTTGTTACGTAACATGAACTAGTCTCTTTGCACTTCAGCTGCCTCTTTGAAAGCACCCCTTTGCTTCACTCGTCAAGGCGTGGCCAGGTCAGTGGGCGCTCACCCCAAATCCAAGGCTGTGAGCTTTTTCATATAGATACTGACTTCAGAGAGGAAGGGAGAGGGCGAGAGAGAGGAACAACAGTGATGAGAGAGAATCATGGATCGGCTGCCTCCTGCACGGCCCACACTGGGGATGGAGCCCACAACCTGGGCCTGGGCCCCGATCGGGAACGGAAGTGTAACCTCCTGGTTCATAGGTGGATGCTCAACCACTGAGCCACGCGGGCCAGGCCAGGGGTGTGAGCTTTCCAGGGCAACGCTTGTCTTCTCCCCACCCCCTTCCATGAGTGACAGACGAGTGCCAGACCTCGGCTCACTGGCAGAGCCACGGTCTCCTGGGCCCTCCCCGGCTGGCTGAACCAGGTGGGGGAACGGAGCACCTTGGTGGGCCCAGGAGAGAGCTGGGAGCAGCGGAGGGAGAGAAGATGGGAGCTCCACAGCGGGGACTGCTCCTGTCAGAGCCGCCTGAGTGGTAGTGAGCACCCTCTCCGGGGAGAGGCAGGCAGATATGGGACAGGCCTCATCAGGGCGACCTCTGTGGGGACGGGGGCCTCCCCCTCAGCATGAGGAGGGGGACGGCAAGGCCAGGCTGGGAGTGGCTCTGACGACACCAGGACTGGAGGTCAGTCTTGCAGGACCCAGGAATGAAGCAGGAAGACGGGCGCTTTGCCAGGGGCAAGGACCTGGAGCAGAGTGGTCCCAGGGCCCAGCGGGGGGCGTTTCCCCCCTTTTCTTGGGGAGGGGATCTTGGAAGGGGTGGACCTGATGGTCTCCACAACACCCCACCCGGGGCTTAATCTTACCCTTGTCCTGTCACTATGGAAACCAGGAATTTCCTTCCAGGGTCCCCAGAGTAACAGACCCTGTTTCCATGGGGACCCCACAATTCCACATCAGCTCCCCAGTTGCCATAACAACCCCAGGGATTACCAGCCCCTGGGTTCTGCTACTCTCCCCAACACCTCAGCCCCACCCCCTGGGGTTGCCTTGGCAATGGAGGACGGTAAACTGAGGCACAGGAAAGCATAGGACCCAGCTGAGGTCCCAGAGCGGGCAGAGGGCCTTCCCAGGTTTCCATGAGGTCACCAGTCAGGGAGGGGTGGGCAGAGCAAGGCCCATCCACCTCTGACCTGACCTCCCTGGAACCTGAGTCCTCAAAGGCAAAACTGGAGAGTTCAACCTGGGCTCCCCACCTGTAACCTCAATGTATGTCCTATCCTGACCTTTGTGACCTTGAGTGCCCCTCAGCTGGGGTGCCCCCTCCCCCCACAATGTTCATTTTCACTGGGGAGCTTTTGGGGGACATCCCTGCTCCAGCAGAAAAGGGGCTACTCATTTGCATGTTATTTTGCATAAACTTTCCATGCTGCCCTACTGCTAGCCTGTTGGGTGCTGTCCCCTCCCCCTCTCGCCCCTTCCCCATGCGATCCCCAGGTAAGCCCCCCACCTGCCCCCAGGCCCCCCTCACTCCACCGTCCTGTTCTTGCTCCCGCTGTTTCCGGTCCTGAAGCCCTTAGGGCCCAAACTCAGCTCCCCCCCCCCCCCCGCCCGGCTTCCCTGATTGGTCACTGCTGCGGCTCTCTGCCCAGCCACTCAGCTGGACTCAAGGAGCACCTACTAAACGTGAGGCGCTGTGGAGCCCGGAGTAGCAAGTACATGAGGGTTAACACGGGGACCCCTGGGCTGAGGTCGGGCTTGGTTTGGGGAAAGGGAAGGTCCCTCGGAGAACACAGCGGGTGCAGCCCCTGCCCATGGGACAGGTGACACACAGGATGGAGGCCGGGCCGGGACTCGCCCCAAACTGTTTGCTGACCTTGGTATGACCCCGCCTTGGTGTCCCCACCAGGGGCCGAGGGACCTCAGACTGATGATGCGGCTTCTTCCTGCAGGAGCACCCACAGCCCCCTCCCTCCCCCACAGGTGGCCCCGCGCTGAGCAGGGCCCCAGGGGGAGGGCATGGGTGGGTCTGGGCCTGGGAGCTGTGAGGGGAGAGGAAGGGCAGAAAGGGGTTGCTCCCCAGGGCGGGGCCAAGACCCACAACTGGGGAAACAGGTTTGCCAGCTGATGTCAGCTCTCACTGCCAAAGGGAGGGGCGCAGGTGCTGGGGGAGCCTCCTGGCTGGGTGGCCGGCCAACTCTGGGGTCTATTCATACCTTTATCAGTTCAACCCTTTACCTCATCTTACCCTCCCCCCCCCCAGCACACACGCTGGGTCCCTAGCCCGGCCGGCTCCAGGCGGCACAGCCACCTCCCCGGAGCCAGCTGGGTGGGGACAGTGTTCCGGGAGCAGGAGCAGCACCAAGTGGGCAGGAAGGCGGTGCGGGCTTCCTCTGGGGCAGCCTGGCCCCGCCTGGCTCCCAGTTCACACTCACATCCTGGATTTGTTTGCCAGGCCCAGGCTGCCCCCGGCCTGTCCAGGCTTCCAAGGCCACAACCAGCCAGCGTGTGCCCCAGACCTGCCCTGCGAGGTGAGGAGCTGGGAGCGGGGGGCCCACAGATACACCTCCTGAGGGAACAGGGGGCTGACCATTTGCTGAGCTCATCTGGGGGGGGTGCGGAGGCATCCTCCTTAGCAGGGGCCACCCAGCCTGAGGACCCTCCGTTAGCACCCCTCAGTTTCATCACCTGGTCACAGGAGACGCTGAGGACCAAGAACCTGCCACGGCCACGGGCAGGAGAGCATGAGGGCCAGGGCCAGGTGTCCTTCAGAGACCAACCCTTGGGGGTGGAGACGGGCTGGGGTGAGGGAGCCCAGTGCAGCCAGGGAAGCAGCAGCCTCCTCTGGCCTGGACCAGTCCTACTGGCCACCCCTCTGGGTACCGGCCGCTCCTGAGGCCAGGGCTGGGCCCCGTTTCCAGACAGGGAAGCTCAGAGGTGTGCAGAGCCTGGCCTGGTCACACCACAGAAGGACTCGATCCCATCCACACGCTGCCTCCTGCCAGGGCCCTCGCCCTCTCGCCACCGGAGTGGACTCCAGCAGCTGTGGCCCCCGTGGCCTGGATTCCAGGTCCCTGGGGCCCCCACGCCGGCCTGTAGTCCCGGGAGATGGCTGGACAGCCTCTTCACAGAGGGCCAGCTGATCTGAGCAGGAACTTCCCCCAGTGACCAGATCAGGGGCGCACAATAGTCCATTGTGCCCAGGGCACACCTGAGCCAGCAGCTAGATGCCAAGCAGGTGCAGGGAGGGAGGCCGGTGCTGGGCAAGGGGAGGGGGCATTATCCTGGGAGTCCTCCCTGCTGGGGATGCAGAAGGAAAGTGGGGGCCTGGGTAGACGAGACAGAGTTTGGGGACACCGGGTTCTCAGCTCTGTCGGACGCCTGGGTGGGTCCCCGCCTTCACCTTCTGAAGCCATCTGAGGTGGCCTCGGAGCCAAGACACAAGACGGGGAGCTCCGCAGGAACGGGGTCCCTCCATCCCTTTCAAGCTTCCCTCCGAGCTCAGCCCCTTCCCCCACGCTCAGCATCTAAGGCGAATCTTTTCTTCTGCCTGGACCCCGTCCAGCCTCCCCCCCCCACCCCCCACCCCGTGTAGGGCGAGACCGCCTGGGGCCCGCGAGGAGCCCAGCACTGCCCACCCCCGGCGAAGGAATGGTGTCCAAGCGGGACCGCACCGTAGTGGGGACGCCCGGGCTGCACACCCCCAGCTCACTCAGACCCTAGAGCGACGGGGCCACACCTACAGGAGCGGCCAGGCCAAAGGCAAACCCAGCCGCTCCGCTCCTCCCGACCCCGCCAACCTTCCGATTCGTTTCCCGGCCTCAATTTCCCCAGTTGTAAAAGGGCGAAGTGCCGGGCCGCGGTCCGAGCCCTTCTCCCCCGGCTCGACCGAGGTGCGCGGTCCCCACCCTCCAGGGGATCTCTGAGGTGCGCACCCGCGAGGACAGTCCCCAGGTGTAAGGCGCACGCGTGTGCGCGGAGCGCGGGCACCCCCTGCGCGCGCGCATCTACGCGGCCCGGGTGCCTCCGGGCGCGGGCGCAGGTGTAGCAGGTGCGGGGCGCGCGGATCTGGGGACGGCGGTCGCGGGGCGGGGCGGGCGGCCTCACCTGCGTGTAGTACCGCAGCCACAGCTCGTAGAGTCGCTCCGAGGCGGCCATGGCCCGGCCCGGCTCCGGTCCTGCTGCGCGCCACCTGCCGCCGCCACCTCCTCCGCGCCGCCCGCCGGTTGCCCTCGGCCAGGCCCATGGGCGGCGGGCGTCACTCCGGGGCGGAGCGGCGAGGAACTCCCAGGGTAAGTCGTCCTGGCCCCGCCGCCGAGCCGCTCAAATCTGCTCGCTCCTCCTCGCGCCGGCCTCCGCCCGCTTCCTGCACTTGGCTGCCGCCACCGCCGCCCCGCCCCTCCTGGGACCGGGCACGGGGCGGAGAGCGGGCGGGAGGAGGAGCCTGAGGTCAGGGCGGCCCGGGGGGCGCCCCGCAGCCCCGCCCCCGCAGCCCGCGCTCCCCCAGAGCCCCGTGAATGTCGGGTCCCGGGTTCCCGAGTTGTCCCGGGATGCAGCCCGCCCGGCCGGGCTCGCCACCCTGTGTGCAAAGGAAAGGCTTGCGGGGTGCGGGGAAGGAGCTGCGGGCCGCGCGCAGCGCCCAGTGCCCTTCAACAAGTAATTGTAACAATAACCATGGCGACCACTTGTAGAGCTGACCACGTGCCGGAGCTGCTTTAGGCGTTTTATAGGAAGACCTAGGACTACTTCAAACAAACAAACAAACAAGCACACGCCATTTTTAAAAATTGATTTCAGAGAGGAAGGGAGAGAAACATCAATAATGAGAATCATTGACTGGCTGCCTCCTGCACGCCCGCTACTGGAGGTCAAGCCCACAACCTGGGCCTGTGCCCTGATGGGGAGTTGAACCCAGGACCCTTCAGTCCGCGGACTGAGCCAAGCCGGCTCGGGCCTGAGTGCCACGTTTTTGCGTGGACTGTTGGTGGAGCAGAGTGGGGGTCAGAGAGCAGCAGAACACGCCGGAAATGACCCCCTGGAAGAGCAGTTCCCTCACCAGTGGGGCACATTCCTGGGAGATTTAGCCAATCCCGCGGGTCCTCTCCTCCTAGATGTGCTGGTGGAAGCACAGGTTCAGTGCTTGCTTCACATATTTCGAATTCTTTCACCTTAAGAGGTTAGAGGCAAGGGGGAGAAACTGAAGCCTCGAGGGGGCCAAGTTAGGACTACCTGGGCAGCCAGGGGCAGCATGGACAAGACCAAGAGGCCTGACTCACTCCTTTCTGGGCCCCTGCCACCTCCACCCCTAGACTTCTTTCCATCAGCCTTTCCAGCTGGCTTGGGAGTTGAGGGGGGCCCTCTGGTGTTGAGGAGGGGCCAGGCCCTCTGTTGGGGCTGGGGGGAAGTTTGTGGGGCCCAGAGTGGGTGTAGGACTTGACCAGTTGAGGACTTGACCAGTCTGGAGCCCCTGGACCTTGGGAAGACAGACTCCCCATCCCCATCCCCATCCCCATCCCCATCCCCATCCCCATCCCCATCCCCATCCTGTTCTGTCCTCTTGGCTTCGTAGGCAGCCCCTCTACACTGGCCTTTTCTCCTGCCCGTCCATCCTGCCACTGCGTGGACATTTCCTGTATCTGCTACCTGCATGCCAGGCACCCACCTGATGCAGGAGTTAGGGAGCCCAAAGACCCGGGGTCTGTGGCAAAGGGGCATTTGTCTTCTCAGGTGGGAGGAGATGGAGTTCTGAGGACCCCAACATGTCAGATCTTCGCTTCAGCCAAAGGGGTCTCGGTGGTCAGGCATACTGATCAATGCAGGGAAGAGCCTGCTAGGGAGCAGTGCCCTGGTGGCCACCTGGTGCAGTCGAGGCCAAACCAACTCTCCCCTTAGTTCCGGGGAACTAAGCTCTAGGGGTTCCTTGGGGCCCACTGGGCCCAGGCTGGGGATTGCTCTTCTCCAGGGTAGGTGGTCTGACCCCGGGTACTTTTGCTCCAGGGGTGTTGGAGAGATGGGAGAGGACCACCCATGAGCCCGAAGGGAAATTGCCATCCAGGCAAGCCCTGCATTGCGCAGGCTTTGTCTGAGCTGAGAGTGGACACAGAAGGGTCTAGGGGCCCACGGACATCCCAAGAGCCACTGGTAGTGGACACAAAGGGAGAGGTAGACCTCTTATTGGGCTGGGGTCGGAGTGGCGAGTCAGATGAGGCTTCTTGAAGGCTTTGGAGCCTTGAAGAATCAGAACAAGTGCACAAAGGTTGGGTCAGCGCATTCCAAGGGGCCGGCGTGGAGTGAGCTGTGGTTAGCGCTTAGGCAAAACCTGAGCGATCGACGCGCTCTATTCTCCTTCGCTCAGGTCTGATGCCACTTGCTGCTTTCTCACTGATTGACGTTGAACGCCTCAAGCTTTGCCCGCCCCCTACCGACGGGCCGAGTCGTAGGGGAGAGAGGGGGCGGGCCCCCCTAGAGCAACTCAGCATTGATTGGCTTTCAGGACTTCCGGCTCTCATTTTCGTCCTCGGATTGGCTGTGAGAGTCATCTACTCATTGGGCCTGCGCAGTGTAAAACTGACGGAGAGGAGGGGCTGGCGGCAAGATGGCTGCTGCTGCGGCCGGTGTGGGCCGGCTAGAGGAAGAAGCGTTGCGGCGAAAGGAACGGCTGAAGGCCCTGCGGGAGAAAACCGGGCGCAAGGTGAGGAGTGGGGGGTGAGGGCCGTGGCTGTGGCAGCCAGCGTTCGGAACCGGGGCGAGAGGGCTGGGAACTAGGAAAAGGCCGCCGCCGGGGACGCGCATGCGCGCGCGGCTGGAGCATGCGCGGGGCGTCGGCGTCCGCCCCCCGAGGCTGGTGCTCGCGGGTGGGCGGCCGGGCAGTGGTCCGGGCGCAGTGGACCCCGTTTCGTTTTTGTTTTGTTTTTTTTTAAAAGACTCTCCTAGAGTACATGCCCTTGACCAGGATCGAACCTGGGACCCTCCAGTCCGCAGGCCGACGCTCTATCCACCGAGCCAAACCAGCCAGGGCTGGACCCCGTTTTGCCTGCTGGATGTTGCCCTCCTGGGTCTCCGGAGCCAGCGACCGTTTCCGAGGCGGGCTGGTTTAGGCGTGGCTGGTTCGCGTCTGCAGGCGCAGAAACTCCCGTTTCCCCGCGACCCCGCCGGCCTTCCCCTTGGAGCCCGGGTGCCCTCCCAGGTGCCGTCCCAGGTGCAGTCCCAGGAGTCGCAGACCCGCCCCGAGGCGCCCGGCTGGACCCGTTGAGTACGAGCCTCCAAAGGGAAAGACCCGCTGCTGGGTCAGAGGGGCCCCGAGGGCGAGAGCACGGCGCTCGGTTCTTCCGCGGCTGCTTCTCGGGCGGACTTGTAAGCCGACGGGTCGCCACACTTGCCAGCTTCCCCCTTGCTCTTGCTGGACGCCAGGACGGGCTGCTTCCCTTCCTCCTTATCTTCCCGGAGTCATCGAAGAAGCAGAGCCTGAAGCTCACGAGCGCCGTGCAAACCCGGCCCTTGCTCTTGGGGCCGTGGGCCTGGGGGCACATTGCTGCATCGCTGGGAGCCCCCGTCTTCTTCATAACCCCCACGCATCCATCCCCACCGGAGTGTTTGGAGATTTCACAGGATAATCTGTGTGAAAAGGCCCCAAAGACAGCGGAGGGGTGGAGGCGGTTGGTTCTGCTCTTGGATGGATGGAAACTGTCCTGAACTCAACAGAATACAGGAACTATCCAGATGGGTGAAGGGGGCGTGGCGGGGGACAGGGACTCTGCTTTCCAGCTTGAAAACCACCAGGCTGGCCAGCCCGGCCCCTGGCTGCTTTCCACGTGGCGGGCTGCGGTTCTGTGGGAAAGCCGAAGGGGGCCCGTAGCAGTGAAGCTTGCCCGATCGGCGTCTGCGTTTGTTGGCAGCTTGTCAGCACGTCCCACCGTTGCCCCCACAAACCACCTGGCCTGGGGGCTCTCGGGCTTCATTCGGCCCTTTGACAGCAGCTAGTCAACCTGTTGTTGGCTTGGGCTTGAGGTTAGCACAAAGGACACGATGGCATCCAAGGCCAAGGCCATCAGGAGAACTGGCCTTGAAGAGGAATTCTCTCAGTGGGCTGAAATATGGCCTGGTGGTGGTGGTTTTTATCGTAAGAATACACATAACAAAATTTACCATGTAAAGTGTACAATTCAGTGGCATTAAGTACATTTACAGTGGTAGGTAACTATACCACTGTTTTCAGGATAGTCTTATCATTCCAAATGGAAACTACCTTTTAAATATCAGAATCAAACCCCATCCCCCTCTTATCCCAGACCCTGGCAACCACCATCCTACTTTCTGTGTATGAATTGGGCTACTTTAGATCTCTTATGTAAGTAGAATTCTATAGCATTTGTCCTCTAACCGACTTATTTCACTCAGCTTAACGTCTTCACGGCTCTTCCATGTTGTGCCATGTGTCAGAATTTCATTCCTTTTTAAGGCTGAACAATGTTCCATCGTATGTACAGTTGACCCTTGAGCAATGATTAGGGGTGCCTGACTCCCCCCCCCCCCCCCCCCAATCAAAAATCTGTGTAGATCCTAAGTCAGCCCTCTGCCTACATGGCTTCTCAACTTTGGGTCAAAATGCTGTTTTCAATCCAAGGTTTGAATCGAGGGTGGGATGCCCAGAGCCGACTGTATTTATTGAAAAGAAGTCCGCTTATAAGGGGACCATGTGGTTCGAGCCTGTGTTCTCCAAGGGCCAGCTGTGTACCACATTGTGTTTGTTAATTTGGGTTGTCCTAGCTTTTGACTGTTGGAATGAATGAGTCTCTAGTTTTAATTCCTTTGAGTATATACACAGAAGTGGAATTTGGGGATCACATAGCAATTCAATGTTTAACTTTTTAAGAAACTGCCAGACTGATTTCCATAGCAACCTCTTCATTTTACATTCCCAGCAGCAGTGCACAAGAATTCCAGTTGTTGATTATAGCCATCCTAATGGGTATGAAATGGTATCACACTGTGATTTTGATTTATGTTTCCCTAATGATGTTGAGCATCTTCTCGTGCAATGGTGGCCATTTGTGTATCTTTGGAGAAATGTTTATGTAGCTCTTACCAATTTTTAAGTTGGGTTTTTGTTGTTGAGTTATAGTACTTAATATATTCTGTCTATTAACCCCTTATCAGATAGGTGATTTGAAACTATTTTCTCCCATTCCCAAGGTTGTCTTTTCACTTTCCTGATAATGTGCTTTGATGGACAAAGTTTAATTTTCATCAAGCGTAATTTATCTATTTTTTTCTTTGGTTGATTCTGCTTTTGGTGTCAAACCTAATAAACCATTGTCAAATCCAAGGTTATCAAGCTTTTCTCCTATGTTTTTTTCTAAGAGTTTTATAGTTTTAGCTTTTGTGTTTAGTACTTTGATCCATTCTGAGTTAATTTTTTTTTAAAATATATTTTATTGATTTTTTACAGAGAGGAAGGGAGAGAGATAGAGAGTTAGAAACATCGATGAGAGAGAAACATCGATCAGCTGCCTCCTGCACATCTCCTACTGGGGATATGCCCACAACCCAGGTACATGCCCTTGACCGGAATCGAACCTGGGACCCTTCAGTCCGCAGGCCGACGCTCTATCCACTGAGCCAAACCGGTTTCGGCCATTCTGAGTTAATTTTTTTTAAAATATATTTTATTGATTTTTTTACAGAGAGGAAGGGAGAGAGATAGATAGAAACATCGATGAGAGAGAAACATCGATCAGCTGCCTCCTGCACATCTCCTACTGGGGATGTGCCCGCAACCCAGGTACATGCCCTTGACCAGAATTGAACCTGGGACCCTTCGGTCCGCAGGCCGACGCTCTATCCACTGAGCCAAACCGGTTTCGGCAATTCTGAGTTAACTTTTGACAACACTCCCACCAACCGAGCCACACTGGCCAGGGCTCCTTCGTTAAATTTATTCCTGAGTATTTTATCCTTTTTTTGTGCATTTGTAAATGAGATTGTTTTCTTAAATTTCTTTTCAGATTTTTCATTGTTAGTCTGTAGAATGCAATTGATATTTTTTCTGTTGATTTTGCATCTTGGAACTTTGCTGAATTCATTTATTAGTTCTAACAGCTTCTGTAGCCTCTTTTAGGTTTTCTGCATATCGTAGCCATATACAGACAGCCCTCAGGTTACGCTGGACTCAGTGTGCGTTGTTTCGTGGTTACGTCGCCATCTCATTTATTTAAAAAAAAAAAAAAGTTCCATCATTTCGATGTATGTACATATGTGCTTTATGTTTTTTATTATTTACTAGGGGCCCAGTGCACAAAATTCGTGCACTGGGTGTAGGGCGGGGGGGAGTGTCCCTCAGCCCAGCCTGCCCCCTCTCACATACTGGGAGCCCTCAGGCGTTGACCCCCATCACCCTCCAATCGCAGGATCGGCCCCTTGCCCAGGCCTGACGCCTCTGGCTGAGGCGTCCGGCCCGGGCAGCGGGGACCCACAGCTGCAGCGGCCCCGCGATCGGGGGCTCCGCTTTAGGCCCAGGCAAGGGACCCCTAGCTCCCGGGACTGCCAGCTTCGACCGTGCCCAGCTCCCATCGCTGGCTCCACCCCTACTTCCTGCTATCACTGGCCAGGGTGGCAAAGGCGCCTGATTCTCCGATCATGGCTGGGGGGCCCCCAGCTCTTAGCTCCCCCCTGGGTTTCTGATCACTGTCAGTGGCAGGGGGCTTCTTCCTGCTTTCCCTTTCGCCTCCCTGCATTGTGCCTACGTGTGCAAATTAACCGCCATCTTGTTGGCAGTTAACTGCCAATCTTAGTTGGCAGTTAATTTGCATATAGCCCTGATTAGCCAATGAAAAGGGTAGCTCGTATGCCAATTACCATTTTTCTCTTTTATTAGTGTTGATTTACCACAAGTAAAGGTCAGGAATTGTTATCTTTCTTTTAAATTTTTTTTACTGTTTCACTTCATTACTGCTGTGTGTGTGCTCCATGTCAGTGATGTAGGTGCTTATGTAGGTGGGTTCCGACTTACGGCGAAAATCACATTACGTCACGCTGTAGGAACGGATCTCCGACCTCACCTGAGGACCTACTGTATATAAAAGCCTAAGTGACTGTTAAAACCGATGCATACTGATCACCAGGGAGCAGATGCTCAACACAGGAGCTGCCCCAGCCCGCAGGCCCCGATCACCGATGGGGCCTGCCAGCCAGCTTCCTGGTACCTCCCCGCAGCTGGCAGGCCCCCTGGCTGGGACAGGGAACCGGAGGTGGGTGGTGGCGGACGTGGCCGCTTTTCCAGGGGCGCTGAGGGCCGGCTCCCTCCTTGGGGCCGGCGGCCAACCTCCTGGGTCCCCCTGGGTCCCTCTCCCCAGCTGGCAGGCCCCAATCGCCTGATCAGGGCCTGCTGGGCAACCTCCCAGTCCCTCCGTCTGGCCAGCAGGTCCCAATAGCCCAATCGGGGCCAGGCCCCGGGCTGGGATGGGGAACTGGGGGTGGGTGGTGGCAGATGCAGGCGGCGAGGGAAGGAGGAGGCAGGGTGGTGGGGAACCTGTTCAGCCCTGATCCCCGGCCAGGCTTAGGGACCCCACTCGTGCACAAATTTCGGGCACTGGCCTCTAGTAAAACCATATCTGTGAACAGAGATAATTATACTTCTGTTCCGATGCCTTTTATTTCTTTTTCTTGCCTAATTGCTCTGACTAGAACTTTCAGTAACATGTTGAGTCGAAGTGGTGAAAGTAGGCATCCTTTTGTTCTGATTCTGATTTTAAAATATATTTTATTGATTTTTCACAGAGAGGAAGGGAGAGAGATAGAGAGAGTTAGAAACATCGATGAGATTGATCAGCTGCCTCCTGCACATCCCCCACCGGGGATGTGCCCGCAACCCAGGTACATGCCCTTGACCGGAATCGAACCCGGGACCTCTCAGTCCGCAGGCCGACGCTCTATCCACTGAGCCAAACCGGTTTCGGCTGATTCTGATTTTAGGAAAATGCTTTCAGTCTTTCCCAATTGAGTGTGATGTTCAGATATGGGTTTTTCAAATATGGCTTTATGTTGAGGAAGTTTCCTTCTATTTCTAGATTGTTCAATGTTTTTATTATGAAAGGAAGTTGAATTTTGTCAAAAGCTTTTTTTCATCAATTGAGTGAACATGTGTGTGTTCCTTTTCCTTTCTATTGTATTACATGAATGGATTATTGTATGTTGAGCCATCCTTGCATTTAAGGAATAAATTCTTCTTGGTCATGGTGTATAAACCTTTTAATCTGCTGAATTCAGTTTGCTAGTATTTTTTATTTTTATTGATTTCAGAGAGGAGGGGAGAGGGAGAGAGATAGAAACATCGATGAGAGAGAATCATTGATTGGCTGCCTCCTGCACACCCCCCGCACTGGGGATTGAGCCCAAAACCTAGGCATGTGCCTTTGACTGGAATCGAACCCAGGACCCTTCAGTCCGCAGGCCTACGCTCAATCCGCTTAGCCAAACTGGCCAGGGCAGTTTGCTAGTATTTTATTGAGGCTTTTGCATCAGTGTTCATGAGAGATACAGGTCTGTAGTTTTCTTGTAGTATTTTGGCTTTGGAATCAGGGTAATGCTGATCTCTTAAAATGAGTTAGGAAGTGTTCCCTCTTCACTATTTTTGAAGAGTTTGAGAAGGATTGGTATTAATTCTTCTTTAAGTGTTTGGCAGAATTTACTAGCAAAGCCATTTAGCCCCAGGTTTTTCTTTGTTGGGAAATTTTTGATAACTTATTCAGTTTCCTTATTAATTACTAGAGGCCTGGTGCACGAAATTTGTGCACAGGCAGGGTCCTTAGGCCTGGCCTGCGATCAGGGCCGATCGGGGCCTTCTGGGTGCCGGCCGGGGCCTCCCTTCCCCAGCTGCTGGCTGGGGTCTTCCTTTGTTCCATGCTGCGCCTGGTGGCCAGTGCATGTCACAGTGAGCGATTGAATTCCCGGTCAAACTCCCGGGGGCACAATGTGCATATTAGGCTTCTATATATAACATTTTTTATTTCTTTATGAGTCGGTTTCAGTACCTTGTGTATTTCTAGGAATTTTTTCCATTTCTTCTGTGTTATCATGGTTGGCATACTAATGGCTACTTTAATTCTTAACAGTTCTGGCTTCAGAAAGCTGTTGGCTGCAAGCTCATTTCTGAACAAGCTGCATTCGGAAATCACATGGCTTCTCTTGGAATTGAGAGGTCACTGCCTTTGTCGTTTCCTTGCGTTCTTTTTAAGCCACAAGAGCTCTTGTGCAATGGGCACAGACCCTGGGGGTGGGGGCTTTCCCTCGGGGTGGGAGTGGCGGGGGGTCAGGGGGAAAAGGAGACAAGTAATACTTTAAACAATAAAAGAAGTTATTGTGAAGCCACATTCTTGACTCCACTGGAAGCTTTTTCCTTTCCTGGTGTGTCTTTTCTCTCCAGGAGCCCTTAATCCCCCCCCCCCCCCCCAATATAGTCCTTTTCCTGCCTGGAAGGGGAAATTGGGACATATTGTTGGCTTTCAGTCACCAGGCTGTGGTAGCAGTGGTAGATCAGTAGCAGGTGATAAAGTGTTTGGTTTGGTTCAGAATGGGTTATTGGAGCTGGTAATTCATTTCTTCCACAGGTGGGTACCGAACACCTACTGTGCACCAGCCATTCAGGCACTGGGGGTCTAGCAGTGAGTGAACAAAGCTGCCCCAGCGAGCCCCCTTGCAGCTGGAGGGAAGGCGGTCAAGCAGACGTGTGGTGGTAGATGGAGGTGGTGCTGTGGGGAGTGCATAGTGCACCTGTTTCCTCTGCAGCTCTAGCTGCTTCAGTGTTTTCAGATTTAACATGGTTGGTGATACCAGCTGCCTGGCTTATCTTATCTGGTCTTGATGACAACCCTGAGAAGAAGGAAGAAGGGTTAGTTTATAATGGAAAACACTGAGACCGATAAAAGGGGAAGTGTTTTGTCCAAGGTCACATAACCAAGAGGTGTCCCAGGTGAGTGCTAGAGTTAGAAGGGACCATGAGGACAGGTGGTGACCCTCTTTTTTTTATTTTCTTGATTTTAGAGAGAGAGAGAGGCATCGATTTGCTGTTCCACTTATTTATGCATCCATTGGTTAATTCTTGTCTGTACCCTGACTGAGGATCAAACCCGCAACCTTGGCATATCAGGACGGCGCTCTAACCAACTGAGCTACCCGGCCAAGCCTCACTTTATACTTTCTGATACCCTTTATGTTTTGTCAGTTACTTGCTCAAAAACAATAGCAGTAAAAGAGTACAGGCCCAAGTCCAAGCTGCCTCTACGTACATGCCTTAATCCCTCTGGATTCAGCTTCTGTCCCTCTCCCTGCTGGCGAGGACAGGTGGAGCCTACGTGCCTCGATTCCTTTTTTTTGTCTCTCTCCCTATTGTGGCAAAATAGATGTGACATAAAAATTGCCATTTAGCCATTTCTCAGGGACATTAAGTATATTCACAATGTTGCACAATCATCACCACTATTTCTAAACTTTTTCATCATCTCAAACAGAAACTCTGCACCCCTTAAGCAATAACTCCCCATTTTTCTCTTACCCCAGCCTCTTGAAACCTCTCATCTACTTTCTGTCTCTGACTTAGCTATTCTATACCTCATGTAGGTAGAATCGTACAATATTTGTCCTTTTGTGACTGGCTTATTTCACTTACCATGAGTTTTCAAGGTTCATCCATATCCTAGCATGTTACAGAATTTCAGTCGTTTTTAAGGCTGAATAATACTCCATTATATGCATACTAGAGGCTCATTGCACAAAATTCGTGCACGGGTAGGGTCCCTAGGCCTGGCCAGCTATCAGGGCCAGTCTGCAGGGCGACTGGAGGGGCGATCGGGGCCCCGCTTGCACCCACCTTGGCCTGGCACCGCCCGCTCACCTGCCTCACCATCCTGCCGCAGTCCTGCTTTTGTTGGGGCCCATTGGGGCTGGCAGCACTGCCGCCTGCTGCCAGCACCGCGTCGCTGATGCCCGCCATGTTCCGCTCCACCCCCGGTAACTCCGGGTCAGTCAAACTCCCGCCCGCGGGGACAGTTTGCATGTTAGCCTTTTATTATATAGGCTACCACGTTTTGTTTATCCGTTCATCTGCTGATGATGTCTTCGTTGTGACCTGTGCTGCCATTGGTGTGGTGGTGATTTTACTGTTGTATAAATATCTGTTTGAGCCCCTGTTTTCAATTCTTTGGGGTATATACCTAAGGGACGGCATATCTGGGTCATATCCTATGTTTAACTTTTAAAATATATTTTTATTGATTTCAGAGAAGAAGGGAGAGGGAGAGAGAGATAGAAACATCAATGATGAGAATTGGCTGCCTCCTGCACACCTCACACCGGGGATCTAGCCTGCAACCCTGGCATGTGCCCTGACTGGGAATCGCACCAGTGACCTCTTAGTGCATGTGTCGACGCTCAACCCACCAGTCGAACTACACTGCCGGGCATCTGTGTTTAACTTTTTGAGGAACCACCAAACTGTTTGCCACAGTAATTGTACCATTTCCCATTACCACCAGCAATGCAAGATGGTTCTAATTTCTCCACATTCTTGCCTTAAAAAAAAATTAAGGCCATCCTACTGGGTGTGAGGTTTTGATTAGTATTTTCCTGATGATTAGTGCTGTTGAGCATCTTTTCATGTGCTTATTGGCTGTTTGTACAATCATTGGAGAATCTATTCATGTCCTTTACCCATTTTTAAAAATTGGATTGTTTGAGTTGTTGTTGAGTTCTTTATATATTCTGGATATTATACTGTTATCAGTTATGGAATTTCCAAATATTTTCTTTCATTCTGCGAGTTGTTTTTTCACTCTTGGTAGTGTCCTTTGATGCACAAAAGTTTTTAAATTTTGATGAAATCCAAATTATTTTTTCTTTTGTTACATGTGCTTTTAGTGTCATTTAATCTCCACAGCTCTTGAGTGACATTCCTATTAGGGAAGAAAGACAGTCAAGGGTCTAAAGTTTGAGTTAATTTTCTAGCTCATAGTCATTTCTTGTGGGACCTGTGAATGGTGAGTCTGGGGACAAAGGATGGCCTGCCTGCGGCCAGCAGATTGGCAGCTAGGAGTCCTCCCTCAGGAAAGAAGTGGCTCCCGTTTTTGGTTCAGTCTTCTGATGTGCGGACAAGGCCGCTGTCGGGCAGACTCCAGCGCCGAGCTCACTCAGCTTGCTCTGCGGATGGAGAGTGCCTGCTGGCCCCGCAGATGGCTCCTTGCTAGTCCGCTGCCACTCGGTGGCAGGCCATGCCCGATACCTGCTGTGCACGTGGTTGTGCTCAAGGTGGAATTCAGCCCTGGGGTTGATTTCCCTTGTGGTGGCCTCTTCCTCCTCCTCCCTCCAGAATATAAACTCATGATGTCATAGTGATATTATGGAGGGATCAGTCCCAAGACTGTGACAGGTGGAGATGAGATTAGGGTCATGAACTTCCCATATATTCAGTAAAGAAATGGGGTGTAGCCACGCAGTTCAGCAGCAGTTTTACAAAGCGCTTCCTTTTAGCCCACCTGATGGGATGGATTTATGAGTTTGAAAGAGGGTCAGAGTCAAGGAGCATAAGTGACTCTCCTGGGTTCTGGCCCATGCAAGACTCCCTGAGGGCAGGGGACTCTGGAGCTGAGGCACTGCCTAAAGCGGGTCCTGCAGGCCCGCCAGCAAGGTTGACAAGTGAGAGGATGGCATACAATCTAGTGCTGCTGGGGTTCATTTCCTGGGGATGCTTCATAAGAAGACTCCGTGGAACTTGAGCTGGGCCATGGAGGGGGGCTGGGAAGCGAGTATTGAGGTAGCTGAAAGGAGTGTTCCAGGGGAGCAGGTCAGAGGTGGGAGCATCCATGGGTACACAGGGGGGCAGTGGGGGATGCTCCAGAGGGTTTGACAGCAAGCAGTTGGCAATGATGGGGGCGGGTGAGGTCTGAAAGGGCTCCGGGTGCATTGGGGCTTCCGGCTGGGAGGGCGGCCAGCCCAGGCACACTTTTCTGAATTGTATTTGAACCTCATTTTTTGGAGCTCATCCAGAAGTTCCCGGCTGTGCAGATGAAGCTCTGGGGCATCTCTGTGATGCTGACCACTGGGGCAGTGTGAGGCTACGCCGTCCTCCTCCCTCTTCCTCAGCAGCTAAGTGGAGACTCCAAAAGGTAATGAACTTGGCACAAACACTTGCCCTTGGCTATTGGATTTCCTGAGTATTTGGCCTGGATTGTGCTGTCTCTGCCCTGAGACAGGCGGACTGGTTGGGCAGCAGGCCAGCCCCTCAGGGGTTGGACGTGACCTCAGGGCCAAGGTCTGGCAGTCAGCTTGCAGGTTCAGCAGCAGTTCCTGTTTTTCACGGGGCTCTGGAGACCAGCCCTGGAGAGTAGCTCTGTTCATTGGAACCGGATGCGATGCTGGTGGTGTTCTGTGTGTAACTCACGCTGCCCAGCACCATAGCTGCAGGCCACATAGATCTTCTGCCTTAAGATCTGGCTAATGTGCCCTGGCTGGTTTGGTTCAGTGGACGGAGCGTCAGCCTGCAGACTGAAGGGTCCCAGGTTCAATTCCAGTCAAGGGCACATGCCCAGGTTGTGGGCTTGATCCCCAGTCGGGGGCATGCAAGAGGCAGCTGATCAATGATTCTCTCTCTCATCATTGAGGTTTCTATCTCTCTCTCCCTCTCCCTTCCTCTGAAATCAATAAAAATATTTTTTAAATGTGGCTAATGTGACATTTTATTGATTTTAGTTTCATTCCATTTTAATTACTGTACATTTAAAGAGCCACCCTTGACTTACGGCTGTCTTATTGGACAGCATCTCTGAGGACTTGCTCCATCTAGCCTCACTTATGAGGACCGTGTCTCTACCTAAAATCCCGCTTATTGAGAGCTAAGAGGTTAGGTGGAGACGCTGACCATCAGATCAGCCTTGGAGCCTAGAATTGGGACAGAGGGTTTGAAGTGGTCAATCGTAACCGCCAGTGTCTCCAGCAGATGCTCCCTCCTGGCTACAGTTCAGAGCAGTGTAGTTGTGAACTGCACACTCCAGCATCCAGGCACGGGGCAGTGTGGGAGGGAGCAGTGCCAAGGTAGGAGAGGGGAGCACGCTGATACTTGCTGATGTGGGTGCATGGGCAGGGGTCCTGGCCAATGTGGGATGAGGGCAGAAGAGGAGCTGGAGGGGGGGCTAGCAAGTGTTGGGGGGCGTGGCGGGTGGGTTGGGAAGAGCCCAGTGTGCTGGGTGAGGAGTCTGCCTTGTCTGTACCCTGCTCACCCCTCAGGAATTGCCTTTGTCTCCAACCCCATGTGGCACCTCGCCATGCCCACAGCCTGGCTGCAAAGTCAGCTGAGGAGGTCGCGTGTGGGGCCTTTTGCAGGCCGGCTGTCACAGCATTTACCTGGCAGTGTGTGACGGGGTCTCAGTTAGCCCTTGGAGGCAGCTCTTGGTTTATCCCTGTTTAATCGACCAGGAAACCTGGGGCTGAAGGGACCTCGTGGCGATGCAGAGCTCTGTCCCCGCGTCCCTCTCTAGCCCTCACTCCAGGTGCTTGTGAACAAGCAGGTCTCCATCACAGACAGAAATTGCCATCAGGTTACCTGGTGGGAGCCGCGTGGCGAGTGGAGCGAGTGGGCTTTGGAGCCAGGCAGATGTGGTAAAAATCTCAGCTCTCTTCATCACATCTGTGGGACTCGGAACAGAGCTTTAAACTTGGAGCCTTCCTCTCCTTGTCTGAAAAATCGAGACAGCTCCTGACCCCCTCAGTAGCCGGGAGTGCGGGGAGGGTGTCTGTGAAGTGTCTAGCTCGGGGCCTTGCACGCTGGCCCTTTCTAAGGGGGGAGGGTGGGTGGCCCTCCAGTCCTCTTTGCTGAGTGACCGTGGGTGCCGCTGGCCCTGTTTCCATTGGAAGCAAAGAGGACGCCCTCCTGTCCCCTGGCTTTTTCAGCAGAGCCCTGACCTCTTTGAAGGTGAAATTCCCTTTTCGTGTGAAGGATTACATTAGGGAGAAAGCGGATTTGCAGAGCTGCAGCCACGATGGGGAGTGCAGTCAGTCCCTGTCCCTCCCAAGGACCGACCTTCTCGGCCAATGAGAGGGAGTGCCTGTGGGCGGGCATGTGGGGCTCCCACACAGACACCTGTTGATGAGCCGGTGTTGGCACTTTGCATTGAGTCATCTCGCTGAGGCCTTGACTCGTGTGAAATGAAGATGTTTGCTCAGTCAGGTTCTTAGACCTCCCTGTGCCTCTGGGTCACCTGGGGAACAGTTTGCAATCTCTTCTCTGGCCCCACCCCAGACCTTCTATCTTGGGTGTAGATCTTGGTGTAGAGCCTAGAAGTCCATGCATTTTTTAAGTTCCGCAGATGGTTCGTTTTTCTGGAATCTCTGATCGCTCTGGCTTTCTGTCACTGGAAGTTGAGCACCTCCTTTCCCTGGAGCATGGCTGCCGTCCTCACTGTGGGAACTCTGCAGCCGCCCCCAAGTGCATGTTTGTTTGTTCTTTTTTTAAATATATTTTATTGGTTTTTCACAGAGAGGAAGGGAGAGGGATAGAGAGTTAGAAACATCGATGAGAGAGAAGCATCGATCACCTGCCTCCTACACCCCCCCACTGGGGATGTGCCCGCAACCAAGGCACATGCCCTTGACCGGAATCGAACCCGGGACCCTTCAGTCCGCAGGCCGACGCTCTATCCACTGAGCCACACCGGTTAGGGCCCCAAGCACATGCTTGTTGAGCACCAGCGAGTGCCAGGGGCCTGCCTCACGGGACGCCCACAGGAGGGGTGGCTGACAGTGTGCGTGTGAAAGGGGATACAGTGAGGAACTTGTGAGCATGGAAGGATCTCGGTCTGGGAGATGGGGGTGGGGCGGGGAGGAGGCAAGTGGCAAAGGGGATGCCAAGATCTAGGGAAGAGCGTTTCTGGCTGAGCAGGGAACTAGCTTGGCTTTTTGAGGGCCAGAAAGGATCTCTGGGTGGCAGGACTGGAGTGAAGGGTTGGGGGGCAAGGTGGGGTTGAGAATAGAGAGGGCCTGGGAGGCGGGGCCACTGAGGCTGGACCCCACTCCATAATGGGGGTGGGGAGCCCTTGGAGGCCTGACTGTGTGGAGGTCGGAGGTGGCTGCATTAGTCCCCCGTGAGGCAGTGGCCCTCCCAGGGCGACTGGATAGAGGGATGGTGAGCGTGCCTGCCTCTGAGATGAGCCCTGCAGGGAGAGTGGTTTTGAAGGGGAAGTCCCTCTGGTTTTGGCTGTGTAAGCCTGGGGTGACGGTTAGAGCTCTCCGTGGAGAGAGGCGGGCAGGATCTGGGCTCCGATGGGAGGCAGATGAAGCCCCAGGGCTGGATGAGGAGTTTAGACAGTGCCCTGAGGCTCGCCATGCAGGCATTTAGGAGGAATCTCTGGGAGGTTGGAGGGGTGGGTCTGGGCGATGAACAGGGTCTTGCAGAAAGCAGCCTCCCCGGTGATCTGATGATAGATTCCTAACTGGGCAGGTCGCGGTGCAGTCACCCCCCTGGCCTATAGACTTCTCGTCAGCAAGCCTGCCCTTGGTTTCTGTGCTTCTGGATTAATACACCTGCCATCGGACACCTGCCGTCAGCCCCGTCCGTGCTTGACCTGGCCAGAGCCTCATGTGTGGCCTCCTTCCCTCAAGGGCCTTCCCTTAATCCCAGCTCCCTGCTCCCCTGGTTTCTCTCCGGTTTTGTTTTGGTGGGAATCTACAGCTTGAATTTTTGAAAGAATTCCAAGAGGAAATACAGTTGCTGTGGTAACGATGCCCCGTGGGGAGTAAAAGCCACACTCCAGGGCTGCTTTGACTCGGGGCTGGAAAGAGCCGTTCTGTCTAGAGAAAGCGTGTGGCTGGAGCAGAAAACATTTGTCCTTTCAAGGATAGCGCCCTCCCCCTGCACAGTTTGCTCAGGGTGGTACCTCTGGAATCCCACAGGCTGATCGAGTCCTAAGAAAGCACCTGCTTGATCCCTGAGAGCAGGGCTCTCCAGCCTGGGTGCAGGGCTCTTAGGGAGTGGGGGGAGTGTGGGGCCCTCTGGGGTGAGGAGTAAGTTACCTGGCTCTTCTTCTTTTTTATTGATGTCAGAGAGGAAGGGAGAGGGATAGAGAGAGAGAAACATCAATGATGAGAGGGAACCATTGATTGGCTGCCTCCTGCACGCCCCACCCTGGGGATGGAGCCCGAATCTGGAGCAGGTGCCCTGACCGGGAATCGAACTGTGACCGCCTGGTTCATAGGTCCACGCTCAGCCACCGAGCGGCACCGGCCTTCCTCTCCCTGGGGAGGGCCTGCTGTGTGAGGCCGTCGGATCAGCAGGAAACCGAAGCCGGGTGCCACCAGCCGTAATACAGCGCGCTGCTCTACGCCATGGAGGGGCGTCCTGGAGGGAGGGCTGGCAGCAGGGCCCGGGGCGGGGGTGACACTTGCACACAGTAGGCTGCATGGAGGAGGGGGCTTCTGAGCCCACTGTGAATGCACGGTCTCCGCTTTATCTCACTGGTGGCATAGGCTCATGTCCCCACCTGGGCTCTCTGTGTGAATCGGCAGAGGGGCTGAGAAAATGCTTGCCGAGGGATGGAGTGGAGGGCTGGTAGGGCAGTAGCTGTTTGGAGGCGTGGAACCGGGAGAGGGGCAGGAGCAGGAGCAGGAGCAGGGCAGGCCAGAGTGGAGGTGGTCTGAACTTGGGGAGATCAACTGTGTAAGCCCCCCACCCCAGGGACCTCACCCCACACACTGCGGCTAGCCTTTTCTGACTTGGACTCACGTTCTCTGCATTCGTGTAGGAAATGCCCTTCTAAACTGGGCATCTCAGGGGCAAGGGCGGGGTCTTCCTCGGTGACACTGGTGGCAGCTGGGTGAACGGAGGGAAGAGAAGGGCCTACGTGCGGGGAGGCATGTGCCCCTCTTCGGCAGGGGGCGGGGAAGTGGGCATCATCTGAGCAGTGGGATTCCATGGCCTCACGCTGCGGGGACGGGAAGAGGGGGCGCATCAGGCTCCACTGTCCTCATCACCCTACGTGGTGTTGCCCACTGAGGAGGACTCCCCCGGCCATCACCTGGGCTCCCTGTGTGACGCCCCTGCAGCCTAGGAGGGGAGAGTGCCTTCTCACCCTCAGCCCAGCACAACATGGTTACCAACACACGGTGCTCCCACAGGAAGTAGATGTGCGTAGCTGAGGGCTAAAAGAGCTTGTTTCCGCGATATTTCTCCCACAGATGTGCCCGTTCTGACTTGCAGTGTGACTTTGGTTTTAATTAGGATTTTATCACTTGCAGGTCACACCAGGGAGGAGACAGTGTCTTACCCTGACCACTTAGGCTGTGACACTCCTAGAAGCAGCTGATACGGGTTCAGATAGCTCCGAGGAGCGGCACACCTGGTCGCTCCGTACCCCCTGGCTTGCCTGGGAACAGACCTGTAAATAACTTGCTTTTCTAGCTCAGGTCCCACGTTGGAGCCTGTGTGGGCATGGAAGGATGGGAGGCTGGCCCCCAGGCCTGGTTAGCACCCCCTGCCGAGGGGTTGTGGTGATGGACTTGGGCTGGGCGGGGGGGCTGGGACCAAGTCCACAGATCACTTGTCCTGAGCCCAGCGTCTCCATTGGCCAGTGGTTGCCTCCTGGCCTCCCAGGGACTCCCCGTGGGTTGGGTGAGCTCTTTCTGCCCCCAGGGACAGGTACTGGGCGGCTCATAGAGTGACCTGGGCACTCAAGTTCCAGTCGCCTTCCAGTGGCTCCAGCACCATGCCAAGTGGACAGACCAGCCAACGTGAGTCCAGAGGCCTCCTCGTGCCCCACACTACCTGGACCTCCTGTGCCCTCAGGACGCTTACGTTGTGTGAGAGGCTGCTCTGTGTCCTCATCAGGCCTGCTCTGTCCAGAGCTCACCCTGGTGACCACAGCAGGTCCCCAGGCAGCTTGGTGTGGCCTCATGCGGTCCCTTCCTCCGCTGGGTCAGCTTCTGGAGGGTGTGGTCGGCCCAGGGGCGCCTCAGTGGGCGTGTGGTAGAAGCAGGGCCTGGGAGAGGGCAGGCTCCTGGGACATTCGGATCTGCAGGTCTCAGCCTGGGAGATTCTGAAATGGTGGGTCTCTCTAACTGGTTCCTCCTGCGCGGATGATGTTTGAGGCCTTCAGCCCCAACAGTTGTGGTTTTCGTGCTTTTCTCACTTGGTAAGGATGGACCTGCTCACACCTCTCGGGCTCCTGGGCGGGGAAGCACGCCCAGCCGGGGCTGTTTATCTGAGTCTTGGAAGCGTGATGCAATCAGGAAACCTCAGTTCAACGCTGGCCGAACTTGCGTTTGGGTGATCCCAGGCAGTTGTGCACTAGAGGGAGTGGCAGCTTTGGGAGCGCTGTGTGGCATGAGGAAGGGGGCCTCCAGGCAGACTCACAGGCAGCTGCCCGCTGCTGTCCTGGAAGTAAGAAGGTGGCTCTCGATCATGTCCAGCTCCTTTTTTCCCAGTGGCTTCCACCAGTGACCTTTGCCCTTTCCTTTCTGGTACTTCCTGAATGTTCTTCATAAATAACACGCTAATCCCGTGTTGCCGCCTCCTTGTCCGTCCCCGGACTCCTGCTGGCTCTCAGTGCTGTGGGCTCACGTCGGGAGCCGGGCTGGCCTTCCCTCCTTCCCGTCACCCAGCGCTCCCTGCCCTGCCGTTCCCTCTTCCCGGCAGGGACAGCCTGCTCGCCCTCGGGGGAGCTGGGCTCAGGTGTCCTCTTCTCAGCTGTTCGTCACTGGGCACTCCCCGAGCACCAGGAAGTCAGGGTAGCCGGACAGGACAGGCCGCTTCCGCTTCCACCTGCCCCTGAGCTCCCTGAGGGCAGCAGTCGTGTCTCCAGACGACAAGCCCAGAGACGCTCTGCAGTATTTGAATGGAGAGAGGAAGGAACTGGGCAGCATGTGGGAGCTGGCTGAGGATTTTCTCAGAGAAAAGCAGGCGTGCCCTTTGGGAAGAGTCCAGAGACTGACTTGAAAGTCTGCCGGTGGCAGTCATGGCAGCCGGTGGAGCTTCCGGTGTGAGTCTGGTCAGATCACTGAGTTTCCAGAACCTGTTATTTACACATGGACTAGGGCTGCTCATTTTCGTTGGTCACAGGCTGGGCCAGCCAGTGCTGTGATGTGGCCCACAGGAGGCCTGGTGTGGTCTTGTTGGCAGCTCTGGGGAGCTCGGGGGGGGGGGGGGGCGGGGGGGAGCCCAGAATTGGTGTCAGCAGGCCTGTGTGCCTCGGCTGTGTGTGCGAGGTAAGGGGGTCACTCTCAGGAGCCGCTCCCTGGGGTGTTCAGCTTGCTCTTTCCATCGGCCCCAGGCTGGTGAACACAGTAACAGGCTCAGCCTCAGAACCCTATCTGCTGCCGGCCCCTGTGCTAGGGGAAGCCTGTTTGCTCTCTAGCCGGCAGGTCAGACATCAGTTGCGTGTCCTCAGGACCAGGGAGTCTG